>NC_137048.1:2365540-2938040 GCF_032717465.1 Coenobita brevimanus | reverse complement strand
TTCAGTGCACTGGACTCTACAAACACCTTACTGACTGATCACATACAACAAGCATCGGATGGCATCAACTCCACTACACTCGCACAATCCACATGTTTCACAGTAGTAGATGCAGTCTTTGATGCTGTCCCACAAAGTAAACTAATCACCCAGAAGTACAACTCAAACATGGGGAACAGCACCAATTGCTGGCTTGCCAACTATTTATCTGATAGACAAGCATCAAACTTTAAGCAGCAAAAAGATATACCAACTTTACAAAAAATATGTTAGATCAATGATGTTCTATGCCTCCTGCTCATGGGTTCCCATAGAATTTTGATACCCTCTATATCTTACAAATCATACAGAACAACGCCCTATGCATCACCACTGGCAACAACAAAGGCACTCCTACAGGTACTTGCACTCTGAAAATAAAGTCCTCTTTGAAAGAGACTGCCGTGATATGAGGGGGGTACACAGCCACTGTATGATAGTGTTGTCATCCCTACCCTGACGTATGGAAGCGAGGCGTGGACCATGCTAGAGGGGAGCAAGTCAAGGGTGAGAGCAGTGGAACTGAGTTACCTGAGAGGAGCATGTGAAGTGACATGGAGGGACAGGTTGACGAATGAAGAAGTGAAAGAATGTTGTGGGGTGGATGTGCATGTGATTGAGAGAATTAGGAGAAATACATTGAGGTGGTTTGGATACGTGGAGATAATGGAGAATGAAAGACTGAGTAAGAGAAGGTGAAGTTGGGGGAGGGAGAGGGAGGGGGAGACCGAGGATGAGGTGGAGGGATGGAGTTGAGAGGTATATGAGAGAGGGGGGGTAGTGACTTGCGGGGAGGGAAGTCAAATGGTGGGTGACAGAGAGACTTGGAGGCGTTTTGTCTGCAGCCACCCTTTGCGGGATTAGGACGTCGGGCTTTAGATAGACAGACAGACACAGTTCCATGCAGCAGACAGTGCCAGTACAAAACACCCGTCACAATATGACAGACTTACACAGCACACACAGACACATAAAATAATTACCACACAAATATTATCTTCACTCTACAACAGTATCCCACCTTCAGACATTTCAACACTATCAGTGAAGATGCACCTACCGAACACGCTTCACATGCAGGACAATGCAACTTCTCAGTCGTACCTCCATACTACAGGCTCCCTTCTTGACATCCACCCATCAAAGGTGTCCCTAAATAATGATGAATGAGATCAATTACCTGGGTTTAAAGCAAGGCAACATCCACCCCTTCTCAGCTGGGAACTTAGATTTTGGTAGGGTAGAATCACGGATGACGCGTGCCCATCTTGTATAGTAAGACCACGCAGCGTATCACGCATAATAGCACATTGCTCAGCACATGCCATACTAAGATGCAGACGTATCAATAGTGTAGGGAACTTGTGGAACACTAGGGGCAATTTCTTACCTCCGGTCGACTGATTTGCTCAGTCAGACGGGCCAGGATTGACCAAACACAAAAACTCAGCTTCTTCATTATGTTCACATTTTTCCCATTCACTTAAACATTTGTCCTAGTTTTACTCTACATTTTGCTTCACTCTTTGTCGTTCTTAATAATTTTACTTTCTATACAATGGCTGTTTTATGTGCACACTCCTCAGGTTCTGCCACCCAGCTTCCCTCTACCCCTGGCACTGTTGCTTCCTCACTCGACATGACTCGAATGGCTCATAGGTACTGCCTGTCAGGGAGTAACAGTTGCTTCACTGCACCTCACCCTAATCTTCCCCACCCTCACCCTTGCCCTTGCCCTTGCAAACCCCGCCTCACCTACTCTCACTGCCAAACCCTGACAAGCTTCTTTACCAATCCCACTTTCACCTCCCCTCGCCACCCTTCGTCATCTGCTCCCCTGTTAACCCTCACCTCACTCCATCGTAATACTGTACTCTCACTTCACGGCTTATCTCTCAATTGTCATCTCCCTCGCAAAAGCATACCTACTTACTCAGTATTCCTCATTCCCTACCTACCCTTCCTACTCTCAGTAAGAGAACCAACACGTTTCTACAAATTCCGTTTACACAACCCAGAGTTCTAATGAAACCCCTGTTTATGTTCCATCCCCATTTCGACGGGAACACAGCATCCGTCTAGGCATGCAGTCTTACCTCATTTGTGTCTAATTTCCCGTTTTGATAGCTTACATAATCAGCTTGTGGTACACTAGAGATCAGGTCTTTCTTTCTACTTGCATGTGTCCCCAAGCCTTTCAACTACATTGTGCCCAGTAATTTCTCTTTGTATAATTGTTGCTGGTTTCCTACGTTCCTTTTTTTTTTTTTTTTCAGTTAAACGTTAAGTTTGTTTTTTTTAATTCTATCATATTTACGTAACAGAAAATACTGGCTTTCACTAACAAAACGTCTGTGATCAAGGTTCATAAAAGAGAATGTGGTTATGGAAATCCAGTTACCTGGTTGGACTTTTAAAACATTTGAAACTGGGACCCCAGGTTGGGGGCACACCGTTATGCCACAAAACTACTCAACTTCGCTGGAGAGAGATGTGACCGTGATGGGGGTGCTACGTCCCTAAACTAAATAGTCTCACTGGGGAAAGAAGTGTTGATGCAGGTGCTGAGTTCACTACAGCGATGGACGGGGAAGTGGATGAGAGAGAGAAGGGAAGAAATAGTTTGTAAGAGGGAGAGTCGCATTGTGTGATGCATATGACGATAATCTCTGCTGCAGAACTGCAAGATGGAAAAAACGAGTGATGCAGCTGGACATTGGAAGATTTATGAAAAACTTGATTAGAGGATCTAGGCATAGAAGAGTACAATAACTAGGTTGGATATTATCTGAGATAGACCGGAGCGACATAGGAGTCGTTGTTACCGACCAGGGACGGTAATTCTTGACGATCCTTTCCTCAAAGCAGATACAAACAAAATTTGCCTCTGGGCAGTAGATAATTTTTCTCTTGCACTATTATTTCACTGCTGCATTTCCTTTTTCAGTCCAAGCAGTCCCCTTGTCACCTTACCAGTTCACATTCATGGACTCTAAAGTTTATTTCTATTTGTTGTATAAATCACATTCATCTCATCCTTTCCTCACACGCATGTCACTTGCAAAATCGTCGATCTGCCTAAGCGTATTTGCCTCCACTCTCCGGCTCCAGTCTGTTATTGAAAACTGCTGTCAGCTTTAACGTCACTACCGGTGCTCTAAACAATACTACCTCCTACAGTTGTACCCAACACCATCCATCTCACTTTCTGGCCTTCATGGAATACTTCGTTACCATCTTCTCCCTTTTTTGTGCGTGTGTCTGGGAACAATGTCGAACAGTATTTTATATTCAATTCTTGCATAGGACAGACATATTGCATTGGAAAAGTTGCATGTACCCTTCCCTGCAAAAGCTTATCTAAGTAAATATGGACATCCGTTGATGTGATACAGTAACCTACATGCAATAATTATTGTTTGAAGAAGAGGAATTTTTACAGTCAGCTAGCTTCTCTGATCAAATGAAGTATGAAAAAGACAGACAAAATGAGGTGATATATCGAGCCACGGCATTGAGGATAGAAAGAGACGTCACAGATAACAATAGGCAAGGCACTATCAAACATTTCTCTCTCTCTCTCTCTCGCTCGCTCGCTCGCTCGCTCGCTCGCTCTGTGTACTCTACCATCATAAAACCCCTTCGTACAACGTCATTAATCATCGCACTACCGGGGTAATGAGGGAAGAAAGGGGTGAACAGACGTGTAAGAAGACAACTGAATTCGTCCAAATTAGCTACAACAGAGGTGAAAGACATCGAGAAGAGGCATCGAGGGGCAGACCTTTGTTATACAATAACCAGTGCGTCAACCAAAGTTGTGAGAACAAAAGATGGCTGTTCTTTTTAAGGTCATGCGTGATACAACCAAAGGGAACTTCTACATACATATTGCAACCGACTCTTCTTCTGCATATGGTGACCAACATGTATTATTGGCAGTGGTAACAGATTACAGTATAAATAGACCTCATGTAAGATAAGGATTAGCGTTTTTTTTTTTTCTTTTTTTTTTTTTTCTTCTGCAGAGAAGCACAGCGATGATGTGATCGAACTTTGACCCGTGCCTTTAATCTTCGGTCGATCTGCACCAAACTGAAATCAGTTTTTTTTTTTTTTCTTTACCCCCAGGCGTAGTGAATGTACAAATTTTGATCGACGTCAGATGTCTTATTCATCAGATAACGCCGCACCCTGAACTATGGTCTTAATCTATGACCATTACACTTGACCTTTGATGAATCTACACCAAAACTGGATCACTGTTTCCCAGGTCCTTAAACAAAGTAAGCGTCAGCTTGATTCTAATTGGATCAGATAACGTTGCACCTTGAATTCTGACCTGTTTGATCTGCACCAAAATCAAATCACTTCTTTCCGAAGTCCAAAACAATGCTTGTCCCAGTTTTTATCATAATGGATCGGGCATTTACGATTTGTTGTTGACTTAGGTACATGAAAACCGACTCGATT
This sequence comes from Coenobita brevimanus, assembly GCF_032717465.1. Classification (NCBI taxonomy): domain Eukaryota; kingdom Metazoa; phylum Arthropoda; class Malacostraca; order Decapoda; family Coenobitidae; genus Coenobita; species Coenobita brevimanus. The sequence continues at coordinate 2,933,528 of NC_137048.1, read as the reverse complement.
ATTTTTGCTATAATTTGAACACTGTTTAATCTGTCTCTTTGTTAATTAAAATATTGCTATTACACGTGTTTCCAGTCTCCTCACACAATAGCAGAGAATTAGACAAACCCGACTGTGAGTGGAGGAACAAGGAAAAACTTCAATTAAGAACTTTGGATGTCGTCTCATTTTCTTGCTGTGCTCAACTCTCGCTTTCGCTCCCATTCGCTCTGGCTGTGTGTCAGTATATCTAAAGTGTTGAGAAGACAGAGCTAAGTTAGCTGATGAAACTTGTTTAGAAGAATTATATTAAGTAGAAATGTTAATATCATTAGAGCACTGTACATCACTGTTGCCTGAAACACCAAGCGTGTTCATGATAAGTGACTGGCTTCTAGAGTCCCAGGCGTCACTTATTCTGAAATATGAACAAGCTTATAGGTTTCGAATAATCTACTCTTTCGACCTCTATCATCTTTTTACAGCCACAGTCACCGCTATCAACAAGCTGTTCTAATTAGTTTTTACACATTAGGAGATCAAAGTAAGTTGCCAATGTCCACCGTACGCTGAAATTAATACGTGTGTTAAAACTATCGTGGCAATTAATACTGGATAGGTCTGTAGATGTCCCCAGTACTGCTGCCGGATTTCCCCTGTCAAAATCTATCATCGGGTCTTTTATTTTTTCCCATATCCTTTCCTATCTTTTTATTACAAGCCGCGATAGCGAAGCTGGTATTGTTTTCAGTATGTCTGTCTGTGTGTCTGTGTCTGTTAGCACGATAACTTTGCAACCGCTCAAGATATTATCACAAAATTTTACAGGTTTGCAGAACGGGAAAAAATCGATCACGAGTTGGAAATTAGTGAATGTAGGTCAAGGTCTGTGTGTCTGTTACCACGAAAACTTCGAAACCACTCAAGATATCATCACAGAAATATACAGGTATGTAGTAGGAATGAAAATCTCCTTCGAGTTAGAAACTGGTGAAAGTAGGTCAAGAATATATTCCGAGTCGCGTTAGGAATGGCTCGCGACTGGTGTGATTTTCCCCCACGGGGGGGCCCTCTAGTTTCATCTGAATTCGTCTCATTACCTTACCTTACCGTAGTGCCAGTCAGGTGACGTTGGCGAGCATGGAGCTCCATTCTTACCTCCTATGAGCCACTCTCACGATATCCGCCACACTCCATCTTTCGTCAGTATCATCCAGGAGACTGTCCATGTACTTAAGTCTTTGTCTGCCTCTTGCCCTCGTACCCTCCACTCTTCCCAGCAGACAGTCACTCTCAAAGCCTTTGTCCCGAATGACATGGCCTAAGAATTTCAGCTGTCTACATCTGATACATTTCAGTAAACTTCTCTCAGTACTCGCTCTTCTTAATACATCCTCACTTGTGACCCGATCTGTCCAAGGAATTCTTGACATTCTTCTTATAAACAACATTTCCACAGCTTCTAGACTCTTTTTCATCTTTTGGGTTATCGTCCATGTTTCGCGTCCATAAAGCGATGCTGACCACACGAAACATTTTAACATCCTCATTCTTATCTCCAAACTCATACTCATGCTAGTTAAAAGCCTGTTTAATTTCCTGAAGGCAGCTTTTGGACTTGCCATTCTCCTTCTTATCTCTTTTTTTGCATTCCGAATCCTCTGAGCTCAGAGTTCCTAGATATTTAAAAGTGTCTGTCTGTTTTACTTGTCTTCCCTGCACATTTATGCCCACTCTCAACCGCTCTCTTCTCTTGGTTACTCCCATTGTCTCCGTCTTCTTTTGATTAACCTTCATGCCTCTCCTCAGACGTGCTCATGCACCATAATATCCACTGACCGTCATCAACCTCATATTATTTGTGAGGAGTAGACTAGCATCAGTTGAGGTGGATGGAAAGCTGATGACAGGGAGTGCTGGAGCTCCCGTTTCATCAGCCCTCAGGAATAGTTCCTGAACATCCCCCTTTGCTGAACTTTTTCAGTGTCTCAGTTAAACAGAGTGTAGGCCAGCATGCTCTCCAATACAAATTCCTCTAACTATCTACGCCAAACTACATGCACAGTACACACTACACTTCCTTATCCAAAATTCAACAAAATTAATGGCGTCTCAACACACAGCCTCGGAGACCCCAGAGGGGGGGGACCATAAATGCCTCCACTTTCCGCCCCTATCCTGGTGACGACTTGAGCTGCCAGGAACCACTGTCTGACTCACTTCTTCTTCATTTCTGCAACATTCGCGGCCTTTCCTCTAAATTTCGCTCTGTTGAGCACAATCTCTCCTCTAAACCTCATCTTCTTTTTCTAACTGAGACTCAGCTGTCTGAGGCAAATGACAGCAATCCCTTTTCTGTATCCTCCTACTTTCTCTATACTCATTTCAAAGCCAAAGGTGGCTGTTGTGTATATATACGCAACGACTTATCTTGCTCTCGTGTTCCTGAACGCGATTCTTCTGAATTCTCTACACTCTGGCTTTGGCTTTCCTGTCATTCTCTGACTAAATATATCTGTGCTGTTTACTTATCCCCTAATTCTACTGACTATCAAAAATTCTTCGATTATCTTACTTCTACGATGGAACACATTCTATCCATTTCTCCTTTCTCTGAAATCTCCATTTTAGGAGATTTCAATGTTCACCACCACCTTTGGCTCTCCTCTCCTTTCACTGATCCACCTGGTGAACAAGCCTACATCTTTTCTATCCTTAATGTCCTAGAGCAGCTTGTACAGCACCCTACCCATATCCCAGACCGCCTTGGAGAGAGCGCCAACATACTTGACCTCTTCCTTACAACTAATCCTTCTGCTTACACTGTTAATCTTTTCTCTTCGTTGGGCTCCTCTGATCACAACCTTATCACCTTAACCTGTCCTATCACTCCGGTACGGCCTGTGGACCCTCCAGGGAAACGTCGTCTGTGGCATTTTGGAGCTGCGGATTGGGAGGCCCTCAGGCAGTACTTCTCTGATTTTTCCTGGAATGATTATTGCTTCCATGGCCGGGAGCCATCTGAGTGTGCCTTGTGCATTACAGAGGTTATTCTCTCGGGCATGGAAGCATACATTCGTTTCTCGTATCCTTTGTCTAATGCAAGAAAGCCTTGGTTTAATCACCTTGTTCTAATGCTGTCCGCTACAAGGAGAGGGCCTACAAAAGGTACCGGAGCCAACCCACCCCTGAATCACATCATCTTTACGTTTCTGCCCGGAATCGTGCTAAGTCTGTTCTTCTCTCTGCTAAAAATAATTTCATCCATACTAAATGCTCTCAACTCTCCAACTCGAATTCTTCTTGCTCCTTCTGGCACCTTGCCAAAAACCTTTCTAACAACTTTACCTCATCATCCTTCCCTCCTCTTTTCTACTCTGATGGTTCTGTAGCTATTTCTTCTACTGATAAAGCAGATCTCTTCACACAGACTTTCTCCTCCAGTTCCGCTTTAGATGATTCCGGTGCTGTTCCTCCATCACTTCCCCCCTCTGACTTCCTCATGGCTGACATTAAAATTTCTTCAGCTAATGTATTTTCTACCATCACTGGCCTCACTACTAACAAGGCATATGGGCCTGATGGAGTCCCTCCTGTTGTTCTCAAAAACTGTGCTTTTGTGCTTACACTCTACCTAGGCTAGCTCTTTCACCTTTGTCTGTCAACTTGTACGTTTCCATCTTGCTGGAAGTTTGCTCTCATTCAGCCAGTCCCAAAGAAGGGTGACCATTCCTAACCCTCCAACTATCGTCCAATTGCTTTAACGTTCTGTATATCAAAAGTTTTTGAGTCAGTTCTGAATAGAAAAATTTTAAGGCATCTTTCCTATCGCAACCTTTATTCTGATCATCAGTATGGGTTCCATCAGGGACGCTCCACTGGCGATCTTCTCACCTACCTTTCAGACTCCTGGTCATCCTCCTTTCGGGACTTTGGCGAAAGCTTTACCATTGCACTTGACATCTCAAAGGCTTTCGATCGAGTCTGGCATAAATCTTTAATTTCCAAACTGCACTCTTACGGTTTCTATCCTTCTATCTGCGCCTTTGTTGCTAGTTTCCTTTCTGGTCGTTCTATAACAACTGTTGTAGACGGCCACCATTCTTCTCCTAGATCTATCAACAATGGTGTTCCTCAGGGCTCTGTCCTGTCACCAACTCTCTTCCTTTTATTCATCAATGACCTTCTAAGCTGTACATCTAACCCTATCCACTCATATGCTGATGACTCCACCCTTCACCTTTCCATTCGGTTCCTGCAACGCCCCTCCGAGCAGTTACTTCAACAAACAAGGGATGAGGCTATGACACACCTAATGTCTGACTTGGCTCGTATCTCTGACTGGGGTAAAATTAATCTGGTTCTTTCTAATGCATCATAGACTCAGTTCTTACACCTCTCAACCCGACAAAATCTTCCACAGTTATACCCACTGATGTTTAATAATATTCAGCTTAATCCTGCATCATCCTTGGACATGCTTGGGGTTTCATTTACTCGGGACTTATCTTGGAAAGATCATATTATATACATCTCTTGTAAAATCTGCTTCCAAAAGATTGGGTGTGCTAAACCGACTCCATTCTTTCTTTACCCCAGCACTATTGTTGACTCTATACAGGGGTTTCATCTGCCCCTGTGTGGAGTACAACTCTCATGTGTGGGGAGGCTCCCCACATACAGCTCTTCTCAATAGGGTGGAGTCAAAGGCTTTTCGTCTCATTAACTCTCCTCCTCTTACTGACTCCCTTCAACCTCTGTCTCTTCGCCGCACTGTTGCATCTTGATCTCTTCTCTATCGCTGTTTTAATGGTCACTGCTCTTCTGAACTGTCTGCATGCATTCCTCCACCTTTACGATGGGCGCGTAACACCCGTCTAGCAGCAAACTCTCATCCCTATTCTGTCCAACTCTCTAATGCAAGAGTTAACCGTTACTCCCAGTCCTTCATTCATGCAACAGGTCAACTCTGGAACTGTCTCCTTCTGTCTGTATTTCCTGCTGCCTATGATCTCCAGTCTTTCACACTCAGTGTGTCCAGGCATCTCGAAATGAATGGATCTTGAATTTGGCTCTCTATTGTATTTTTTTTCTCTTGGAGGGAACTGTCATTGCGTGCTCATGGCCTTTGGTTCCTTCTTCCTCGCATAAAAAAAAAAATCATATTATTAGCCTTCCAACCCTCACAAGTCTTCTGTTTACCCCTTTGCACTCAGTAACACAGTCACACATCTCTTCGCTTTTTCGGAATGGTATCCCAACATTTTCTCTTATTTCTTTTCTTTTAAGTCTGTCATGTATCCCAGCGTGTGCCTAGGTGTTTCATGTAAGCTTGTTGTGTGTGTGTGTGTGTGTGTGTGTGTGTGTGTGTGTGTTACGGCGCCATGTCCCCATGTGCACATTGGTCTCTCTCTCTCTCTCTCTCTCTCTCTCTCTCTCTCTCTCTCTCTCTCTCGTATGTGTGTGCTGCAGACCAACACTCCCTCAACCGTAAATGTAATTTACGCTGCCCCTTCACCACCACCGCTGCTGCAGCAAATCGATGCAACACCAGCAAAGTTATGAGCACATCCCACCGTCACCACAACTACTACTATCATCACTACAACTGTTGCCAACACCATCACCACATCTGTCCCTGTACCAACTATTACTGCCAATACCACCATCACCATCACCACATCTGTCCCTGTACCAACTATTACTGCCAATACCACCATCACCATCACCACATCTGTCCCTATACCAACTATTACTTCTAACACCACCATCACCATCACCACATCTGTCCCTGTACCAACTATTACTGCTAACACCACCATCACCATCACCACATCTGTTCCTGTACCAACTATTACTGCTAACACCACCATCACCATCACCACATCTGTCCCTGTACCAACTATTACTTCTAACACCACCATCACCACGACTCCCACCAACGTCACCATCAAGACAGCTGTCACTGTAACCATTATTACCATTGCCACCAGTGTCTTCATTACCACAGCTACCCTCACGACACTTTCCACTACCATCACCATCAACCCAGCCGTCACTATAAACACCGTCACCATCATCAACAACAACACGACTCATAACGGCATCTTCTTAGCGATCACCACAGCTATTACAATTCTCCTCCTCATCGCTGTTGTCAAATGGATCACCATCTGTATCTCCATGTAGTTATATATATATATATACAGACAGACAGAGACAGAGACAGACAGACAGACAGAACGACAAACTGACAGACAAAGAAAGGAATTATTGCCTGCACTATACCCACAGTTTTTCCACACCGCTGGGGAAACATTGCCTCTATCCACACCATTGACCGAAACTGGAACAAAAATATAGTTTTAGGATTTCAGAGAATTTTTACCTAACACGCTGTTTTCACTATGTAATTAAAACACACCTGAGGTAGAAATGTTATGGTAATGTTTAACGTTCGGGCTGGTACATACATGATGGTCTCCAAGCTAGACTAACCCAAGCGCTTCATATCGCACGATGTTTATGACGTTACTCATGTGTGTGTGTGTGTGTGTGTGTGTGTGTGTGTGTGTGTGTGTGTGTGTGTGTGTGTGTGTGTGTGTGTGTGTGTGTGTGTGTGTGTGTGTGTGTGTGTGTGTGTGTGTGTGTGTGTGTGTGTGTGTGTGTGTGTGTGTGTGTGTGTGTGTGTGTGTGTGTGTGTGTGTGTGTGTGTGTGTGTGTGTGTGTGAAACTATTTCTTGCATACGTTTAGAAATTATGGTAAAATGTTCTGTCGAATTTCGTAAACTATGAAGATACTACCAGTGCATAAATCTTGTGTGGTGGAGTTCTTTAGAATGACTTTGGTCGGTATTCTCGGTTAAGGAAGCTCCCTAGCACCTTTTCCAGAGCGATTTATTTATGAATACGGCTGATTAATATTAATTTATATGTTATTTATGCAGCGTATGGTGGTATTTGAATTACTTAAGTGGCACAAAAGATTGCGGTAAGGAGTAACAAGCAAAATAAATCGCTTAGGAAGAGATGTAAGGGAGTTTCCTTAACCGACGAGAATACGAGCTATAGTCATATATTTCATAAATGGTAGACTACTATTGATTTTAGAGAAAAGTTTTAAAACCTTTATACAGTGACTAAATATAGGTACAATGATAACAGCATTGTTATCACCATTATTATTATCACCAACAGTTCTGATTCTGACAGGCAAATGGGATGAGAAGGTCCAATAAAATTAACCTTGAAACATCATTTTCATCACTTTTATTAATAACGTAATCACCACACATCCCTGTTTCCGATTAGTAATGGAATGAGGACCAACAAAATAAACTTGTAACACAAAGAAGAAACTGTCAACGAGTGCCCAGTGAAACAAGTCATATAGCCACTAACTCCTCATTCATGACATCACAAGTCTTGGCTTTATCTCAGTGGACAAACGATGCACACAAATTTGGATTTAAATACCACTGCAACGGATACCATTCTCCTGACAGTCGAGATAAACCTGGGGGGTAGCTCTCGTCATTCACACGTTACCATATCAAGTCATTTACTTCTGAGTTTTCCACGCCTACCCAAACACCTAAATCACTCCATGTTTACCACAGTGTTTATGACAAACTTGTCTCCGAGTTCACGTGATCATAAAATCTAAACACACTCTTCTTTCCACTGATCACAAATCTCCGTAAATTTTCTACATCGCATTGAGTCATCTTTTAACAACCATTGATTTTACTCTTACTGCGGGTCACGAGCATTCACAAAACTCTGGACCAGTCCAGCGTCATATTTACTGTTAGCATGCAACACATCATCATCTGTGGACAATAATTTTTTTTATGTTCTGTACCATTGGTCATCGCCAGCTCCTTCCTGTCACAAAAACTCTTGTTATGACTTTTCCCGGTATTCCATATTGCATCCATACTAGCACTGTTATACTAGATCGGCATTACGTCTCTTAATCAAGCGTTGCACCTCGACAGTGTACATAATTAAGAAGGGAAGCTTCATAACAGTCGACACAGTTAACCTTTCGATATTAGAGGACTTTCCAATTAATAAAACTGAGCGTAATAAAAGTAAACTAGCAAGAAGAAAAACACAAAGTTCAAAGTAGGGTTAATAAATATCTACTCATCAAATTGTCACTCTGCTCTTCAGGAATAACATACATCTGTACAGTAATGTATACTTTCAGCCTTAGTTTATTACCCAAACCTTGACGTGTGGCTGTAGATGCAGTATCCGTAGAGAGGTGGCGCACAGTCCTAATGGACCCGGGTTTAAATCCTGGCTTGGTCAAGGAACAGTTTAAGGATTTGATTTTCATAAAAAGCAGACTTTACTGACCTCCCAGGAGACCCGCCGACATGTAAAAATACCCCGCTAATACCAGTACACCAGTCCTGTATGATATAGCCCTAGCATGTATTCAATCTGGACGGTGGATATTAGCGCCGAAGTGGTGACATGCACGGTGTTTGGTATGTAGAAGTGCTACTGGGTCTTAGGAGCAGGCTGTGAAGCCTATGCCCAGAGTACGACACATGAAAAAAATTACGGGTAAACATTAAGATTCACACATATTATATAGGGCAGTACTTCCTCCAAAACTGAGCAGTGTACTAACATATATCATATTTCTTGTTTCTAAATGCATCTTTACCTCTTCTCTCCTGTGATTTGGCATGTGATGTACACCCGAAAGCAATAATCGATAGCCCCCCTAGTTGCTGAAGCCAAGGGCAGGATAGACCCAGCGAACGAACACTGACTCCACCCCCTCCCAACCGGCCCTATACACCCCACCCCTCCCTACCCAACCCCCGTCTAAATGTTGCCGGGAAGGATTGTAACATTCGTGGCTGGCAATATTATGTTGTGTTCATGTCTACATGAATTAACATTCAAGTGAGTTACCAGTTAATAACATACCATGAAGTAATGTGCGATAATGTGTTACCAGCTAGCATATGAACGTGAAGCAATGTGATATAAATAATGGCATGAGTATGGAAAAAGCCGTGCGAGTACTTATAATGCATTATAATAATATATTCTTATTAACATCAGGCAAATAATATTCCCATTTCAAGTGTATGAAACTATTTCAACCACATTTACGGCATCTGCTACCATCTGGCGATGCTCCAGGTTGTCAATTATACAAAAATGTTTTTTGGTTAATTATCATTATATACTGGCACGAAATCAACGACGAATAATATTCCCTCTATATGAGACTTTGCTTCAAAGATTCGATTAATCCTCTGGTATAAATCACACACACACACACACACACACACACACACACACACACACACACACACACACACACACACACACACACACACACACACACACACACACACACACACACACACACACACACACACACACACACACACACACGTGTTGTATAGTTGTACACATACGCATACGCACAGACCTGCAACACAATGTCATTGCATAGCCATTCGATATGAAGATGAGGACTACAGTCCTGTTATTTACTGAATCATTTACCACTTCCCCCATCATAGTATCCTTCATTCTAATCGACAGTAGTAAATTACATCAGCATGTGTAAGTGTAATGACTGAACTGTGGTATTATGTTACTTTACAGCAAATGGTAGACGACTAGTCCCATGAGGAATAATTTCATGTGGCCGCTGTAGTAATGCCTAGAGCAAAATGTCTTCTATGTCTCGCATTAAATCTTAGCTTCACATATGGTAAATGCCAAGATGTTTTATGTACAGACAGGCAGCATACAAAGGTCGTAACCCTCATACAATCTGCTAGTAACACACAACTTTATGGCCTTGTGACACTAACACTGGAAATTGCTGGGTGTATTTCACATACCAGTACCACAGAGAACTCGCTCCTATACCTTATGGTATCATGTTGTCCACCTGACTTGCAATATAAAAATGTATAAAATGTGTTCTCAAAGCGTGTTAGATGTTTCGTTCATGTTCTGGAATTTGCTGGATAGCACAATGGTGAATGACAACAAAGGGTGAGGGTGGTGAGGAGTGGAGTGCCAGACGGTAACAGATATCGTTAATGTGGATGACATAGTTTCATACACTTGAAATGTGAATATTATTTACTTTATAATAATATGCATGAATTATTAAAATGCAATAAAAGTATACTCGCTCCGCTTTATTCGTTCTTCTGCCTTTAATTACGTCACATTGCTTCTCTGCGTTCATATGCAAACTAGTAACCCATTAGTCCACAATACTTCATGGTATGTTATTAACACAATGGTAACGCACGTAAATGTTAGATCATATCGACATGGACACAACGTAACCTCGCCATCCACGCGTGTTAAAAATCTACCCGACAGCGTTTGGGCAGGGGTTGGGAAGAAAGGGGTACAGTGGGTCGGGGTGGGGGTGAGGGAGGGGACAAGGGGAGGGGGAGAGAGGCCGTGTTCGTTTGCCCGGTCTATCCTTCCTTTGGCTTCAGCTAATATTGGGGCTACCGATTATTGCTTTCGGGAGAATAATATGTATTTTTCATCATTCGTTTCCAGTCCATACCTAACAGAATCCACTTATCTGTTTCTGTTTTTATCATACCATTGTCCCTCACAGCAGAGGGAGGGGTGGAGGGGTCACCTTGACTCGGTGTCGGGACTTGAACCGTGGCTGGCAGTGACACCTACTCTGCGTCTGTAAGGTTCAGCATTTGTTGGTTTTGTAGACCAATTTTTCCCGCTGCATTACTGGTAGAGGAGGCATACTGGTGATAATGTTCGTCCCTGCCCATCCCTCGCCTTCGGCAGGGTTGTTGCCTTCCCACGTGTTGGCCGTGCGTGACATCTGGCAGTTCTGGTAAACAGGAGTACTGCAGCCAGCAACACACCTCTTTTGTCCCCTATTCTGGCTAGACAGGTGGACTGGTTGCGCCCAACCAGGCCAATCGGATGATCGCTTGCTGGCTACTTTGAAGGGGTCACTGGGGGGGCATTGGTGGATCCTGTCTTCCTGGAATCACCCTTGTCTGGGTCCCCTGCTGGTTCCCCGTGTATACGCTCCACACTGTCTCTGGGTTGGCAGGGGTGTTCTCCCTGGTATATGGTCTCCCTTTGCTGGGCTCCATGGTGGTGGAGGGGTGGGGGACATTTTTTTTTCATATAGTTTTTTCAGATTTTTTTTTTTAACTGCATCCGTCCCTGACTTTTCAACAGACTCATCATTGCTTATTGTCACCCTGGAGCCCTTCTGTCCTCCTTTGCCCCAGCATCCAACTGGGGCTTGGAGACGTTGCAGCTGGGTTGGTGCAGTTTTGGAGTCTGGATCAGAAATAACAGCACTATTATCATATGTGCAATACTTAGCATTGAAATTCTCTGTGGGTGGGTCAGTGTTATATTTTAACACTTTTGACCTTCGCTGTGCCATTATTTTTGCTTGTGATCGTGAACCTGATATTTCTTACCAAGGGAATGGAGGCGTCCTTACTGAGGTGTCTTCCCCAGAGGAGAGCTTCCATATGTAGGCTCTGACATCAGTATCTCGTAATGATGTGTCTTGTGTTCCTCATGCTGTCATTAACTTGTGTAAAGGTGTAATCTTTTCCTTGACTTCTTCCGATATTCAGAGGAGCAGCTGTTGGAGGAAATAGTATCTTCAAGTTTGGCGACTTTTGAACACTTGAAGAAGACAGCTGGTATTCTGTCCCTATCTCCGACGGTGTTCCTATTCTTTGACCAGTTAACCATACCCACTTCTGTGAAACTCACTTGGAAAACGTATGTGCCAACCCCCAAACTGTGTTTCCACTGTCGGGGGCTTTAGCATGTTAGCCGCTTTTGTGGCTGTGCACAGGGTGGCCTTCATTGTGTCTGTGCCTCCTGTTGCTGCTTGACCAATGTCAGTGACTGTATGAGAACACCCAAAAGTATCTATTTGGGATACCTATGCTTTGTCTTGACACTTTCTTTGATACTTCTTGAAAAAGATCCTCTTCATTCATATCCATGAGAGGGTTTCGTTTCCTGAAGGGAGAAGGAGGACTCAAACTTGCTTTTTCCAGCCTGGGTTTACTTATGCTTCTGTCCTTTCTAGTGCCCGTGTGTACCGTCCTGTGCCTTGGTAGCTGCCTCAATCTGTGCTGTGATCTGTGCTCCTACATTATGGGGTCTGCAGGAGTAACAGCAGAAGCACAATCAATCACAAACTGCAGTAGCAGTAACACAAGAACCACCAGTATCAGCAGAAACAAAAGCAGCAGCAGCAGCAACAACAGTAGCAGCAGCAGTGGAAGCTGCATTGGCATCGTCAGTAACAACATCGACTGCCACTACTGTCTCTACAGAAGCAGCTGCAGCAACAGCAGCAATAACAAGACCAGCAGAAGTCACAATAAAAGTAGCAGCTTCAACCACAGCTGAACCAGCACTAGGTACAGCATGAACAGCAACAGCTACAACTGCTGTAGTAGCACCAGCAGCAAAATGAGCAGTGACAAGCAGCAGAAGCATCATCATCAGCAGCAGCATTAGTTCCAGCACAAGTAGCAGCAGCAACATCACCAGCATACAGGGGTGGATCCAGGAATTTTCAGTGTGGGGGTCTGATTCGCTGATTCAACCAAAGACTTGACGCGACATACTGATATTTCAATGTTGAAATTGCTTCTTTATTCAGTGATGCATGGCCGGTGGGAGGGGGATGCATCCCCCCCATCTCCCCCGGATCCATCCCTGCCAGCACAAGAAATACCAACAACTGCAGAAGCAGCATTAGCTCCGGCGCAGGTAGGAGCAGTAACACCACCACCAGCATAAGAAATATCTACAGTGACAGCAGCAGAATCACTGGCAGTGTCATTGGCCACAGAAGATTCAGGAATATCAGCAGCTGAAGCAGCAGGAACAGGGGTAGTAGCAGCGGCAGTGGCAGCACCAACAATAGGGGCAGAAACAACAGGAATAAAAACAGGATCCTCCACCACAGTTGTCACAGAAGAAGCAGGAGATTCCCCAGAGGCAATTGGAGCAGCAGTGGAAATAGGAGCAGCCACAGTGGACACAGCAGCAGTTAGGGCAGCATAAGTGACAACAGAACCAGTAGATGCCATAGCAGCCACAGAAAGGGAACTAGCCAAAGCAGCAGCATCAGAAGCCACAGAAATAGCACCTGAAAAAGTATCAGCATTCCCAGAAACAGTATGGCTACTACCAGCAACGTCATCAGCAGTACCACGACTAGCAATAGCACCAATAGAATAAAAGCAGCAGCACACTACTAGCAGTAACAGCAACAGAACCAGTAGTAATACATTATCATTGCCAGCAACAAAAGTAACAGCAGCAGCAACACCAGCAGCAACAAAAACAACAACAACCAAACCAGCAACAGGGGTAGCTATAACAGCAGCAGCAGCAGCAGTTTTCATCACCGCTACTGAAGCAGAAGTAGATGCAAAATCAGAAGTAGCTCAGACAGCAATAAAAGCAGCATCAGAACACGCAGCAGTACCATCACCACAACCAGCAAAAGCTACACCACCACCAGCACCAACAGCACCATAGAACAAACTTTTTTCTATTATCATCAGCCTTGACTGGCAAGAACTGTTACGTGTCACGGGGAAAGAAGATGCAAGCTTCATGGAAAAGGGAATGTATAGATTTGAAACATGTTATCACAACAATTAAAACGTAGGAGTGAACAAGTGTAAATAGCTATACACGATCATGGAAGATAGTGGCGTCCAGCAAAAGTGCAAGAAGTAGACTGACAGATAGCAAACTAAGACAAGTGAAATTCGCTAATAACTTTTGCTGCGAGGCAGTAGCACAGAAATAAATCTTCAGAATGGAGAAAGAAGAAAGTGTTTGTCATATAGTTGTGGAATAACTCGGGTTTATTTTACGGGACGGTTCCAGGAGTTTGTGTTCCATTTTGCATTTCCAGATTTAAGCTCTGTTAGTCACTAAAAAAAAAAAAAAAAAATGGGTCGCTTCTGTCTGAAGTGTTACTAGGGTAAGAGGAAACGGCAACAAGAAGAGAAAGGGTGATGGTGGGACGGGTGGACCTAGGGGAAAAAGCTGTGGTTGGTGGAAGAGGGAGGGAAGGCGCTTTACCACAGGAGGACCTGGTGCTGCAAGAGTTAGCACATCCAGCCCAAGTCTGATTCTTGTCCCGGTCAGAGTCGTGAACAACCTCGGTTTCACCGTTGTCCATGTGTACCCACCAGTACAATTGGGTACCTGAATTTAACATTCAGTATTGCCAGTGCGTTTGAAAATTAGCAAACACTAATTATTTCCCTTTATAACTTATGCAACTTATAGGCGGTAATTCTTAGCCATTAATCTTCTGCCAATAAGCATTTATCGTCTGCATCAATAGCATTGCTTAAAGTAGATTTTTTTGGCCTAACTTTACATGCATTGTTAAAGCTTGTTTAATCATGAAACATTTTGCTCCTCTTTCCAATATCTGATTCCTCCGTCTCAACAACTGCCTGTAGTCAAACATACATGTCGGTGATATGCTGCTGGCTGTACAAGTTTAGGTTTGGTCCTAAACAGATCGAGTCTAGGCTCCAAGGTATGCTGACAAAAATTCACATATTTCACAAAACTACATGTTGTAGCTTTCTCTGTCCTGGGGCGTATTGTGCTTAACGTATTGCTCACCAGCGTACCCTAAAAACCAGTTCCACTGTCGATGATTTCAGTTACATTGCCAAACAACCCAAACTTCAGTCCTCTGTTCCCGGTTCCACATTCAACTTTGCATTAGATTCTTACCAGCAAAATTAATGAAGCTTTGGCATGAATAGTATTAGAAATGTAACCAAAGAATAATTAGAGAGCCCCATACCTCTCCAGCGAAGCTAACCATGTTGGCGATTGTTTTCGCTGATTTGCAAGCGAACTAGACTAAATGTGGAAGCCATCCTGGGTGAGCAGGGCATTAGTTGCGGATAGTTAGAGGTGTAAAACGGGGTAGTGGTGCAGGAGTAGTGGTGCAGAGGGAGTGATGCAGGAGTAGTGGTGTAGGGGTAGTGGTGTAGGGGTAGTGGTGCAGGAGTAGTGGTGCAGGAGTAGTGGTGCAGAGGGAGTGATGCAGGGGTAGTGGTGCAGGGGTAGTGGTGTAGGGGTAGTGGTGCAGGAGTAGTGGTGCAGAGGGAGTGATGCAGGGGTAGTGGTGTAGGGGTAGTGGTGTAGGGGTAGTGGTGCAGGAGTAGTGGTGCAGGAGTAGTGGTGCAGGAGTAGTGGTGCAGAGGGAGTGATGCAGGGGTAGTGGTGTAGGGGTAGTGGTGTAGGGGTAGTGGTGCAGGAGTAGTGGTGCAGGAGTAGTGGTGCAGTGGTTATGGGGTAGGGGTAGTGGTGCAGGAGTAGTGGTGCAGAGGGAGTGATGCAGGGGTAGTGGTGCAGGGGTAGTGGTGTAGGGGTAGTGGTGCAGGAGTAGTGGTGCAGAGGGAGTGATGCAGGGGTAGTGGTGTAGGGGTAGTGGTGTAGGGGTAGTGGTGCAGGAGTAGTGGTGCAGGAGTAGTGGTGCAGGAGTAGTGGTGCAGAGGGAGTGATGCAGGGGTAGTGGTGCAGGGGTAGTGGTGTAGGGGTAGTGGTGCAGGAGTAGTGGTGCAGAGGGAGTGATGCAGGGGTAGTGGTGTAGGGGTAGTGGTGCAGGAGTAGTGGTGCAGTAATGGTGCAGGAGTAGTGGTGCAGAGGGAGTGATGCAGGGGTAGTTGTGTAGGGGTAGTGGTGTAGGGGTAGTGGTGCAGGAGTAGTGGTGCAGTGGTTATGGGGTAGGGGTAGTGGTGCAGGGGTAGTGGTGCAGGAGTAGTGGTGCAGGGGTAGTGGTGTAGGGGTAATGATGTAGGGGTAGTGGTGCAGAGGTAGTGGTGCAGAGGTAGTGGTGCAGGGGTAGTGGTGTAGGGGTAGTGGTGCAGGGGTAGTGGTGTAGGGGTAGTGGTGCAGGGGTAGTGGTGCAGGGGTAGTGGTGTAGGGGTAGTGGTGTAGGGGTAGTGGTGCAGGGGTAGTGGTGTAGGGGTAGTGGTGTAGGGGTAGTGGTGCAGGGGTAGTGGTGTAGGGGTAGTGGTGTAGGGGTAGTGGTGTAGGGGTAGTGGTGCAGGGGTAGTGGTCTAGGGGTAGTGGTGCAGGGGTTGTGGTGCAGGGGTAGTGGTGCAGGGGTAGTGGTTCAGGGGTAGTCGTGCAGGGGTAGTCGTCCAGGGGTAGTGGTGCAGGAGTAGTGGTGCAGGAGTAGTGGTGCAGGGGTAGTGATGCTGGGGTAGTGGTACAGGGGTAGTGATGCTGGGGTAGTGATGCTGGGTAGTGGTGCAGGAGTAGTGGTGCAGGGGTAGTGATGCTGGGGTAGTGATGCTGGGGTAGTGATGCTGGGTAGTGGTGCAGGAGTAGTGGTGCAGGGGTAGTGGTGCAGGGGTAGTGATGCTGGGTAGTGGTGCAGGAGTAGTGGTGCAGGAGTAGTGGTGCAGGGGTAGTGGTGTAGAGGTAGTGGTACAGGGGTAATGATGCTGAGGTAGTGATGCTGGGTAGTGGTGCAGGAGTAGTGGTGCAGGGGTAGTGGTGCAGGGGTAGTGATGCTGGAGTAGTGATGCGGGAGTAGTGGTGCAAGGGTAGTGATGCTGGGGTAGTTGTGCAGGGGTAGTTGTGCAGGGGTAGTTGTGCTGGGGTAGCGATGCAGGGGTAGTGGTGCAGGGGTAGTGGTGCTGGGGTAGTGGTTCAGGGGTAGTGATGCTGGGGTAGTGGTGCAAGGAAAGTGGTTGAATAAAAGGATTATAATGACATATGAAGGAGTTATTTATTGCTAAGACAAAACAGTTTCAGCACGACTTGAACGTTCTTCGGGTTAGGTCAACACAGGTGGATTCTTCTTTATAATTTACCATATGTGGATGTTATTATTATTACATCTTGGTGGCCCTGTGAATCAAGGACCGGTATCAGTCGAGTGTAATTCTAAAAGTTGCTCTCCTGTCATTACCTTAGTGGACGATGGAAAAGTAATGTATGTCTCTTCTTCAAAATGATCTGCCCGGTCTTCTTGGGCAAGAATCAAAGAGTTTCCTAATAAATTATCCAGACTTGGTTACTCGAATGTATTAAGTTTATTTTTCATTTTTTCCCTCCACATTGCAAGTGTAATGATAGCAGTCTTCTCCGTATTATTAGTCTTTGCAATAAATAAATTGGTTAATAAACTAATACAATATACTGTAGATACACCTCCGGACAGAAATTCGTGATACACGATAATCTGCCACCAGAGGTCAAGTTAATCTCACACGTCTAACCCCCACAACTCCCCCTCCTTACCCCCACCAAAACACTGATCTTTTACGCGGATGGATCGGAGATATGAAGCTTCGCTCACTCTCACGTCTTGCCGCATGTAATGTTACTTTCATTTATCTTACTATTAGGTGTATTATCAAGAACATAGATCCATCTTCAGTTCCATGAGAAGTGATTATATCGAAGTTTTAGCAGATTTCAATACAATGACCTTAATGTATAGAATCTGGTTTCCAAATAGTTATCCAACGTGTTCTATGCGACAGACTAAAATTCAACTAACAGTTAAAAGATATATGGCCAAATAAGTCCCTCTCTCGCATTGGCATGTGGACAGCCACATATACACTCACTCACTTATCCACTCAACCCATCCAACACAACCCACCGACCTCACCCCTGCCACCCACCCAGCCCATTGATCCCTGCTATCCACCCTGCTAACTCACGAATGCCACACTCGAAGTTCACCCAACAATGTCACTTAACTCATTTACTCATCCACTTCTCCACCCTGAACCCATCCAGCCACTCAACCCAACCACCCACTTATATCATCCCGACCACGCAATCGTCTCAGCCACGCTGGCGACCAACGGTGCCCACTCACCCTGGCGACTTACTCTGCCCACACATCTCGACAACCTATCTTGCCCACCGACCCCTACCGCCCAGCCTCACCACTCACAAATTCCACCCACCCTTCCCACTCACGAATTTCACCCACCCTGGTCACCCAACAATGCCATCCATCTCATCCATCCACACAACCCTCCCACCTCTCCCTGAACACTCCCGGCCCACCTCACCCTGCCCATCCACCCATCCTGTCCACCCACTGCTCCCACCGACCAACCCGCCCATCCACCCTTCTTACCCAACCCCATTCACTCCGCCACTCCATTCACCCATTTGAACCCGACTGATCAATCAGACTCATCTTATCCAAACCTAACTTACCGACCCCTCCCCGACCACCCACCTACCCACCCAGCCCACCAAACGCATCCACTTACTAACGCAATTACCCCTACAACCCACCCAAAACCACTTCACACACTACACCCAACAACTGTTCTCCCACCTCCCTCTCCACCATTACCACTGTCCACCCACCCTGGCAATGCACCGAACTACCACACCCACCAACTCAACCTCATCAACTCCACCCACCCAACCAATGAACTCACACACACACACACACACACACACACACACACACACACACACACACACACACACACACACACACGCACAAACAGAAACAAAAACACAACGCACACACAGAAACAAAACACTCAAACAGACAGACAGACAGACAGACAGAAACACACACACACACACACACACACACACACACACACACACACACACACACACACACACACACACACACAGACAGACAAACACACACACACACACACACACACACACACACACACACACACACACACACACACACAGAATATAAAACACGCAGAAACAGACAGACAGACAGACAAACACACACACACACACACACACACACACACACACACACACACACACACACACTGGCGCATACAGAGAGACAGACAGACAGACAGACAGACAGACAGACAGACAGACAAACAGAGACAGTGACTGACTCAATAAGACACAAACAAAACACGCATAAACTCTCTCTCTCTCTCACACACACACACACACACACACACACACACACACACAAACATTGTTCCCCTATTCAAGATAGGAAATAAACAGAATCCACTCAACTACAGACCTATATCTCTGACCAGTGTTGTATGCAAGGTACTAGAAAAATTAATGAGGAAAATTTAGGTAAACCAGCTGTAATAATACAATATGATATCAGAAAGCTCGGTTTTTGAAAAGGAAAATCATGTGTAACAAATCCATTAAGTTACTATGATACAGTTGCAGAAACACTACGGAAAAGAGAAGGATGAGTGGACGGTATTTATTTTGATATTAAAGAAGCGTTTGCCAATACCGCACCATAGACTTCTATGGAAGCTGCACCATCAAGTAGGAATCCAAAGTAATCTGTTCTGTTGGATGCAGGATTTTCTCAGAAAAGGGAAATGAAAACAGTACTAAGGAGTAATTACTCATCATGGAGGGAAGTAACTAGCAGAGTTCCACAGGTCTCAGTGATGGCACCAATTATGTTTTTAGTGTAATTATATTAATGATATAGGCTAGACAGGAACATTTGAATGGGATGCTATCTAAATATGTTTGCTGATGATGCAAAAATACAAAGGAGAATTACAGACTCTTGCAGACAGCTACAAGAAGAAGTAAATAAGCTTCATAAATGGAGCAATAGATGGCAAATGGAAGTCAATCTGGACAAATGCCATGAAATTAAGTTTGGTAAAAGTGGAAAAGGACCAGATCGGGATTATAAGATAGGAAGTTCAACCCTGGGCATATCAGAAAAGAAGAAAGACCTAACAGTAGACTTTTTCTCTGGCAGACCACATAAATGAGAAGGTACGAAACATGCACACACTGCTTGCTAATATGAGAATAGCATTCACATATATAAATGAAAGGCATGCCGAGAAAGATAATTACGTCATTCATCAGACCAACCCTCGAATTTCCATCAGTGGTCTGGAATCCTCATCTCAAAAAACACATAGATTAGACTGAAAAAGTAGAATGGGCTGCTACAAGATGGGTACCAAGCTTAAAGGATCTAAGCTATGAAGAAAGACTAGAAAAACTGAACCTACCAATACTACAAGAGAGAAGGAAGAGGAAACATGATGGCGCTATATAAATACATCTCGGGGAAAGAAAGAATAGACGTCAATGAATATATAACCTTTGGGGATGCATCATCAAGAGGACACTGAAAAAAAAAAAAAGAATGAATAAAAAGAGAGGTGAGAAAGACGTAAGGAAATTCAGTTTCCCAAATAGGGCAATTGATTAGTGGAATGCGCTACCGAATGAAAAAATGCGTGCCAAAACTATACATAAATTTAAGGATATGTATGATAAAAATGGTTTAATACACGGGACAGTGCGAGCTTGACTCATTCCTGTAAAGATACAATTAGGTAAGAACCATTAGATAAGAACAGATATGCGCGCGTACACACACACACACACACACACACACTCAGATGCGGAAGGGTGAGAAAGAAGGGATGGAGGATTTGGGGACGGTGAAGGGGACGGATGAGATGTGGAAGTGTCTAGTACTGTTCTGATAGCAGCTTGCACAGTACATTGACTGGTATCTCCGACATATACCCTTTAATTTAGCTATATAATGGATGTATTTCCATTAGGATTCCATGATATGCCATCCAATTGGCAATAGTTTTATTGAGCGAATACTTTGGTAAAATATTACATATCATAACTATGCTAGTTTCAATAATACATGCTGTTGATACTGTTCAATGATAATACAGTCAACCATCAAACAGTAATTTGTAAGACGTGGGGCCAGACTTCCTCGGGGATAAACAAGCACTGAGGATGATTAGTGAGTGAAGTTGTTGTGAACTACTCTCTCCCTCTGTGTGTGTGTGTGTGTGTGTGTGTGTGTGTGTGTGTGTGTGTGTGTGTGTGTGTGTGTGTGTGTGTGTGTGTGTGTGTGTGTGTGTGTGTGTGTGTGTGTGTGTGTGTGTGTGTGTGTGTGTGTGTGTGTGTGTGTGTGTGTGTGTGTGTGTGTGTGTGTGTGTGTGTGTGTGTGTGTGTGTGTGTGTGTGTGTGTGTGTGTGTGTGTGTGTGTGTGTGTGTGTGTGTGTGTGTGTGTGTGTGTGTGTGTGTGTGTGTGTGTGTGTGTGTGTGTGTGTGTGTGTGTGTGTGTGTGTGTGTGTGTGTGTGTGTGTGTGTGTGTGTGTGTGTGTGTGTGTGTGTGTGTGTGTGTGTGTGTGTGTGTGTGTGTGTGTGTGTGTGTGTGTGTGTGTGTGTGTGTGTGTGTGTGTGTGTGTGTGTGTGTGTGTGTGTGTGTGTGTGTGTGTGTGTGTGTGTGTGTGTGTGTGTGTGTGTGTGTGTGTGTGTGTGTGTGTGTGTGTGTGTGTGTGTGTGTGTGTGTGTGTGTGTGTGTGTGTGTGTTCTTACCTAATTGTTCTTACCTAATTGTATCTTTACAGGAATGAGTCAAGCCCGTACTGTCCCGTGTCTTAAACCATATTTATCGTACATATCCTTAAATTTGTGAATTGTTTTGGCACACACTATTTCATTCGGTAGTGCATTCCATTGATCAATTGCTCTGATTGGGAAACTGAATTTCCTTACGTCTTTATCACCTCTCTTCTTATGCAGTTTTTTGCAATGTCCTCTTGCTGATGCTTCTCCATATGTTAAGTAATCATTCATGTCTATTTTCTCCTTCCCTGATATGCACTTATATAGCATTATCATGTCACCTCTTTTCCTTCTCTCCTGTAAAGTTGGTAGATTCAGTTTAGTTAGTCTTTCTTCGTAGCTTAGGTCCCTTAAGCTTGGTATCCATCTTGTAGCGGCCCTTTGAACTTTTTCAATCTTGTCTATATGCTTTTTGAGATGAGGACTCCAGACTACTGATGCATATTCCAGGGTTGGTCTAATGAATGATGTTATTATCCTTCTTAGCATGTCTTCATTTATGTATGTGAATGCTATTCTCATATTTGCAAGCAGTGTATACATGTTCCGTACCTTCTCGCTGATGTGGTCAGCCGGAGATAGTCTGTTATTGATAATCACACCTAGGTCTTTCTCTCTTTCTGATGTGTATAGGGTTTTATTTCCTAACTTATAATCCCAATCAGGTCTTTTTCCACTTTTACCAAACTTGATTACATGACACTTGTCCACATTGAATTCCATTTGCCATGTACTACTCCATTCATGAAGTTTATTTAATTCTTCTTGTAGCTCTTTGCAAGAGTCTGTGTTAGTAATTCTCCTTTGTATTTTTGCATCATCTGCAAACATATTCAGATAGCTCTCATTTCCAGTGTTACTGTTTATATCATTTATATACACTAAAAACATGATTGGTGCCAGCACTGAACCCTGTGGTACTCCACTAGTCACTTCTTTCCATGATGAGTAGTTTCCTCTTAGTACTGTCCTCATTTTTCTTTTTATGAGAAAGTCTTGCATCCAACAAAACAGTTTGCCTCGAATTCCTCCTTGATGGTACAGTTTCCATAAAAGTCTTTGGTGTGGTACTGTGTCAAAAGCTTTCTTGAAATCTAAATAGATACTGTCCACCCATCCTTCCCTTTCCTGTATTGTATTTGTTACTCTGTCATAGTAGCTCAACAGATTAGTAACACATGATTTTCCTTTTCTGAAACCAAACTGTCTTTCTGTTATCATACTGTGTTCTTCTAGATGATTTACCCAAGCTTTTCTTATAAGTTTTTCTAATACCTTGCTTACAACACTGGTCAGTGATACTGGTCGGTAGTTGAGTGGATTTTGTCTATTTCCTTTCTTGAATAAGGGGACAATATTTGCTTTTTTCCAAATATCAGGTAGTTTACCTTGACTCAAGGATTTCTTGAAAATTATAAATAACTGTTTACTTAACTCCTTTGCACATTCTCGTAATATCCAACATGAAATTTCATCAGGACCACTTGCTTTTCCTCTGTCTAATCCACTTAACTCCTCCTGTATTACTTTTTCTGCTATTTGTATATCTGGTAGTATGTGTGGACATGCGTGTTTCACATAGTCCCTCTCAAAATTTTTTTCTTCTGTAAAAACTAATTGGAAATTCTTATTTAGTGCTTCACAAATATCTTTCTCTTGTGTATAAGTGATTCCCTCGTCCGTAATGGATTGTATTATATCTTTTACTTTGGTTTTGCTTCTGATATAGCTGTAAAACAGCTTTGGTTGATCACTACTTTTATTTATTATATCCTCCTCAAACTGTTTTTGGGCTTCCCTCCTTATTCTTGTATAGTCGTTTCTTGCCTGTTTGTAATTATTATACGCCCTTTCACTATTGTGTCTTCTGTATCTATTCCACAACAAATCTCTTCTTTCTTTTGATTTTTTACATTCTGTATTGAACCATTTCTGGATTTTCTTATCTACTTCTTTGTGCTGTGGGATGTACTTCTGGACTCCTATTTCATAAAATTCACAAAATTTTTTATATACAGCATTTAAATCTTGTCCTCTAAGCTCATTTTCCCAATCAACTCTAAGAAATACTTCTTTAGGTCTTGATAATTTCCCTTTTTATAGTTTAGGCTCTTTTTGTAACTGTCATTGCTGTTTACTATGTCATATGCTATCCTGAAGTTATAATTTAGTACTGCATGATCGCTTTTGCCGAGTGGAGGGTGATATATTAAACTGTCAATATCATTTTCTTGCCTAGTAAATATTGGATCTAGCACTGAAGGTACATCAAGTCCTCTTTTTCTGGTGGTTTCCCTCACATGTTGCGTTAAGAAAAACTCTTGTACGAGATCCAAGAGCTTTTGGTCCCAACAGCTTTCTTGGCTATTTATATCTAGAATATTCCAATTTATATTTGTATTGAAGTCCCCAGTTAGTATAATTCTTTCCGATTTCTCTTCCATTTTATGTAGTAATGATCTTATACTCTGAATTGTACTCTCTGCCAGGTCCTCATATTCGTCTCTTTCCCATGTGTTTGACCTGGGTGGCATGTACAAATTGGCTACAATTACTTTACCTTCAGATGTGTCGATCTTTACTGCAATCAGTTCTACTTGTGATGGTATATCTAGTTTTATTTCCTTGTCCTTTAGATTTTTCTTAGTTAATATTATAATTCCTCCTTCTTTTTTTAAATTTCTGTCTCTTCTCCATATATTGTATTCCTCTAAGTTTAGTATGTCATTGGATATCCTTGGTGTTAATTTTGTTTCAGTTAGGCATATTATTTGTGGTTCATTTTCTCTGACATAATCATTCATCTCTAGTAATTTAGATACCATTCCATCCACATTTGAGTACATCAACTTTATCATCTTGTTTATATACTTGTCATGACATGGTTCTACTACCTTCCTCCTTTTTCTTCCATCCTGTTTGTGTACCACTTTCGTACCTGCAATCCTATTACTTTGTAAAAAAATTTCTTCTTCTCCTCTTCTAATCTTCCCTCATTTTTTGTTTTTGCTTCCTCCCTTTTCTCTTTCAGTAATTCCAGTTCCTCTTGTGTGTGTGTTTATGCGTGTTTTGTTTCTCATAGGACGAGTCCACACGTGCTCTCGAACATAATTGGCAATACGGCAGGCAAAATGTTCGGGAACATGTTTGCAGCAGTATTTGGACAGATGTATTCAAACATGTTTCAGTGCTGCTTCGAACACTTGCAGAAGATGCGACTGGATAAGTGTATCTATACCAGGCAGTTGAGACTTCATGATGTTGCAAACATGATCTGGACGCTGCTGTACCCAACATGGTTGCAGGGTGGTCGTTACTGTGTTGCTTACATTTTCCCAGCACTTCCTCGATCACACGTGTGGGAGCGCCCTTTCTGTACTGTCAGTCTCTCTCTCTCTCTCTCTCTCTCTCTCTCTCTCTCTCTCTCTCTCCCCCTGTGTGTGTGTGTGTGTGTGTGTGTGTGTGTGTGTGTGTGTGTGTGTGTGTGTGTGTGTGTGTGTGTGTGTGTGTGTGTGTGTGTGTGTGTGTGTGTGTGTGTGTGAGTCAGTTGGTTGGGTGGATTGAGTTGAAGAGGTCGAGTTGGTGGGTGTGGTAGTTCGGTGCATCGCCAGGGTGGGTGAACAGTGATAATGGTGGAGTGGGGAGGGGGAGGTGGGAGCAGTTGTTGGGTGTGGTGTATGAGTGGTTTTGGGTGGGTTGTAGGGGTAATTGCGTTAGTAAGTGGATGCGTTTGGTGGGCCGGGTGGGTAGGTGGGTGGTCGGGGAGGGATTGGTAAGTTAGTTTTGGATAAGATGAGTTTGATGGATCAGTCGGGTTCAAGTGGGTGAATGGGGTGGCGGAGTGAATGGGGTTGGGTAAGAAGGGTGGATGGGCGGGTTGGGTGGTGGGAGCAGTGGGTGGACAGGATGGGTGGATGGGGAGGGTGAGGTGAGTAGGGAGTGTTCAGGGAGAGGTGGGAGGGTTGTGTGGATCGATGAGATGGATGGCATTGTTGAGTGACCAGGGTGGGTGAAATTCGTGAGTAGCAAGGATGGGTGGAATTTGTGAGTGGTGAGGCTGGGTGGTAAGGGTCGGTGGGCACGATAGATTGTCGGGATGTGTGGGCAGAGTGAGTCGCCAGGGTCAGTGGGCGCCGTTGGTCGCCAGGGTGGCTGAGACGATTGCGTGGTCGGGATGATCTAAATGGGTGCTTGGGTTGAGTGGCTGGATGGGTTCAGGGTGGAGAAGTGAATGAGTAAATGAGTTGAGTGGCATTGTTGGGTGAACTTCGTGTGTGGCATTCGTGGGTTAGCAGGGTGGATAGCAGGGATGGGTGGGCTGGGTGGGTGGCAGGGGTGAGGTCGGTGGGTTGTGTTGGATGGGTTGAGTGGGTAGGTGGATAAGTAGGTGAGTGTACATGTGGCTGTCCACATGCCAAGGCAAGTGAGAGACTTATTTGGCCATAAAACTCTTAACTGTTACTTGGATTTTAGTCTATCGCTTAGAACATGTTGGATAACTATTTGGAAACCAGATTCTATACATTAAGGTCATTGTATTGAAATCTGCTAAAACTTTGATATAATCACTTCTCATGGAACTGGAGATGGATCTATGCACCTGATAATACAACTAATAGTAAGATAAATGAAAGAATTATTTCATGCGGCAAGACGTGAGAGTGAGCGAAACTTCATATCTCCCATCCATCCGCCTAACAGATCAGTGTTTTGGTGGGGGTAAGGAGGGGGAGTTGGGGGGGGGGTAGACGTGTGCGATTAACCTGACCTATGGTGGCAGATTACCCTGTATCCCGAATTTCTGTCCAGAGGTGTACATACAGTATAAGGTGTTATTCTTGCTCCTTGTGATTCTTTATTTAGAGGATTTGGTTTCCTGTGTATATACGTAAACCACATGAATAAAAGTGCCTCAGTTAACCATGATTAGCATAATGAACGTAGGATATTCCCTTTCGTGAATGAGGTGTATTATCACAAATAAAAAAATAAAATAAAAAAAGGATTCGAATCAGTTCTAAACTTCGACTGACACACCATTCAGCTGTATCTGTGTGCAAAGAACTTTTAGAGTAGTGCATATTGGCACTCTTATCTCCGCAACAACTCAGAGTCAAAGTCAAAGATTTTATTTAGCCAATTAACAATACATGGTATACAGAAAGAAAATAATTAAATAAATACGGTTGAGCCTTTTGAGAGTGGGCACTCTCCTTAAAGGCACCTGGTTATATGCAGCATTGGTTAAAGATATACGAGTATATGCTACAGACTATATTATAACTAGAACATACTGAAGTATTTGTAGTAATAATAGTAGTATCAGCAGTTAGTGGAAGCAGCAGTAATGATAACAATGATAAGACTAATAATAATAATAATAATAATAATAATAATAATAACAGTAATAATAAATAATAATAATAATAATAATAATAATATGAATATCAATATCAATATGAATATGATTATGAATATGAATATGAATAATTTGAATAATAATAATAATAATAATAATAATAATAATAATAATAATAATAACAATGATAATAATAATAATAATTCCATTATTCTGTTGAAGCTAACGACATACGATTATGACATTTAGTTGATGGTAAGTCACAGGATCCTGGGTTTTAATGGATTTTTTTTTTTTCAGCATCAAGACACATTGAATTTTATACTGATTCTTTAGAAAATATATTCTATAACTCACTCTCAGCTGAATATACCCAGCTTGGGATTGCTGGAATAAAATATGTGAGAAATCCCTACTGTGGTAGGATTAATGTCAACAGTATTAACCTGAGGCATCCCGTCGACGTATGGGTATGTTGCAACGTTTTGTCACAGCTAGACCCATCAACCTACTGGTACATTGGGCAATTGCAAGGTTCATAATTTGCACAATTTTCAATTTTCGCGCATGATTTTTGGTACGTATACACGGGACACCTTCCTCTATTCATCTACAAGATGCCAGGCAGGCATGACCTCCCCCCCCCCTCTGCACACCATTGTCTCTGCAATTCACCTGTTACCAGTGACCTGGCCAATAAAGACATTCAGGGCCAGAGTGATTCCCCAATTGATGATAATGCAGAGGACAAAGTTTAGGTAGCATTAGAGGAAGAATCTATCTATCTATCTATCTATATACCTAGGCTGCTTCCCCCAAGGAAAGGGAGGCAGCTGAGACAGGACGACACACTCTCCATTTACTCATCCATTCAAACACACTCATTCGCATCTTAGCCCCAAAGGGGAGAACGGACAGATCCTCACCGCACCACACCGCACAAGGGTCAACTGCGCAATGCAATCAGTGACATCCGCAGCAGGGCCCGACAGCAGAACTGGTTTACCCCTGCCACATCATAACAGACCAATCCCCTTATCCGCACCTGACCTGACTAGCTGATCAGACCAAATGCGGGAGAATATCCCCTCAGGGCTGCGTCATCACTTATTCATTCACAATTTCTCTCCATTTATTTCTGTCACGCACAGCCACTCTTCCTTGCTCAACAGACATCCCTCTCAGTCAGAAATGATGATCTGGTAATGTTGCCAAAAAAGGTCAGGAATATTGATGTGTTAGTGAGTGAAACAATGCTTATATTGCCTATATTACTGTTTGAAAACCAATATACTCTCATACTACATATAAATTCATACCAAATAAATAAATAAATACCGTTTATGAGTGATGTGGAATAGTTACCCTCCCATAGAACTCGTTTCTTTGGAGCCAGCCAAATAGATATCCCAGTAAGGTAAGGAGTATTGCTATCTGTAACGAGTATTTAAAACCTCAGGTGAGCGATTTCTTTATGAATTTTCGATGTTTCTCACCCAAATCTGAGGTTTGAGCCAAAAATTTTTTTTTCCAAAATTAGTCGGGACTGGGGGGAGTCAGTGGTGGAAAATTGGTCGGGACTGGGGGGAGTCAGTGGTGAAAAATTGGTCGGGACTGGGGGGAGTCAGTGGTGGAAAATTGGTCGGGACTGGGGGGAATCAGTGGTGGAAAACTGGTCGGGACTGGGGGGAGTCAGTGGTGGAAAATTGGTCGGGACTGGGGGGAGTCAGTGGTGGAAAATTGGTCGGGACTGGGGGGAGTCAGTGGTGGAAAATCGGTTAGGACGTGACAGGTTAACACAAAAAGCCAGCTTAACCGATTCACACGCAGGATGACTTTAGGCAGCTTATTCGGATTTGTTTTAAGTAAGAGCCTCTCATTCAGCCAATCCCAAAGAAGGGTGACCATTCCCAACCCTCGATCGTCCAATTGCTTTTACATCCTGTTTTTCAAAAGTTTTCACGTCAGTCCTTAACAGCATAATTTTAAAGCATCTTTCCTATAACAACCTTCTTTCTGATCGTCAGTATGGTTTCCGTCTGGGACGCTCCACTGGCGATCTTCTCACCTATCGTTCAGACTCCTGGTCATCCTCCTTTCGGGATTTTGGCCAAAGCTTTGCCATTGCACTTGACATCTCAAAGGGTTTTGATCGAGTCTGGCATAAATCTTTAATTTCCAAACTGCCCTCATACGATTTCTATCTTTCTATCAGTGCCTTCATCTATAGCTTCCTTTCTGGTCGTACTATAGCCGCTGTTGTAGGCAGCCATCGCTCTTCTCCTAGACCTATCAACAGTGGTGTTCCTCAGGGCTCTGTCCTATTACCAACTTTCTTCCTTTTATTCATCAATGACCTTCTAAGCTGTACATCTAACCCTATCCACAAGTACGCTGATGACTCCACCCTTCACCTATCCACTCGGTTCCTGCAACGTCCATCTCAGCAGTTACTTCAACAAACAAGGGATGAGGCTATGGCACATTTAACCCACAGTGTCCCGTCGACGTTCTTTAACGTCCACACGTTTTGTCACTGCCAATCCCGTCGACGTACATAAACGCGAATCAATTGCAAGGTCCCTAATTTGTACAATATTCAATTTTCGTGAGTGATTTTTGGTACGTATACACGTGAGACCTTCCTCTACAAGATGCCAGGCAGGGACAATGCCTTACCCATCATGACCTCCTCTCCCCCCTGCACGCCATTGTCTCAGCAATTCACCTGTTATCAGTGACCTGGCCAGTAAAGCCATGTCATGCCACGGTACAAAATTCAGGGCCAGAGTGATTCCCCAATCAATGACAATGTGGAGGACAAACATTTTACATAGCATTAGAGGAAGAAACAGTCAGAAATGATGATCAGGTAATGTGGCAAAAAAAGGTCAGGTATGGTGATGAGTTAGTGAGTGAAACAATGCTTATAATGCCTATATTACTGCTTGAAAACCAATATACTCTCGTACTACATATAAATTAGTACCAAGTAAATAAATAAATACTGTTTATGAGTGATGTGAAATAGTTATCCTCCCATAGAAATCGTTTTCCTTGGTGCCAGCCTGTTAGAAAACCCAGTAAGGTAAGGAGGTACTCCTACCTGTATCGCATATTTTAAACCTCAGGTGAGCGATTTCTCTATGAATTTTCGATGTTTCTCACCAAAGGCGGAGGTTTGAGCCAAAAAAAAAAATCTTCCAAAAATGGCCAGGATTGGGGGGAGTCAGTGGTGGAAAAGTGGTCGGGATGGGGCGGGTTAATATCTGACTTGGCTTGTATCTCTGACTGAGGTAAAAATAATCTTGTTTTTAACCCCTAATGCGCAGCCAATGGACAGCCGACCCCCCCTCGGGTGACGGCGTTCGATCGCGGTCTGAGTACCTGTAGGAGAATATTAGCCAAAAATCAGAGATTAACCCTAGAACATTATACTTGGTATGGCAGATAGTACTTACATTCAGCTTTCTCCAGAGACAGGTGTTGAGCTTTCGTGGACTACCCAAGGACTTGTGGAGACTTGCAAAGTTGGGTAACAAAATCTTCACTTTCACACCTCCAGCAACCCAGTTTCCCCTCTACCACAGCCTCATTCTGTCACAGTAAACTTTATACTACAACGTACAGGTAGTTTAGAATCCGTATTTGTTCAATAAGTACTGAAAGTAAGGCTAAAATCAACACAACCG
Organism: Coenobita brevimanus; assembly: GCF_032717465.1. Taxonomy (NCBI): domain Eukaryota; kingdom Metazoa; phylum Arthropoda; class Malacostraca; order Decapoda; family Coenobitidae; genus Coenobita; species Coenobita brevimanus. The sequence continues at coordinate 2,903,063 of NC_137048.1, read as the reverse complement.
TATGGCTGACATGCAGCGCGGCGGCGGTCTTCCCATCACTCAACAAACATTTCCATTTTCACAGCTAAAAACACGTATACTACATTATTTTCAATCATATAACTTCCCAAAAGATCACTGCAGCCCGCTTTTTATTCTGCCTTACGCCCGTCACTTTATTCTTGTTCCTGTCAGCCGCTCGCACTGACTCGGAAGAGCTAGAACTCGCCATAATGCCACTTTGAAAGCCTGCGGTAAACTGACACTAAACAGGGGCAAACCGTGCGAAAAAAAGCTAGTGTTACAACTGGGGAAACCAGCGTTTCCTATTAGCATAAACTGCTTGTGAGAGGAGAGCGCAGATTTACAGTTCTGAGCAGTCAGAGCGCTGCCATGTATCACAGCCAGGCTGGCCGTGACGTGGTGGGGGGGGAGGGGGAAAAAACGCGATACTTGGCAACAACAGAGGTCAGTAGTACAAAGGTAAAGTATGCTAATTGTACCTAAAGGGTGGTGGTACTGATAGACAATACCAGCTGGAACATCCTTGCCCGCGTTTATTCAAAATTAACTCGAATCGCAAACGCGACGCTCCGCCGTTATGTCCTTTTCGGCGAGCGTCGCAAACGTGACGCCCCGCGTTTTAGGGTTAATGCATCAAAGACTCAGTTCATACACCTATCAACCCGACAAAATCTTCCACAGGTATACCTAGTAATGTTTAACAATATTCAGCTTAATCCTGCATCTTCCCTAAACATGCTTGGGGTTTCATTTACTCGGGACTTATCTTGGAAAGATCATATTACATCTCTTGTAATATCTGCTTCCAAGAGATTGGGTGTGCTAAGCTGACTCCATTCATTCTTTACCCCTACACAATTGTTGACTCTATACACGTGTTTTATTCGCCCTTGTGCAGAGTACGACTCTAATGTGTGAGGAAACTCCCCACATACAGCTCTTCTCAATAGGGTGGAGTCAAAGGCTTTTCATCTCATTAACTCTCCTCCTCTTGCTGACTCCCTTCAACCTCTGTCTCTTCGCCACACTGTTGAATCTTTATCTCTTTTCTATCACTGCTTCAATTGTCACTGCTTCTCTGAACTGTCTGCTTGCATCCCTCCACCTTTACAACGGGTACGTAACACCCGTCTAGCAGCTAACTCTCATCCCTTTTCTGTCCAACTCTCTAATGCAAGAGTTAATCGTTACTCCCAGTCCTTCATTTATGCAACAGGTCAACTCTGGAACTGTCTCCCTGTCTGTGTTCCCTGCTTCCTATGATCTCGAGTCTTTCAAACGCTTTGTGTCCAGGCATCTCAAAATTGAATTTGGCTCTCTTGTATTTGGTTTTCTCTTGGAAGGAGCAGTTATTGCGGGCTAGTGGCCTTTGGTTCCTTCTTCCTAGGATAAAAAAAATCCACTCACTCTATGTAGTATTGCCTTCATGTGACTCTACACTAGTGTCAAGCCAAATAGTTTCCAATTATTTGAGAAACCAGTTGCTACATTGGCTTGTAACCACATAAACAGATTATGGCTGGTGGAATGGAGGGACAATGTGATCCAGCTGGATGTGGCATGTAATGGCTTACATCCGCGGGGGCTTTAGGGATTATTGTTCACTTATACATAGGAAAGCAAACAGCAACAGACCGTATGGTCCTTTCGAGGCTGTTTGTTACAGAGTAGACTATGACTACGAGAACTGATCCTACATGCTGAAGGATAGGGATAGTAAAGCAAGAAGGCTACTCGTACCCCCTCCTCCAAACCCTCTAGGAAAAAGTGCGAAGGACCACCACGGAGCATGGGAAAAATTGACAGAGTTTCATAAGAAAGACTGAAAAGGAGAGGTTACCTTCTATAATACTGTATTTATAAGCTACCAGTTTGAAGAACCTGGAAGAAAAAGTAATAAAGTAGAATGAATAATCAAATAAATAAATTCAACGTGAAAATATGTACGGATATATTGAGTTAACGGGGCGTCTTTATACAGCGTGGATAATGCACAGCATGGAAAATGCACAATTTGGATGTTCAGGGGTGGTGCGGCAGCCTTGTCTGGCGCTTTTAAGGTCGGCAGCAATCAATCAAGCCCCCGCTCCGTTCACTCCACTGTGACAAAGAACTTTCCCATGCAGGACAAGCACACAAGTTACCTCGTGAAGCAGTGACCTCTGGTACATTAAAAAAGATGCTAATGGTGATCACTTAACTAACAGGGACCTTCAATGATCACAGCCCATCACAGGTCGAAAGTAAGAGTAGTGACCATTATCTCAGGGCTATCTGTGCAGATCCTAGTCTGTACTGATATTACTCTTTTTGCATTTAAGAAACTGATAAATTTATGACATGACGCGACGCTATTATGGATACGTTAAAAATACAGGGTGTAATGTAGACAGGAGGGGACGAGCGAGCTTAGTTTCCTTCGACCTGGGCGTTGGTGTGATGTGGTGTGGTGTTATGTGGTTAGAGTTGCATGATGTGATGTGGCATGGTTTTTTGGTTAGAACCCTGGTGTTGTTTGGTGTGGCTGTCTGGTTCGAGTGGCATGGTGTGGGATGGTGTGGCTGTGTGGTTATAATGGCATGGTGTGGGGTGGTGTGCTTGTGTGGTTAGAGTGGCATGGTGTGGGGTGGTGTGGTTGTGCGGGTAGAGTGGCATGGTGTGGTTGTGCGGGTAGAGTGGCATGGTGTGGTTGTGCGGGTAGAGTGGCATGGTGTGGTTGTGCAGTTAGAGTGGCATGGTGTGGTTGTGTCATTAGAGTGGCATGGCGAAGGGTGGTGTGGTGTGGCTGTGTGGTTAGAGAAACATGGTGTGGTGTGGCTGTGTGGTTAGAGAAACATGGTGTGGTGTGGTGTGATATTATGTGGCTAGAGTGGCATGGTGTGGTGGCTCCACCAACGTCGCTAAACTCTACGGCAGTGAAGCTTCATACATCAGGAAATTGTTAGTGAGAGACTGAGGCAGAGACGGTCCTAGAGACACTCCTGTATCTATAATAAATTCTAGGTGTAGAAAGTCAAAATATATATTCCATTCCATGTCCTCATTATTAAAATAAGGCCAACATAAAGCAATGACAACCTATTTACTCCAATGACGATATTTTTCATTTAATTCTTGCTATCTCCAGGCGATTATGGACAACAGGGGAGTGACTTTTCCAGCTGGAAGAATTAGACAAAATTCATTAACCTCTTAAGTGCACGGGTCATTTCCCAAGTTGAAAGTACCTGTGTGGAGACAGCAAAAGTGGAATACAGAAAGTATCATCATTGTGTTTGCAGAGGTTAAAGCTGATATGTCACCACTCCACCACCTTTCCTCGCCTTCCTTGACCTCACCTCTGTCTGCCATCTCCACTCACCCTACGCCTTTCATCCCCTCCTCTTACCCTACCACTGTTTGGTACCTCTGCTCACCTTTTATATTACATCCCATCCTCTGACCCTATCTCTGTCTGCTGTCTCCACTCACCTTACGTCTTCCATCTCCTCCTCTAAGCTTACATCTGTTTGCTACCTTCACTCATCCTCTATCTTCCATCTTCTCCTCTTCCTGCCTCTTTTTATTATCCTCATTAACCCTGTCTTCCATCCTCGTCTCTGATTCTGCCTCTTTCTCTGCTATCCACACTTACCCTGTCTCACTTTCTCTACCTCCACCAGTCTCTCCATGGCCTCCCCCTACCCGCACCTGCTAACACTTCCATCTCTACCCAGCTGGGAAGCCGGTGGTGCATTGATTAACAAATCTAGCTCGTACCTGGAAGAACCTGGTTAGACTGTTGGATGCAGTCCGTTTCACTCCTGTTACGTTTCACCCAGCAGTAGTAATGGCGACGTGGCTGTAACATTGGTTATTGCAGGTGAAACTGTTGGCAAAAACGGTACAAACTTGGTTTTAAAAAATGTCCATCTTAATGCCCCCCCCTGCAGTTGACAGGTATAATTCTAACTCTTCCTCATACCTTGCCAATCACCCCTTCCTTCTTGTTGCCATTACAGTGCAAAGTAAATTGTAAATGTTTTATTTGCGTTGTTACAGATGAATCTCCTTATGATACAAGCTACAGTGTCTGATCCATTTTCGCATGGGTCCGATGATGGTTCTGCATTTGTTTTTCTTTTCCATAATGACATACTCGACTTATGCCTACTATAATGGAGAAAGGAGAGGCAGAGAAGATCTGAGACCGCCTCTGGATTTCAAATAACTTGCCTCAGATGGGGGTCACTGGCATCATGTTTAGTACGATCGCATGAGTACATTTTAAGAAGTCTTTTCATTATTCATGGTGTTCTTGTTATCCCTGCCAGTGCACGTTGCTTCTCCTTCAAAATTAATTTTTGAGACGATTGGGCTGAAACTTAATATGTATGTGTCGTAGCATATCCTGGCAACTCGAGGTAACTATCACATTTATATTCGACTTTTGAAATTATTTTATGGCCTAAGATGTGTAAAATGAACGGGCGCCAATTCACTCAAAACAGGCCGGGGCCACTAGTTGCCAAAACATCCACTTCATTAACGGCTTGTGTTCTGTTTAACTTGGAGCGAGGTTAGTGTACAAACCAATATCGATCTGGACATACCCTCTAGCCCAGTGGTGCTTAAACATTTTCGACCTTAACCCCAGGTTCAGCTCTGTCAACCTGATACCCTCCCCCCTTTAGTATTTTCACTTTCAATTTCCTGTAAACTGTTTATGGATGATTAGATGAACCAATGGACTAACTTTCAATTACTCGTTGTTGCTCTTTAGTCGTAGTTACCATACGCGAAATGGTTTAGCTTTTATATTCAGAGTGTCTTTCTGGATACCCCCAAGAACCCATTTCGATTACCTTCTGGGAGTATCAAGGCACTGTCTCAACACCTGCTCTAGCCTGTTTAACATGTACGGGAGAAAACAAATACTGTGTTTACCAAATTCAGGAATACTATAAACAACAAACATCGGGCATGACATGCATAGGGTAGCATGTGTCACCTCTCTAGGGCTAAACAGTTTTGCTTGGCAGTACCATTAGGTCTTCAGTAAGATGCACAGCGTATTTAGTAAAATTTCTATCATTGATAATATGCCTGCCACCAAACCCTTCGTATCCTATACAGTTACATATAAATATTCCTTGTCATCTGTAAATATGAATTAAACTCCTCACACAAACACCGTATAATTTCTCGTGCCATTTCTGTCCTCCTATCATAACCTCCCATCCCACTTTCACTCTATTTTTCTTCCTTTTCACTTTAATCACTTTTTTTTCTTTATGTAGCTCCACCCTTCCTAATCTCTCACTTCTCTTTCATCCTAAAGAATAATCAGGGAACTTAGATTAGATCCAGAGAAGGTTCAATATTCAATTTTGGCCATTCCAAAAAGCGACCTCTGGCGTGCAGGAATGAAGACACTGTTGTTGCTGAAGTTGATGCGAGAATTAAATTCTCTCAACGCTGTTCCTTTGTAATACCATCTTAGAACATTATTTATTTATACATTACACTTTTTACTTCTTAGTTATCTCATAACTCCTTCAGCCAGGGGACTTCAACTGCAGTTCGTTACCTGTCCTCGCCCGGGAGGGGCTCGGGGACTGGTATTGTTTTCACTCGGTTTGTGTGTTTGTTTGTTTGTCTGTCTGTCTGTTAACAACTTTGCGCGATAACTACTTGTGCGATTTTGACTAAAATTACAGGGATGATGGGCTATGACCTTCTGATCACCAGATTAAATTTTGGGTCAAATTGGGCCAAAGCCCAGGCTATAAGCCCCAAAAATGTAAAAAAAAAAAAAATGTTCGCCATAATTCCTTTCATATTTGCCATATGGACGGGTTTGCAGTGCCTTGGCACAGTTTCTTGTATTGAATTTTCCTTGAACCTGCCACTTTCTCGAATGCCCCCTCTAGGAGAAAATAAAGTTAAAGATTGCTAGCCATAGACATGAACTGTATCTTTTCGATTGTGACAAATACGAGCAAAACACAGGTGAATGAAAATTATGGTTATCTCGTTTGCCTGCTAGTTATTCCCCTTTTCAAAGCAGTCTAACGTTACAATTGTTCAAATCTACCCACCATCCGCAACACTAGTTCAGAGTCATTCATATGGCACGTCTGGATAACGTCGGATTTTTTTACTTCTTGATTTTCATCCTGCCATCGTTCCCAGAGAAAAAAGTTTATATCTTTGGTACAATTTACCTTTATTACAACCCTTTGAGAAACACAACTGACATAGAATTACAATAAATAGTGTACAGTTAAACTATAAAAATGTAATAATGATAATAACAAGGAAACATATTGCCAATCATCGTCATCATCGTCATCATCATCTTCATCGTCATCGTCATCTTCATCTTCATCTTCATCATCAATCATCATCATCATCATCACCCCAACATTATTTTCCACCTGCTGGCCTGGTGAAGTAAGATACAAAAGGCCAGGAAAAGGGAAGAAGAATATGAGAGTATAATATCTAATCAACAGTATGTCCAAGGAAAGGGATCGCACAGGCATTTATTCATCAATCAACCCTAGAAATCCTGGCTTCACCTGATACGTAAATCTGTACACACCTAGCATCATATTTACTTTTCAGACTAGGCCAATCCAACGACTGTCAAGCAAAAAAAGATTTTAAAAAGCCAAATACTTGATACACTCTTCCCTAGAAAATTCATCCGTTCGGCTCGATCATTTGTTATTTCCATACCACCTCAGATTCCATATCTCTCAGTCACAGACAGACAGACAAACAAACAGCGGAGTACTGACAAGTTACATGGCTGAGTATACAAACAGGTATAGTACATGATTACGCGTTGGTATGAAACCGCGTCCAAAACATACAGATGAAGTGAAGTCTCTTAATCTAATTAAAGCAACTTAAATACTGCTCAACCCACCGAACTGGGAGTTAGGAAGGGGGAAGAATTGAAGAGTGTACAGTGAAAAGTTGAAAAATTATACCTGGATTTTGAGGAGCTAAATCTGTATTATATGAAAATGCCAACATGGAGGTAATGATCCAAGTATAATAAATTTCAAAGGTCATGTACTACTTCGCAATAGATGAGTCGAATTAAACCAAAGGTAATTATAATCGAATTAGAATACGTTTTCAGTCAAAAGAAACAGACGATTTGTTTTCAGCAGGGTCATAAACATATGGAAATAATATCCTTGAGTATGTTGTAGACTGAAAAAAAAGGATTAACATTTAAAATTCTCTTGGGTACGAGTCTAGCTAAGAATTCTGACATAAACACGTTCATAACTGAATAACTGAAAAATGTAGTAGGCCTAATTGTTATTATAAAGATGGCGGATAATACGGTAAGGGCAACATTCTTATGCAAACAGTATTTCCTTTACGATGAAGATAGTGCAGTACGAATAAGTCGCGTTTCAATCAGCCTCCCGTAGAAAAAAAAAAAAAAATTAACTCTGTGCCTAAAAATTGTCATTCTCACTTTCGTTACTGGCTGCGGTTGACGAGATGGGTATTGTTTTGTATTCTTATCTGCGATTCATTGAAAAGACATTCCATGATCACATCCTTTCTGTATCAACTCGCTGCAAAAAGACCATTCAGTTTGCTGATGTTTATTCTCGTAAGTACCCTCTCGGCTAAGTCGTTCTGCAGCTGTTTTTCTCCTCTGTGTTACAGCTAACATTAAGAAATCTGAATTAGGCGCTTACTCAGACGGAAAAATAGGAAGGTTGCATTCAAGTCATTACTTCCCACTGATATCTGAGCCTCTGACCGTGCACTCCCTGTCTAGCTCTCGTGGTGTGAAGACGTCTGGCTAGTCTCTCCTGAGCTATCGACTCTGTATCGTTGCCTGAGACAGATTTTCGGGAGTTTTTTCGAACCTTTGGCTTCATTGGACTTAGTCCTTTTGCCTGAGAACAATTTTCAGTTGTTTCTCTCGTTTTGGGCGAGACTCTGTCTCTGACAGATAGGCCCTGCTTGCTTGTGTGTGGGTGTGTGTGGGTGCGTTTTTTTTTTTTTTTTTTTTTTTTTTTTTTTAACGGCCAGCCGCTAGTGTCCCCCAACGTGGTACGACGCCGAACCCTGAAGGGGTGCCGTTAGGGCACTTCCATGAGGGGGGGCCTTTAGGGCCCGGTTATAGGAAGCGTTGGGGGCGGCTTTTCTGTTAGGGTTAGGTTAAGTCCCTCACGGGGCAGTAGTGGGTCTCCTTCGTCGCCCTCTAGAGGGCGGGGAGAATAGGTCCCCTCTACTGTAGGGCCTTTTTTTTGCCGTGCTTTTCTTTTGTGTGTCTGTTTTGGTGGGTGTGTGGTATATGTGTGTGAGTGGTGTCTGTGGGTGTTTGTGGTTGCGTCTGTCTGGCGGAGACCATGAAGGGGACCCAGGTCCCTAGGCCCACAGGGCAAGCCCTCCCCTTGTCTTCCAAGCAGAGGCCTGTCCGCCCTGCTACTGTGTCAGGTGCGAAGCGAGAGCGGCGTCTGTCAGATGCCAGCTCTCGCTCGTCGACGCCTGGCGGGACTACTGGCCCACACTCTTCTCCTAAGTCTCGCAAGCAGCGGCCTTCTGGCCCTGCAACTGTGCCAGGTGCGAAGCGGGAGCGGCATCTATCTGATGCCAGCTCTCGCTCGTCGACGTCTGGCGAGGCCCCTGTCGCCTCCCCTTCCAGGCCTGCAAGGCTCTCTCCTGATCCTGAGAATGACGCCTCATTCCCCCCTTCCACTTCCACACGTGCGGCCAAGGTTGCACGTGTACATGAGGCGATGGAGGGAGTTTCAGATGCTTCTGCCATTTTACCAGCCACTGGCGCAACCCGTAAGGCTACCTCTCTTCCCAAGGCCCCTTGCTGCCTGACACCTGACCTTGCCACGCCACCTTCTGCTCCTTTGGGACCTACCACCGCAACAAGCCATAATGAGCCACCCCAAGTGGAGCATACACTACCTGCAGCCCCTTCTGCTGTACCTGCTGCCTCTCCTGATGATGAAGGCTTCAGCCCTGTGAAGCGTAAAACACGGCGAGCTCCGCAGGGAAACGCACTGCCACCAGCATCGAAGCCTCCAGGGCCTTGGCGGCCTCCCCCCGCTCCACGCCCCTCGGTCACAGTTGCGGCTCCTCAGCCTCCACACTCTGCTTTCCCGGCCTTTCGGGTCCCTCTTCAGGAAGGATTCAGCACCAGCTACGACGCGGTAGCGGCTCTGGAGCGACACCTGCCCGGCCTCGTGGCCATGAATCGCTTTGGTCGCAACGAAAGCTGTGTGCTGATCCCCACTGAAGAGGGATCGTACCTTCGCCTGAAAGCAGTGGCAGAGGAGGAGGCCCCGATCGTCAAGATCGTCGAGCTGCCCCAAGGCGGCCATACAACAAAGGCGGTGGTGATGGGATATCCCCGGCGTATGCCGGTGAATATCCTACTCCAACACGACCTCATCGAAGAGGCAGTACGCTGTCAAAATCAGCGTACGTGGGAGGAGACGCTGCAGGTCCGTGTAACGCTGCGGGGACCTCTAGTAAAATCGGTCGACCTGGGCAATTGGGGGGTGTTTTATCTCCGCCCCTTCACGCCCGAGCCGCTGCGCTGCTACAGGTGTCATCGTTTCGGCCACCATCGCGCCACCTGCAACCGCCCCATCATCTGCGGGATATGCAGTGGGGCACACGACACGGAGCAGTGCCTGCAACAGCTCAAAGCGGGAGAGCCGACGACAGCAAAATGCCCCAATTGCTCAGGGCGACACCATGCCTGGCACCCCAGTTGCCCTGCGAGGGTCAAGAAGGTGAACCAGGGCCGAGAGAGGCAGGTTGCGTGGGTGCAAGAGCAGCAAACCGTCAGTGCCACTCCAGCTCCCCCAGGCACCTTCGTCTGGGGACAACAGCGCCGCCCTCTCACTCAGTGCCCACCACCTCTCAGCGACCAAGAGTTCCCTCCATTGCCCTCAGCTCTGACTGTGGTACAGACCACAGCAGAGGTCCACCGCCAACAGCCGCCTGTCTCGCCACCACTTCCCACTGTACCGACCAGTCGGCCAATGTCCATTCCGCCACCAGTGTCTGCCTCCACACCCAGTCCACCCCCCGCTCCTGCTCCTCCGGTGATCTCCTTCACAACGGAGGAGCTCAGGACCTTTGCAATAGAGCTCGCGACGACCCTAGCAAAGACAATAGCTTCCACCCTCGACATCCCTCTCCCAACCGAGCCTCTTGCCGAAGCCGCCAATCGCCACGTGGACCGGGCGATCGAGAGGAAGATGGCGAACCTAGGTGCTCCTCTGTCCCCTCGCCGCCCAGCTCGTTCGGCAGGGCGACCTCGTCCCACACCGCACAGGACAACTCGGCCGTCCAAGAGGGTCAGGCCACGACCTCCCAATGCTCTGTCCACCGCACAGCTGCCTCGTCAGCGTCATCGTTTGAGGCAAACCCTAATACCATCAGGGTCCAGAGTGATGGAGAGGGCCTCACCACTGCTGCAGGAGAACGACCGTCCGCACCTGTCGCCGGACGGCCAGTAGACCGCTCTCTCAGGCTCCTCCAGTGGAATTGCTTGGGAGCACGGAGCAAGCTCCCCCTTTTGCAGGAAGCGGCCGCAAAGGACCGCCCTGATGTCATTCTCCTGCAGGAGACCCTGCTCCCAGGCAATTCCACTTTCCATCTCTCGGGATACACCACCCATCTCCTCCCGTATATTCGTGGCGTTACACGGGGATGTGCCGTTCTGGTCCGGGACCACATCGAGTGCACGGATTGTGAGCCCCCTCCTTTCTGTGGACCTGATGTGGAGGTTCAGGGCGTGGTTCTCCATCTGGCGACGTCGCCCCTAACGGTATACAATGTATACCGGAGCCAGAGGAGCACCCTGGAGTTGGGGGAACTTTTCTCCCAAGCTGCCAGGGGAGCTGTGTACATTGGGGGCGACTTCAATGCCCACCACGCCCTGCTCTCTTCGCCTCTTCGGCCCAACGACGCAGGACGACACATCTCTTTAATACTGGAGGAGGTGGGTGGTGTTGCCCTACTAAACGACACCACTGAGGCCACACATATTGACGGGGGGCGTCTGGACTTGGCGTTTGTGTCCTCCCCCCTTGCGGGCTCGGCAACATGGTCACTGCACCGACACCTCGCCAGTGATCATTTTGCCCTAGAGGTCACTCTGCCGACTGCTCCACTCCCACCGACGCCGCCCCCTCCTTTGCGGTGGGACTTCCGCAGGGCCGACTGGGTGGCGTTTGAACAGGCCTTAGCTGGGGCCTTTGCTGCATCTCCTCCCGCCTCAGACCTCGAGAGACGAGCAGATCAGGTGGCGAGTATTTTTTCACAGGCTGCCTCTCTTGCTATCCCCCTGCAGCGTCGGTCCGCGAGGTGCTATCGGGACGGCTGGATTTACTGCGACAGGGTCAAGGAATTGAACCGGTGGCTAAACACGGCACGCAGGCAGTACCGTCGGCGTCGCACATCTCCACACCGTCGGTACCTGGTGGCTGTCACGCGACACGTCACCACAGAGAAACGCCGCCTCAAGGAGGAGGCGTGGATTGGATGGTGTTGTACCCTTGATGCTCACTCCACACTCAGGGAGATGTGGAGGAGAATCAGGTCCATCTCCGATACACGTCCTCCTCGGCCGCCCTCGCATCCTGATCCTGCCGCAGAGGCCAGCCGCCTCGCTCAGCACTTCGCGGATCGCTCTGCTTCAAGCAATCTCCCGCAATCCGTCCAGGTTCTACAGGCTCAGCTATGCACTGCTCGTGCCACGGCAGTTCAGGCTGCCTGTGATAGGCCAGACCCAGCTGATTGTCCCATCACCAGCGGGGAGGTTCAAAAAGCACTGCACCACAGGGGGGACTCTGCGCCTGGACTGGACAGAATCACGTATTCACTGCTGTCACATGCTGGGGATTGCGGCAGCGAGCGCCTACTTGATCTGATCAACCTCTCGTGGTCTGAGGGGCGTCTGCCAAGGTCGTGGAAGGCGGCTGTTATACACCCGATTCCTAAGCCTAGTGATCCTACCGCCATGCGCCCCATCTCCCTCCTTAGCTGTATTGGAAAAACGGCTGAGAGGATTGTGCGGGCTCGTCTCGCTTGGCGGCTGGGACCACTGCACCCAAGGATTTTCGCGTATCACCATGGTAGGAGTGCCACTCACTGCCTCGCGTCTTTCCTTGGGGAACTGAGAGGGGGAAGGGGGATGGCCGTCTTCCTCGACCTTGAAAAGGCGTTTGAACTAGCCAGCCCTACAGTTATTCTGGCTGCCCTTGCAGACAGGGGTGTGGGAGGCAGGCTTTTAGCCTGGATCAGGGACTTCTTTACGGATCGCTCCGCAGGGGTCAGGTTCCAGGGGCACCTCTCACACTTTTGCAAACATTTAAATGGCACGCCACAGGGGAGCGTACTAAGCCCCCTCCTGTTTAATATCCTTATGGAGGGGCTCTTAACTCTCGATTATGGGCCTGGCGTCACCCTCCTCTGTTATGCAGACGATCTTGCCCTCGTATTTACAAGAAGGGATTGTTTCCGACAGGCAGACTTGGCCCTTTCTCGGCTCCATGCCAAGTGTGCTGAGTTAGGCCTAAAAATTAACTTCCAGAAGACAAAGTGCCTGCCATTTGGACTCCGCCCCCCAGACTTTCCACTGCTACTCGGTGGCCATCAGCTCTCCATGGTCACTGCACATCGGTACTTGGGGGTCTGGCTTGACGCGGGTCTCAACTTTGCCTGCCATGTTCGGTACCTGAGGGAGCGTGCATCCACTCGCATGGCTGCTCTCCGCTATCTGTCCAGGCGGAGTTTGGGGGCATCATTTTCCGTCCTACGGACCTTTTATACACACGCAGTCCGATCCTTGGTGGACTACAGCGCCATCTGCTTGACGGGCCTTGCTCCGCCAGTCGCTAGATCTCTGGAGGTCATCCAGAATGATGCCCTCCGCATTATGCTGGGTGCTCCACGCTGGACCCGACTGGTCAATCTGCGTATGGAGGGTGGGCTGCCATCTCTGGCCCATCGCATTGTGTTGCGAGCGGCAGTTGTCACCCTGAAGCTGATCCAGTGCCTGCCTCACCTGCCTGTCTCTGCCCTCCTAAAACGCCTTCTCTGCCGCCCCCCCGAGCCGGCCTCTCAGCGTGACTGGGCCCGCACCACAGCCGCTGCCATCCATGGATTGGGAGCTGCTGCGAGCCTCTGTCAAGATCCCGACTCTCCCTTTCCTGGATACGTTGATCCACCGCCATGGGATCCTCCTCTTTTTAATATTATTGGTCCATCGGAGGCTAAACCCCGCTCCTCAATTCCAGCACTCCTTCGCCAGGAGGGTCTCAGTAGGGTGGCAGCACTGGCCTCACCAGACTCAGCCATCTACTACACTGATGGCTCTGTTTCCCCTAATGGCGCAGCTGGAGCGGCCTTTGTCTCTGGGCAACTAGTGGAAGCTTGGCGACTCTCTTCAGGTGTATCCGCTTTCCAGGCGGAACTTGCGGCCATCCTGGGTGCATTGCGCCATGCTCACCACCATCGTCACAATCGAGTCGTAATCCACACAGACTCTCTTTCCTCCATTCAGAGATTACGATCCTTATCGCTGCATGACAACGTCTTTCTCCTAACAGCGATTCATACATTTGCATCACTTCTTGTCCGTAGGGGCGCAACGATTAACCTTCACTGGCTCCCGGGACATGTGGGAATTAGTGGCAACGAGCGTGCTGATGACGCTGCGCGCTCAGCTTGCGATCTCCCAGACATCACATTCCCACTACGCCCTAGTCCCTCGCACCTCATCCGCACTCTCACTGCCACCATAGGAAGACTGACCCTAGAGGACCATCGGCTCTGGGTCACGGAGGGCTCTTGCTCTGCAAAATGGTATGCTACTGCCACGTCGTATTCCCTCCTGTTGCTCCCCAAAGGACTTCCTAACTTTATTGTAGTCCGACTTCGAAGATTGCGTCTTGGGTTTCCTTGCTACAAGCAAATTGTGGGTATGGAGCCAGACCCGTGTGAACATTGCTTGGCCAGCTGTGAGGAGCCCCTTCTTCATTATCTTCTGGACTGCCCAGCCACCACCAGGCTCAGGTCTGGGCTCGACTCGGCCCTAGCCCGATCTGGTGATGTCTTTAGGGACGCTGCTGGCATTGTTGCCCATGCTCCATTAAATATATTACTTAGTATGGTCAGGGATTACCCTCCACCTCGCTAAAGCAAGTTCGCGCAAGTAGTGCGCACCTCTGACGGGCTCTCTGTTTGCCCGTGTCCCAGGAAACTGGGACGAATATCCCACAAACAAACAAATCTGACCGTGTCAGTAAACCTACACAATGGTAAGTTTTCATAACTCCTCTCTCCTCTTCTTCCCCCTCTCCCTCCCTTCCCTCCTCACTGCTTCCAGGAATCTGAATAATATCATCAAGGGTGTAGACTCCTCCTGCAACAGAAACGACTTTCGAGGACCTGGCCTCTATAACCCATTACTGCAGTGGCTCTGTCGACACAGTTTTGTGATCTCATCTCTAAGGTTAGGTCGTAGTTGTGCTGTATATAAATATAGATAGATAGACGGATTATAGATAGATAGATGGATATAGGTAGATATAGATAGATAGATATAGCTAGATAAATAGATAGATATAGCGTTAGATAGATAGAAACAGATAGATAAAGTCTTTACACTGCTTGACCTTCACCTGAATGTAATCATAAAAACAATTCTGCCTCACCAATGTGTGCAGCACGTCTATTATAAAAAAAAAAAAATAGCAATCCTTTCTTTTCGTTGAATATTTGGCGATGGCAACAGGTGGTAATTTTATAACGATTCTTACGTGGTGCACATTGAACATACCAGAATTTTTCGATAGATGGCCGAATTTGGATTTCAACTGTAGAGAATGACGTCAAACTGAATCATACCAATTTGGCTACCCCATTAAATACACCCGCGGAGCAAGAACCCGTGTTGTTTCGGGCGACGCGCTCACGCGCGTTTCTGTGTGTGTGTGTATGTGTGTGTGTGTGTGTGTGTGTGTGTGTGTGTGTGTGTGTGTGTGTTTACACTAAACCATTCAAACAGTTTTTAATCAACTTTGGTTAAACTTTGTGCGGTTGAGGGTCGGTTCATGGGCAACCCTCTTGTTACTTAGAACAATAAATCAAAGATGAAGGTCACTGGGGTAGGACAAACACTGACCTTGCAAAATTAATTTACACAATTCTTATCCAGTTTACACTAAACTTTGAAAAATGATCGAGTGTAAGGTAAGACTGAAGTGATTCAATTTTTTGAAAAAAGTACAAGGTCGCACGACAAGGTCGAATTTAAACTTGCGTGAATGTCTGGTAGCAAAATAACTCGAGTTTCCATCCGGTTTTAGTCAAATATGGTGGAAGGGTTGAGTTTCTGCCAAGGAGCAAACCTAAATTTATATTATATATCAACACCATCATCATCATCATCATCATCATCCGGACCTTCTTTCCCACCCTAGGGCAGGGTGAGGAGTAGCAATGTCCAGACAGCCCAAATTTGCCCAGTCCAAATGGGACACGCTTCCATTCACTCATCATTCAAGCCCCCGGAATCCTGGCTGTATCGGATACGACAAAAACATTCACCACGTTCTGTAGCTTCGCATAAACGTATCCTATAGAGTCAATCCGGAGGCTGCCACGTTAAAAAGGGGTGCCAGATCCCCAAACATGCACTTTTCCTCACAACATTCATCCAGTCATCTAGATCTCGTCAGTTCCCTAGCCTCACCGACTTCCAGACCTCTCTTCCTCACACACTCATCCACCATATCTCTCCACCTTCTCCTTTTACTGCCACTGCAGTCTTCTCTGTTGCAGGAGGAGTCCACACTCTTGATGATATTATTCAAACTCCTGGAAGCAGTGAGGAAGGAAGGAAGGTGGGGGGGGAAGAGAGGAGAGAGGAGAGGAGAGGTGAGTTATGAAACCTTACCACTGTGTAGGTTTATTGAGACGGTCAGAGGCTCAAATATCAGTGAGAAGTAATGACTTGAATGCAATCTTATTATTCCGTCTGAGTAAATGTTATGCGTAACACACAGGAGAAAAGCAGTTGCAGAACGACTTGGGCAATTTTATAACAGTTGTTTAAAAAATCAATGTCATATTTAAGTTTCTAAGCTGTTTCTCACCAAACTTTGGGAAGTTTTAAGTGTAAGGGATGACCAAAAGGATTCAGCTTAGAGAACAAGTAGTCAGAGATCAAGTTTATACTGCAAGGTCAGACTCCGATGTGTGTATCACTGGGTGAACAACAATAATACAGTTTTGATCTGAATTTGATCAAAGGAGGTAGATGATTGGAAGCTCATCCCATAAGCTGACCTATATATCGTTTCTGAGAAAGATGTGTCGAAGACCAATGTCACATGGCATGGTCAACTTAAACAGTTATTATCTGATGTAGACTAAACTTCACGGAAGGGTTAAGATGAACAGGAATGATTGAGTTTGAGAACAAGCATTTAAAGATCAAAATCATAGGGAAAGGCCAAAGGGCAAGGTCGCTGGACAAAGTCATCCCCAGCGATTAGGATCTGGTTTTAGCCACAGTTGTTGGAAGGGTTATGGGTTAGGCAAGAATGAAGTACTTCGCTTTTTAGGGTAAGCTGCTGAAGGTCGTGGTCAGAGGGAAAAGTCAAATATTTCGCCCACAGATCAATTAATGGGCGAGGATGTTGCACCCTGTGAGTGCTCCTTTTTGTTAGCTTTGTTCTCCTTGCTTGTGGGTGCGAGAGACTGGGTGGGGCAGGAAGGTATGGTTGGCTGGCTAACACGGGGAAGTGGGACAGGATAACGAGACAGAGAGGTGGAAGGAAATGTGATAAGGGATAAATGTAGTACATTGGTGTCTACCTGTCCATTTGCATTCACCCCACGTGCGGGTCCCAAACATAACTACAATCAATTCTCTGCCTCAACAATAAGTTGTTTTTGCAGGAAGGGCAAGAAATGAAGAACAGATAAGTCTTCCCATTTCTCTTGTTCCTCCTACAAAGACAAAGTGTCGCTATGAGAGGGAAATTGTTTGGGATTTTATGTTTGTTTTAGCAGCAATGACGAGGAAAAGAGCGTACACAGTTTTCCAATATCTTCAGTTCCTCCTTCAAAGGCAATTTCATGTTACGACAGGGACGAGATAATATGTCTGAGAACCCCACCTGGCTCCATGTTTCTGTTCACCCTGCCGTTCAGCAGGAAGCCAGGATGTAAACCGTACACAGCAGATTGTAATGTGTTAGAAAGATCGAGACATTTTAACACTAACATACTGCCACAATAACTCGCAGAGTTGATAAGCATTAATTTAAATTGGTTCGACATGTTAATTACGTTAGGCAATGGCACGGAAAAGTAATATCCAGGAGAGAGAGAGAGAGAGAGAGAGAGAGAGGTGACTAAGTATGTAATCAGCCAAGAAACCTTTACCCCACTTGTTTAAAAGAACTGGATATGGTGAATCCCCCTTCACATACGAATTGAATTGTACTACACACACGTATCAATATGGTCACTGTCTAATCAATAGTCACACAACAGTGTTATACAAGTAATTGAATCGGTTTGCCACACCCAGCAACTAAGGCATTAATATCGGCATTCCATTGGATGTAGAGTATTATTTCAAAGATTAGTTACAGGAAAACTACACGTCAGTAATGTTAAAAGATGCTCAAGGGGTCAACAGTGTTCGAAGACCTGGAAAATTGGCTTGTGTAAAAAGTATGCTGAGCTGACACGAAAGGAAATTAAGTTTCATTGACAAAAACGAAGTGGTTTTTCTTCATTCACAAATAATACACAAACGAAAAGTTTTGTGTGGCAGAGGCATTACATGAATATTGCAACGATTGTATGGATCTTGAAATTGGCTGTTATCTTGTTTTTGCTATTTCTTGGAGGGAACAACATGCGGGCTCCTGGCCTTGGGTTCCATTTTCCATACATTAAAAAAAAAAAAAAAAGTCCAAGAACGTAAATAGGATGAAGGATGGACTTGTCACCTTATGAGTGGGTAGGACGAGACGATGAAAACTTGAGAAAGGATTGATGCACGAGGAACATCACTACTGAGGAATTTAAGGGAAAAACAAAGAACTTCTAAAAGAGCAGCTATAGATCGCACACAAGACACGAGATGATGGTACAGATTAGAAGGGTTTGCTGAAGTTTGGTCAATAGTTCACACAATACTTCCCAAAGACTCCTCTCTCTCTCTCTCTCTCTCTCTCTCTCTCTCTCTCTCTCTCTCTCTCTCTCTCTCTCTCTCCATCTATCTATCTATTTATCTCTCACACTACATACACTCAACGAAATATGTTAAAACAAAGCGATTTCAAAATGAGACCTGAAGCATTAAGTGGGCAATCTATATGCAAATGACGTCTTCGCAGAGCACTGTCTTTGCACATCTCTCACGCTCACTGACCCTTACGCTCCTGACCCTCACGCTCATTGACCCTCACGCTCACTGACCTTCACGCTCACTGACCTTCACACTCACTGACCCTCACACTCACTGACCCTCACACTCACTGACCCTCACACTCACTGACCCTCACACTCACTGACCCTCACATTCAGGGTCACCGCTCAGTAACCTTAGGATGTCATACTTCATCAATTAATCTTCATGTACTCTAACGTTTTGGTCTCATTTTACCTGTCATGAGACGCCTTGTATGTGAGAGAATCGCGTGCTTACTTGCTTGTTGTCGTCTATCCTATTGTTCTAACTCTGCTTTGATGAAACTCTGACTTCAATGGAAATTAATAGTGATCAAAGCAAGAAAAAAATCAAAGAAATATATAAAGCTATATAAAGGAAGTGAACATAATACCTGTAATTAGTTTAGCAGACAGACACTAAGAGTAATTTGTAGAAATGCATTCTGATGAGAAAGTGGAGCTGGGGGAAGAGAAAGGAAATTTGTCCAGTTCATTTTGAGATATCTGTGCTATATAATTATTGGCAGTATTCGTTTTACTTATTGGGAAACGCCAGTGGCGTGTATGTTAAGGTTAGAAAAACAGTAGGCTTGTTCCTCGGACAGATCACCGAGTGCTGAGAGTCAGTGGTTGTGGTCAAGAATATAATATCTTGCCACTGAGAAAGGAGAAATGGTAAAACAAAAGATGTTCTTTTTCAGAGGAGATGAGAGAGTCGGTGAATACTGGTGTACCGCTGCCATTAATACTGTGTACAGCATCAAGTACTAGGGTATACCCTTGCTGTTATTATCGTGTAGACCTACCCATGCCAGACAATGCCAGCATTTTGGAGCACCCATGCCAGCATTATGGTGTACCTATTCAGCCTACAGTGCACCTTTGCAACTACTATGGTGTACCCATCCCAATATTATGGTGCACCACTTCCATTACTGTGGTGTTCTCATAACAATATTACGGTGTACCACTTCCATTATGATGATGTACCCATGCAAGTATTAATAATGTGTACCAGTGCCAGTATTATGGTGTACCACTGTCACTATGATGGAGTACCCATGCCACTATTATGGTGTATCGTTGCCATTATTATGGTGTACCATTGCCATTACTATGGTGTACCTATGCCAGTATTATGCTGTACTACTGCCGATATTATTGTGTACCCATGCTTAAGTCACTATTGGCGTTGATATGGTAGTTCCCTTCCCCTTTCCTGGTCCTTACTTAACCTCTCTCCCCGTCCTCCACACACTTAACTTCGACCACCAACTCGTCCACACTTTCCAGTTGAGCCAACACTGGTGGTGAGGAAGGCAAAACGACTTGTTGCAAACACTGCCACCCCCACATTACCCACCTACAATATATAACTGACTATTTTTATGACCTAGGATTGTTGGCCAAATTATTTTCATAAGGTTTTTTAAGATGCTTTCACTCAGCTAAAGTCTTATAAGTCATTTTGTGTAATAATAAGCCATCTCTAAATGCATGGGACCTGAGCAATTCCAACTAAACACCAGCTGCTCCTCCATTATGTGTTTCACATATAGTGCTCCCCTATATAGATATTCGATATGCATTTCCTCATCTTCCTTTTCTTGTTTTCATATTCCTCTCCCTATCTTTAACTTCTAACATTTTTTGCTCTACCGTCTTTCACTACATTTCACTATACTATTATCACTTTTAGTGACAATGAAGCGTTTACGCGCCCGCCTATACTAAGGAGAATAAAGTTGCGGTAAGAGCGCGTCCGCACGTATACTCGAACATGGGTTGACAACACAGCTGGCAGTATGTCTGTAGCAGTATTTGGACTATTTTATGCAAACATGTTATAGTGAAGCTTCAAACTTGATGGAGAGCAGAGGTGGTGGGATGTGTCCATATGAGGCAGCTGAGACTTCATAATGAATGTGCCAACATGATCTGGACGCTGCTCTCCCAGCATGTTTGCATCTTGTTCATTATTGTGTTGTTGACATGTTCCCAGCACTTGTTCCAGAACACGTGTGGACCTGCACTAAGGGACAGTGACGCTTTAGTACGTCAGTGCTAAGTTATACGTGAACTATGATGACCAATTGTCTTGAAATCTGGGGGCGCAAATTCGCTTCATATTTTCTCTCGAATGAAGTGGACAGTCAACGGGAATGAAAGTGGCAATAACGCGACATGGGAAAGGCGGAAAATCGTCCCAGTCGTCAGAGTTGAGCAGTCTTCTTAGCGGCAGGTGCGGCCATTTAAATGGGAGTGTCAGCTCTCGTGTGTGCAAGAGGTAAAAATGCCACCTTTACACTGCTTTAACACCCACTTATTTTCAGATATTATTATTTCAGTTATTCACATCGTCTCTACAGTGATGAATACTTCATATACTCCCATCATCTCCATAGTGATAAATACCTGTACTTCATATAAATAATCGGTGAATAGTTAGACAATCATTATACGGCACGTGACACGCTTACGAAAATACCAAAAACTCTCTTGGCACGACAACAAGCACGATCCGGAGGCAATTCTTAAAAAAAAAAAAAAAAAAAAAAAACTATCACCCAAACCGCATCAATCAATCAATCAATCATTTCCTGTGGCACCCTCGGGGATGCATAGGGCCTCGATGAACTCACACCACCACATCCTATCTTGTGCTAACTCCTCAAGATCTCCCCAACACTCATCTCCAGCTTCCCGTCTCATTGTCCTCACCCACGTCTCTTTTGGCCTTCCTCTACCTCTCCTACCAAGTGCCACCCACCCTGGTGTACCTCGTACTATTCCCTGTCTCCTATACACATGTCCTAGCCACCTCCATCGTGAGAACCTAACATATTCATCGACCGGCTGCACTCCCGTTATTTCTCTAATTCTACTATTTGGTATCCTTTCCCACCACTGACCTCCTAATATTCTTCTAAGTGCTTTGTTTTCAAACACCAAGAATTTATTTTCCATAGTCACTGTGCTGTACCAAGACTCGTGTCCATAAATTAAGATACTCCTATCCATTACCTTATAAAGTTTGATTTTTGTTTGCACAGAAGAACTGTTATTATTCCAAATATTTTTAAGCATTCCCATTGCCTGATTAGCCTTCTTTAACCTTTCTTCGAATTCAAAGTTCAAAGAACCATCCTTGGCTAAATAAATACCTAAATATTTAAACCTATCAACTTGCTTTACAACCATACCTCCAATTACACATTCCTGGACATTTTCCATATTCATATTGATTATTTCAGTTTTTCCACAATTAATAACCAAACCCACCCTGCGACCTTCACTCACCAAACAATCCAACACTCTCTGCATCTCTTCTGGCCCATCACAAATCAAAATTATATCATCTGCATAATCTAAATCCAAAAGTTTCCTGTTCTCTCCCCAAAGTATACCTGCACCGGTTTTTGTTCCAACGCGTTTCATAATGTAATCAATGACCAATATAAATAGTAAAGGCGATAGAACACCACCTTGAATTACTCTGGACTTGACTTCAAACGAATCACTCAGACAACCATCAACCATCACTTTACAAAATGTGTCCTCATGCATGTTCATAATGACCCTCACAAACTCCTCTGGTATTCCATAATGTCTCATGATCTTCCCCATAGTCTCTCTCGAGACACTACATTACAGATATTCAGTTGGATATTTTACAGTCATAAATACCGACACCTTTTATCATTCTCTAGACCAGGGGTTCTCAACCGGAGGGTAATTACCTCTAAAGGGGTAATATCACTCCACTGGGATAATGGAGGTCTTCGTTAGAAATATGTATTAAAAAGAAAAATGAGCAAATATAAAAAATGATCAAACAGTGCTGTCAGACGTGTAATATATATAAAAAAGTTTGTGACTTTGCAAACAATATATCATAATCATCGCAAATAACATGGCATCCAGAGTTACATCAGGATATTTAGTGATATTCCGGTAGGTTTGCAATTAAAGCCATGTTCAGGTCAGTACGATAACATGAGAGAGAAGACCAACGTTCTGTGAGGAAGGAGGTGCAGTCAACAACTAATTCTCTCTCTTTTTTTTTTTTTTTATTATGGCTTTATGGTCATCACCCGCTATGTGGGGCATTAGGCCAAAGAGTTTTAGAAAATCAAGTCACCACCAAGCTCAAGCAGCGCACATAACGGCCAATCTAGGGAGCCAAACAGAGTGGGAGCATGAAGTAAACTGCTCGTAGATCGACTATACGTACTTCCTCCCCCCTGACAATCAGAATGGGTGAAATCCCCTCACCCAGGTCTGCTGCCCGGAGCAGATTGTTGACGTTGGAGTAGGTCGTGGCTCTGAGATAATACGACCGGGTGTGGGCGGCGAGTGTCAGGAGGCGGTGGTAGGAAGTTGCGTTTAGCCAATCTTTTTAGTCCACAATAGCAGGGCGAGATGGGCTGCCCTTCCCCAGTTGAGGGGCTACCCTCCTCCACCTGAGGAGGGGAGGACTCATCGATCTACTTCCCAGCCGAGGAGTAGGTCGACGCATCCTCAGCAATGGATGCAGAGGCAGAAGAGTCCCACTCCTCCTCGGTCTCTGACGAAGGGTGGTGTACTTCAGCCGTGGTCATCCACGTCCAGTTCTGATGCCGGTTCGATAATCTGGCTGGCAGTCCTCCGATTAATGGAGGCATGCAGCCTCAGCCTCTTCCGCTGTCTATTGAGGGAGCAGCAGGTTGCGGATGCCAGGCCCGGCACTCTAGTCAGCAAGGAATAAAGTGTACATCGCGAGCGATGCACTCTGGGATGACAAGGCGAGGCAGCCCGTTCTCCTCAAAGATCTTGGGGAGAAGAAAATGCAAAACCCCCTTGTCACCCCCGCACATCTCCACTATGGTGCTTATTTCCCCAGAACTCACAGGATCCCTGGCCTGGCTTCCCCTGGCCGTGAAACACTGCCGGGCAAAGGTAGAACCCTGCACGGCCAGGCATCCCAGTCCAGTAACATCCCGAGCCTCAGGACCCTTGGGAGTCCCAAAGCAACAAAACTCAACCGACTCATCGTCCCCGAGGGAGTGCTGGAGATGCAGAGGGTTTGGTGCAACGACAGCCCGGCGGTGCACGAAAGTATCAGCGCCAGTATCGTGGCGCTTGATGAAACCGTACCCCGCCCTGACGTTGAACCAAACCAAGGTTCCCTTGATTTTCTTCCGGGCCGCCTGAGATTGAGGTGTGCTATTTGCCCGCTTCAACAGGTCGCACGCAGTAGCAAATGCGTCTTCCATCGTTGCTCGTCCGGTTCTCACTCCCTGTCCTAAAGTTCTGCACAGCTCACAATCAAAACAGTTTGACTCTGAAGCATCAGAGGCTCGAGGAATGACGCAGTTGATGGCAGTTCATTCCCCAGCCATCAGATGTCGTGATGGGTCGGTTATGGGGGGAGGGGAGGGATAAGTGAGGGTGGGGGGTCGTGAAGCTAAAGGAAAGGATAAAAAATGTCTGGAGTGGTGATGACGGATGCAGTCAAGAATAAATTGAAAATTGTGATCCCATGGTAATAAAGGGAAAATGAATTTTTGGCTTTTATTTTACACACACACACACACACACAAATACTGTAGGTCTGTCAACCTTATGAACCGAAGGGTCCAGCGCAAGCTTTCTAAAACTACCTCATTTAGGTAGATTATATAAAGTAAGTGTCTCGGGTTATAAACTACTGCCAGGGGCAGCAGCAATACTTGCTCATTTAATAATAAAATTATGCTTGGAGAGTTACGTGAAACAAATGTTGTTAAATTTCATAGTTAATACTATATGCATCGTGTTAGGCCATTCTTGCTCATCAAGATAGACACCAACAAGGCAGTTAAATTTATTCACATCACTTCAGACCATTCTTGCTCAAGTTAGACACCAACAAGGCCATCAGTCTTCTTTATAATAAACGGTACTCATCATTCGAGCCAAGAACTAATAAACATGGGCTAATATTCCTGCATGAATCCTATATGTCTTGAACAGTATAGGTGTGTTTGGGTTTGGGAAAATTCACATCAACTGCTCAATATTATTCATGCACTCTAACTTTGGTAATAAAAAAGTGACACCCGTTGTGCCATATTAGGATGTGGTTATCCCGTACTTTCATTATCATTGTAATTAAAATACAATATCAACTTTATCAGTCTGTGGAAATTTCGTTTCATAAGTAACTACCATTCGGAATTATTCTATAGCTTCGTCGTCCCACACCTCCCTTCTCCCCTCCCCTCTCCCATCACTTCAATACGACAGCTGCTGGCTGAGGAACAACTATCAACAGCGTCAGTCCTCGAATCTCAGATGCTTCAGAGTGCAACTACGAATGTGAGCTGACCAGGTCTTTTGTGGTTTACTGTAAAATTACCTGAACTGATAAGTGTTACAGCGGCTGGTGCTTTTTGGTTGATGTGGCACCAGTTTCTTGGTTTATATTGAATCTTCAGGGGTATGAATGAGCTGGGAAGCCCGGTTATTAAGATCATACCATTACTTTGAGATTCTCTGTCCATATAGGCTGGAAAGGTTAGTAGCCTATATAGAGCATGTGTATGCATATTGCATTCATCTGAAATGTACCTGCAATACTCGTAAGATATATAATATAAACGAATGATGTGTATTATTTATATGGGTACGTGTAAGGCTTGGCTCAGGGTAGGTGAACCATGAGTACATTGAACAAAATGAGATCAGAAAGATTATTAATAAGCTAGTAGGCTAAGGCATGGTATGCACACATTACTTAGTTAAAATATTATGCACAATGTAACATACTTTGCAGAATTAGAGTTATATATGCATATCAGGCACGGCAGCACCGAGTTCAAAAGGTTCGAACGAATCCCGCAATCCTTTCGAGGTACGACTAATGGATGATCGTGCAGTAAAATATTAATATCTAATTGATCACTGACATCATATGCTTGTAATATTGGGTTCAAAATGAGAAGACAAAGTATTAATCCCCACATTCAAGAAGCCTCATTTCCTTCACTCTGATACAAACGCTCCCGTCCCTTGTACTGTACCTTTTATGCACCTACTGCTAGATGCACACACCCTGTCATCCACGCCCACGTATTCACTCATTCACACATACACACACACACACACACACACACACACACACACACACACACACACACACACACACACACTCTCTCTCTCTCTCTCTCTCTCATAATTAATATGGACAAAGGATCCCCCAAATTCCTCATTAGCTTCTCTCTCTCTCTCTCTCTCTCTCTCTCTCTCTCTCTCCGCACACACATTTTACACAACATTACCCCCTCAGTCTGCCTCCTTCTTTGCCCCATTCTTCTTCACACACCGTTCACTGTTACACATCATGCTCACATATCATTTTCAGTCATATTCTAGCTCACTGTTTCTTAACAAATTGTCCTTCCCTCGCATAGTATTTATTTCTCTTTGGCCACTTTATTCGCCACAAACAACCCTTGCACACACGCTCTTACTTCCAACACTTTCGACTCACACATCTTCCCTAATACTAACGCTCTTTCGACCACTCATTCTCACAGGCTCATCCTTTGTCACACTGTTACAGTATTTTACACGAGACTTCTTTTGTCACGCTACACTGTAGTACTACATATATACAGTATATTCAGCAGCCTTACGTCTAAAAGCCCCGAAAGGAGTCCGAGTTACAATCCAACCCATTGCCTGCTTGAGCGACTTTTGGTGACTTTGGGGGGCTATATAGGTACCAAGGCGACCACTGCGTCGGTGGCGACAAAATACTGTCGCCAGATAATGTTATTTTAATCTTTATCTGTATGTATGTGTACTTTCTGTGTACTTGCATAAATTGTAGTGAGTTATCAGTAAGTCAGAATGGTGATTTTGTTTTTGAAGTTTTGTGGAGAAAAGATGTCAACAGCAAAGAGAAGACATAATGACAGTTTCCTTAGATATGGATTTACCTTTCCACTTAATATAGTACTGACACCCCTCAGTGGATTATGTTATTAAAAGTACTGACAAATGAATCAATGAAGCCATCAAAATTGGAGGACTCCAACAATGCTCACTCAGAGTATGCGAATATGGGGATTGATTACTTCAAAAGTAAGGTTGAGGGATTAAATAATTAAAGCTTGATGCAGATGGGTCTTTCTAGCAGAAATCGAACAGATTCGTGGAGGCATCATATTACGTATCATTAACCACCGCAAGAAATAAGAAACCTCACACAATAGGGGAAAATCTTATCAAACTTTGTCCCTTTGAAGCCGCGCACCCCATTTAGAATGAAGAGAACTATAAAAAATGAAGCAAATCTCAATTTCAAATGACACGTTGTTAATATCTAGGAACGGGTGATCAACAAAGATAGTAACTAAACTTTCTTTCCAGTCCAAGTCGATAAGCCTACTGATGTTGCTGAATGTTCACAGCTCATGGTTTTTGAAAAATGTGTGTATATGGAAGCTCCATTGATGAAGAGTTCGTATTTGTCGTGTACTGGAGACTACTATGGCACAAGATGTAATGGACCATATCGCTGATTATTTGAGGAAGTACAGAAGTCGTGTAGCAGGCTTGTTGGTGTGTGCACTGATGGAGCCCTAACCATGTTTGGTTCTAACCTGGCTTTATGACGCTTGCCAGGGAGAAGAATCCCGACGTGACTAAAACACTGCTTGCAAAAACACTCCTTGAAAGACTCAGTGCTATCTTGGCAAGTGTTATCGAAACTGTGAACTAGGTCAAAGGTGAAGGTGCTTACTACCAGATTGTTTCAGCAGTTATAAGTAAATTTGTTCTCTGAGGACCATGATCTGTTTCAAATCAGAGTGCTGTTGTTGTCTAACGGATATAGGTTTCAGAGGGTCCTGGAACTACATGATAACTTGATCCCATTGTACCCAAGGGAAGAAGGACCTCTTGTTAATTTAGAGAACACCTGGCATCTAGATGACACATTTGAAGCAATGAACAGTTTTAATACCATTATGAAGGGCAAGGAGCCTAGCATAATTAGTCGCAGTGACCACATTAAAGTACTCTTAGCCAAAGTTTGCCTTTGGGGACAAAAAGGGGATTAAGGAAATTTCTCAATGTTTCACAAACTGAGTCACACCTGTGATGGTGAGTCCAATAACGATATTCTGAAAACAGACATCAGAGAACATCTCAGTGCTCTTGGTAATGAATTCAAGCGCTGCTTCCCGGTGTTGACATAGACAGCACCGAAGCGTCTGTCTCACGGCCCATTCAGATGTACAGTGAACGATGTTTCCAAAGATTTTCAAGTTTTTTTGGGGGAGTGAGGTTAACTATTGATACGCCTGTGAAATTTGAATTTTCGAAGTTCAGTCTCTCAATTCTGCATCAAAATACTCCCTGTTTACCCATAGATTTCCTTTGTAAGTGAATTTGGTTTTACTCATGTACTGACTATATTAATTTTGTAATACATATACGTATTATGTACTGTAACCGTGTAATATAACATGGTATTAAGAACCATTGTATGACTGCATTACTTTGCCATTTGATTACTTTCTTCGTGAGGGGTAAAGGGGTGAGCACAAATAAATAAGATGGGTGAGAGTAAATGGGATGAAAACCACTGTTCCAGAAAAAAAAAAAAAAGACAAAACAGTCATCGGCGGTGCAAAACCATATACGGACACTCTTATTATACCCATGTTTATACCACCTACAGTATTGTATTTGGTGTAATGGTATTCAGCAGGATCCATTCGTCATATATATGGCAACTGAATAACACTACAGTCGTTATGGGCTACATGGTACGTCAATGCCTATGGCCAAAAACGTTGTAGAGACGCAAATTGGTAACGCCAATACCCCGTACATAATTAAGCTACAAACATGAAGTTAGTTTCATTCTCTTTGTAATGAGCAGTATCATCAAATTCTGGCATAAAAATACCAATAACCCATCTTCTATTAAAAACAGAATAAAGATGTTGTCCGGGACGGCACATAACTCTGTTCAAATTTATCACGCTCCTTTATTATTTCCAGTATGAACTTGGTATTATCCTTCATGCTTTAGCTATTGAAATTTCCTTTTCATCCACACCCATTTCATAAGAATACGTCCAATAATTTGTGTACTGGTAGCGAGAAAAATAATGGATATCCTATCATCGTTCTGGAAGTGGTTCTCAATGGCATTTTTGTGAATTTCGTTTCTCTGATTCTCATTATGATAGGACTTGTAGTTCCTTTATAATCTCAGAGACATGTATTTTAAGATTCTGTAATGAACATTTTCAAAATTCTGTCACAGAAAACCGCAGAGAGTAGAGTGTGTATAAAAATTCCTTTCTATCTATACCAGATTTATGCACAAGCATCAATTAGCGGTGATACAACAAGAGTGGGAAGTTTGCACTCATCTTCTGTTTTGGTTTCTAATATTCAAAATGACTTTTAATGATCGTGGTATCGTATTTCTGAGACATGCACGCGAAAATCTATCTTTTACTACATCTCATGGCAGGTTTCATAACGGTATGACTAAGTTTACGTGTCGAAAAATGCTTGGCAAAATAGTTCTATAAATTATTTCTGTCTCAGCACACGTTTGGCAGGTAGCCCAGTGTAGAATGCCATAGCGGAAACCAAAAAGCTAATCCACTCTACCCTGAAGGTGTTAAGTAGCTCCTACATTTCAATATCTATGACGCTTTTCTTCCTTTTTTGCCATTTTTCCTACACTACCCAGCGCCTACCTCTTTCCATCACACACATCTATTCTCCAGGCTAAAACATCTTTACCCTGTCTTACAATGTACCTGTCCTTTGTATCCCGAATGATGTTCCCTCTTTGTTTATTGCTTCCTTCAACGTACTCTGTCCCTACCATTAATCATTTTGTAAATTCTCCTTCTCCCCTGCTTTCCATTCCCTATTAAAGTTTTCCCCCTTTTCACCTTCCACTTTGGAAATTAGTTCCGAGTGTTAATGTCTGTGTAATAAAGTATAATTTGTTGAGTCACTGCGAGTAGTGTTTGTGTTTCACCTGCTGAATTTGCAATCCTTCAGAAAAATACGGAGTACCTTTAGAAAAGCATAATTCCTTGAGATTGTTATGGTACAGTGCCTGTACATCGTGTAGGTAATATTATTGAAGATGTGAAGGTATTAAATATTTGACAACCGATTTGACTATGTTGAGTAATTTGTAACCCATTAAAAAAACACGAAATAAACCTGATGTCCCTGCCTTTATGACTTGATTGCATCAACTAGCGACAGTCTGAGCGTGTGACATTTTAATTTTTGTGCCTCTGAGTTCAGAAACAAGTCCTTTATTATTCAACTTGCTGCAACACCCAAGTTTAGCTGGAAAAGTTTCTTTATAACTTGGAAGGAAAAGTGAAAATATTCTCTTGAGAAAGAATATGCTCAGACCTTCCAACAACGTCACATTAATCAAACTCTCACAACTCCTCACTCGGGTTTAATTGTTGATTATCTTCCCTTATACTATGGATAAAAATACGTTAAATTTTTACTCGTTCCTGCCCCGGAGGGACTCGCAGACGGGTATTGTTTTCACTTAGTTACTCTGTTTGTCTGTCTGTCTGTCTGTCTGTTAACAACTTTACGCGAAAACTAGTAGTGCGATTTTGACTAGAATTACAGGGATGATGGGCTATGGACTTCTGATCATCTGATTAAATTTTACGACAAATTGGTCCAAGGCCAAGGCTGTAGGCCCCCAAAATGTAAACCGGGGACGGCAAAAATCGTTTTTTCAACATAACTCCTTTCAAATTCGTCATATCGACATGAAGCCAAAACTTAAAGGTGCATCTTTCAAATCTGCATCTTATAACATGCCTCATTACATCAGAGGGGTCACCCCCCCGTTAGCGGTAAGGGGGTCAATGTCAGGTGGGTCAAGCCTAGAATTTCAAATGGTCATAAAATCGTCAATTTTCACCTGATTTACTCCATATTTGATATGTGATATCCTTGACTAGATATCCTGTTGTGTTTATACGTCAGCACTAAAATGACTGCCGGGGAAGGGTTTGCTGTGCCTTGGCACCGCTTCTTATAGGTCTGGATTTCCTGTCGCAAAAACCCACCAACCAAATTTATTGACACTAGGGTGTTGTTCGTACCCTCGTAGGGTTAGGCGCTCCATAACATCTCTACCTAACCAATGCATTTTACATATCACACTGGACATGGAGCGGTGGCGTCTTCACTGTGGGTCTACCCCTTACAGGCTGTCGAAGAGGAGGAGGGGGACAGCATGGGGGCAAATCACCTCAAACCCCTCCCGCCCCTCACGGGGCCCGAGAACCTGGGAGTGGCTTCGGTGGCCCTAGCAAGTGCCACATCTCTCAACAAAACAGACACAACAGTTTTTCTACACCGAGGAATGACTCTCTGGCGGTCATTTCTCGAAGAATTCTTCTAGCAGTTGACACTGAGAGCAGTCCAGGACTCATCAACGTAAAACACATAGCCTATGTCGAGCATGCTCAAAACCCATCACTTTGAGTTGACAGACAGAGATCAATTCAGTGAATTTCTTGAAAGGACTGGACTCATTTCACCTGCATAACACTTGCATCCAGAGAACATATACAAACACCTGGACCTGCTCCTTATGTTCCTTCCTCCCCACCCACAAACCGTCCCCCCACTAGCCCCTCTCCTACTTCCTTCACACCTCCTCAGCCTAACCCAACGATCCTTCCGACATCATCCACTCCCCAACCCCTCCCATTCCACCCCAATCTAACTCACCCCGAACCCTTATCTGTCACAACCTTCTCTAACCCCTTCTCCTCCATCCACAGCCCCACTTTTCCCCCGTGCTGCAGCACCCAACATACACCGTATATACAACGTTAACATTCTTCAAATAAACATAGATGGCATAAACACCAAAAAAACAAGAACTCACAATTCATCAAACAAAAAAACATATACAGTGCCATCTTACAAGAAGCAAAACTACACAGAACACAAAAAACACCTACATTTCGTAATTTCACCACCATTAGACAAAACCGGGTCGACGGCGGTGGCGTGGACTCATCACTCTGGTACACCAATCCATCAACTTTTCAGATACTAGTGCACACACAAAATCACTTCTCCCCCCATATGACACAACAACAGAAATACAATCAATTAAATTACGCACTGGCAACAAATCACACATAACCGCCATACATGCATTTCCCTCCAATCATCCCCCACAGTACCACACAATTACTCTCCTCAAATACGCTACATCACTAACATACCCAACATCATCCTGGGTGGTGATTTTAGTGCCAATGCTTCGGCCTGGCATGTTAATAAATCTGACACAGACAGAGGGCTGGTACTACAGTCCCAAACAGATAATCTTTTCATCCTCAACAATCTCCATCAACATATCCATATCCCACACGAAGCCATTTTCCACCCATCATCCCCACACATTACCTCTAGTTCCCCAAACCTCGCCGCCACAACATCCTGGAGAGTGGTCAAAACCATTGGCTCTGACCACCTCCCAGTCATCATCACTACCAAAGCCAGAATCATCCCAGCTGGCCACAGACACACATACACTAATTATAAGAGAACCAACTTGGAGGTCTTCACAACTGAAACAGAACAACACATTGAAACATCAAACAGTACATCCTTCACAGACATCAACACCGCTGCACACACTTTCAAAGGACACATCCCTAGAGACAACGGAAAGACACAAAACCCCAACTTCACACCAGAAACACAAGGCCTCATCAGTCAACACGACACACTACAACACTCCCCAACACTCTATACACAAGACACCGTACAACAAATACAAGAAGTCAGCATTCAAATAAACAATAAAATATCAGAGCACCAAACACTAAATTGGAATAATTCTCTCCAAACACTTGATCACAAAACAAACACCAGCAGACTCTATAAAACACTAAACAACGTCTCACTCCAACAGCAACACTACACAATCACATGCTGCCATCACAACAAGAGACATCATACCCTCAAACAAACAACAAGCAAACATTTTCATCACTTCTCACACGTCAGACATCTAAACCCCTATCACTAAAACCGACATGTAATCCGACACAAGAGACAGTTCCCCACAGACCCAGACTTTGCCCCCTAAACTTAAAACCAGACGAAGCACATCATTAACAACCATAAGCACGTATCTACCTGTGGCCCAGACAACAAAAGCAACATTCACTTTAAACACCTTGGACCACAAGGCATACAAGCACTCACCAACATATCAAGCTACAGCTACTCACACAACATAATGCCCG
Organism: Coenobita brevimanus; assembly: GCF_032717465.1. NCBI lineage: Eukaryota > Metazoa > Arthropoda > Malacostraca > Decapoda > Coenobitidae > Coenobita > Coenobita brevimanus. The sequence goes on along the minus strand of NC_137048.1, from coordinate 2,870,265 downwards.
GCATCTGGAAGCATGGTATCATCATCACTATCTCCAGACCCAACAAAGACCCCACGTTCCCTTCCTCACACCGCCCTATCACACTCCTCTGCACCCCCTTCAAAGTCACTGAACGACTGGTATTACAATCAGTTACACCTCACATCCCCCTAGTCCCATCACAACATGGTTTTAGTCCACTACACTCAACAAAAAGTCTTCTTAAAGACCTTACACAAAGAGTTTTTGATGGCATTAATTCAGCTAGGCCACCACACAGAAAACTCCTAGTCACACTAGACATTAGCAAAGCTTTTGATGCCATCCCCCAACACAACCTGACAAACAAAATTTCAACACAAACATGCACAATACCACAAAAAGTTGGCTGGCAAACTATTTAGCAGGCAGATGTGTACATTTAACATTTGCCGGTCAGTCAATGAACATCAGAAACTTCACAAACAGCGTCCCCCAAGGATCTATTTTGTCCCCTACACTCTTTAACCAATACATACAAGACATACCCACACCCCACACACCACAAATACACATAGCTTCCTATGCAGACAACATAACACTTACATGTACGCACCAAATCACAAACACAGCCGCACACATCCTCCAACCTTACCTCAACACACTACACGGATGGTTCACCACAAATAGACTCATAACAGCCTCAGCCAAATTTACAGTGAGCCTTCTCACAAACTGGACAATAGAACATAATCACATTCCACAAAGAACCATAAACAACACTTCCCTACCACACACACACACACACACACACACACACACACACACACACACACACACAAAATCCTTGGAATGACATACAATACATCAATGTCATTTAAACAACACATCACAAACATTAAAAATAAATTAACACCAAGACTCAACGCCGTAAGGTCACTTGCCCAAACAACATTCAGACACAACAGCGAAACCACCACCGCAGTATACAAACGAATTATGCAAGCCCTTCTTGGGCATCTAACCTCACTAAAACACACTACAACAATCTACAGACCATACAGAACAAGACCCTAAAAATAATCACAGGCTGCACAGCTTCTGCACCTACAGACCACTTACACCAAGAAGCCAAAGTTCTCAAAGTCAAGGATCATCTGGACATAAGGTGCACACAAGTTCTTACAATAGCCTCCACAAACCCACACCATCCATTACACTACATGGCAGGACATCCACACACCAAAGAATATCAAAACAACACCCAGCACACGATATCATACACAAATACTGTCATCTCTCCCCGCTCACCATCCTCAAAACAACACCCAGCACACGATATCATACACAAATACTGTCATCTCTCCCCTCTCACCATCCTCAAACCAGCTTCCAGAAGCATAACCATGCTCAAATCACTCGCCGCTCCATTCAGTCACTCATAGACAACACACAGCTGCATGCACGGCCTCCTGATACCCAACCTTCTGAATCCTACCTCCCTCGTGAGGAAAGGGTCCACCTGGCCAGGCTGAGATGTAGACATCATCCAGCCCTCTTCAGATATCAGAAGAGGCTGGATAACTCCGTCGCTGATGCCTGTCCAGGATGCAACATAGCACCACATACTATTAAGCACATTATGGAAGACTGCATTGCACACAATTGCCTGTGCCAACAACACAACAACACTACTTGAGAGCTCTGCGGGAAAGCCCGGTCTCGGCCGTTTCCTTCCTTAGGGACTTGGGGGCTATTCTGCCAGACTGCCCAGGTAACCACTGTTACTACTGCTACTACGTATCACACTGAATAATGTGTAACTGGCAACTCAATACTACATTCATAAATATATTACAAGTGGCATAGTAACGTGCGTCATGCAAACTTTACTTTCTACAGTTTTTTTTTTCTTTTTATGTGTTCGACTCTGGGCATAGGCTTCAGAGCCTGCTATCAAGACCCAGCAGTCCTCCTACATACCATACACCTCTACATGTCACCATTTCGGCACTAACACCCACCGTCCATATTGAATACATGCTACGGCTGTCTCATACAGGACTGGTGTATTGATAATAGAGGAGGTATTTTTACGACATGTCGGCGGGTCTACTGGTAGATCAGTAAAGCCTGATTTAATGAAATTCGAATCCTTAAACTGTTCCCTGCCCCAGCCGGGATTTGAACCTGCGTCCTTTAGAACTGCAGGCCGCCTCTCTACCGATTGAGCCACCCAAAATCCGAACGAAGATGACACCAGGCACGGAAGATGTCATATATGTAAGAAGTGACGCGTAATAAAATGTAAATTCTGAGTAACTAGCATTCACTCCTAAGCTTCCCATGAATAGTGGTCATTAAACTGCACTGCGCCTTCGACATCTTGCATCTAAGAGGTCTATCTATCTATCTATTGCCAGACGCCTCAATCCCGTTTGGGGTGGCCACAAACAAATCGCCTCCAAGTCGCCCTGTCCCCCGCCATTTCACTGCCCTGCTCCCAACTCACACACCCCTCTCTCATATACCTCTCCACCCCATCCCTCCATCTCATCCTCGGCCTCCCCCTCCCTCTTCCCCCCTCCACCTCACTCACATACACTCTCTTCGTCAGTCTTTCACCCTCCATCCTCTCCACATGGCCAAACCACCTCAGTGTGTTCCTCATAATGCTTCCTATCACATCCACATCCACACTACAATGCTCCTTTATATCCTCATTCGTCAGCCTGTCTCTCCACGTGACTCCACAGGCTTCTCTTAAATAACTCATCTCCACTCCTCTCACTCTTGACTTGTGTCCTTCCAACAATGTCCAAGCTTCACTTCCGTACGTTAGAGTTGGTATCACAATACTGTCATGTAGTAACCTTTTCACTTCCATGCTCACTTCCCTGTTTCTTATCACTGCTTTCAAAGAACCAGCAACCTTTCTTCCCTGCTGCACCCTTTCAAGCACTTCACCCTCCAAACCTCCATCCTTACTCATCACACTACCCAAGTACTTAAACGTACTCACATTTTCCAATTCCTCACCATCCAACCTCGCTGTACATTCACTAACTTCACCTCTCTCAAAGACCATCACTTTACTCTTCCCTACATTCACCTTTAGATTCCGTTTCTTACACACTCTCTCAAACTCATCCACCAAGCCCTGCAGCTCCCCTTCGTCTTCACTCAACAACACAGTATCATCTGCAAACAACAGTACAGGGAGTTTCCAAACAGTCCTTTCTCACCAGGGCCACTCAAACATCCACTACCCTACCTTGTACCTCTTTTATTACCCCCATCCATGTACAGATTGAACAACCATGGAGACATGACACATCCCTGTTTCAAACCAACTTTCAAAGAGAAAAATTCACTTAGTTCACCATCCACATGCACTGCAACCTTCGCACCATCGTACATACTCTTCACAGCATTCAACAACTTCCCATCTACTCCATATATTCTTAACACTTTCCACAATCCTTGTCTATCCACCCTGTCATATGCTTTCTCCAAATCCATGAAAGCCGCATACAACTTCTTTCCCTTCTCTAGAAACTTTTCCACTAAAGATCTAAGAATGAATATCTGATCTACACAACCTCTTCCCTTCCTAAAGCCTCCCTGTTCTTCTCCAACTAATTTCTCTGTTCTTTCTCTAACTCTGTCTGTAAGTATCCTACCATACACTTTTCCTATTATACTAAGAAGACAAATGCCCCTATGATTACCACACACTTCTTTTTCCCCTTTTCCTTTGTACAAGGGAATAATTATACCTGACTGCCAATCCTCCGGGACTCTACCTTCCTCACAGGCCAATCTGCACATCTTCCACATCCATTCTACTACTATCTCTCCCCCATGCTTCAGCATTTCACCACACACTCCATCAATTCCTGGGGCTTTCCCCAATTTAACTTTCTTCATTGCTTCCACAACTTCTATCCTACTGATTTCTTCCTGTCTTCTCACCTCCCTCCTTCTCCCAGCCATTCCCCAGCCACTTATACTCGCATTACTTCCATCCTCTACGTTCAACAATTCCTTAAAGTGTTCTCTCCATCTGCTCACTTTTTCTCCCTTCTCCACTAGTAATCTATCATTTTTATCTTTCACTCCCCTGCTAACTTCACTTCCACCCTGTCTTACTCTTTTCACTTCTCTCCAGAACATTTTCTTACGAGTATGATATTAAAAAATGTTTCTTACACACTTTAACAATGCTTTGGTCCTGGCAGCTGTATTTTAGTTAGAGAGATTATCGTCCAACAAAAAACCATTGCGTCTCGAGAATCAGCACAAATTAATAGGGTTACCTATTATGCATCACACGTTAGCAGCAGTGACTGTTGCTGTCCTCATGCACATGCTCCATTAGTTATTACGACCTTCTTTTCCAGTTCATGATCCTACTGCTCTGTGATCCAGCTCCTTCTCGGCTGTCTTTACTCTTATCGTGATGACGTTCCCCCTTCTGCTTTTCCTACTGCTGTTGCTGCTTCTGTTGTTCCGTCCACCGTCTGTCCTCCCGTCCCTTCCCTGCTACCGCCAACAATAAACTGGTTGTCCTCATGTTCCCCCTGCAAGGCTTTTGGCAGGCGCAGGCTGCATGACCACGTGGCGGAGAGAAAAGCAGGGAAGATGAGGAGTGAAGCAATGAAAGAGGGGAGGAAAATGGAGAGGAAGCAAGGGAAAGTGAGACGTCAGAAACTATCTAAGGTTGGAGACACGTACTCAGTTAAGCACACTCATACTCTGTAAGAAACAATATTTTGCATGAAAAGCACTGGATCTCTCCAACATAGATCACAAAACAGATGGACAAGGAGCTTTATTGTGTGTTGTTGACTATACGTGGACATTAAAACTAAGGAGATTATCTTTTCTCCATTCAGAAAAACTTAAAAGCTAGGCGTTAGGCGTGACATCCTCATCTTATTACCCGTCCACGCCACTGGAGGGGTTCGGGGACGGGTATTGCTTTCACTCGGCTTGTCTGTTTATCTGTCTGTCTGTCTGCCTTTTAACAACTTCACGCGAAAACTACTGGTGTGATTTTTACTAAAATTACGGGGATGATGGGCTATGACCTTCTGATCACCTGATTAAATTTTGGGCCAAATTGGGCCAAAGCCTAGGCTGTAGGCCCCCCCCCCCAAAAAAAAAAGGTGGAAGGGTAAAAATCGTTTTTTTGCCATAACTCCTTTCAAAATCGTCATATTGGCATAAAACAAAAACTAAAGGTGAATCTTTCAAATCTGCCTTCTATGACATGCCTCATTACATCAGGGGGTCACCCCGTAGTTAGCGGTAGGGGGGTCAGTGTCAGGTGGGTTGGGCCTAAAATTTCAAATGGGCATACAATCGTCAATTTTCACTCGATTTACCCGATATTTGATATGTTACATCTTTGACTAAATCTTGTTGTGTTTATGCGTCAGCATTAAAATGACTGACGGGGACGAGTTTGCTGCGCCTTGGCACCGCTTCTTGTTAGATTATGTTTTGACTGTTGTGATGGACGTTGCCATCAGTGAATAGAATAGTGAAGGATGGAATCATGAGGATATAATTAGATATCGCTAGATGTAAAGATTAAAAGGTTACTGATAAACAGATGGAAGAGTGTTTCTGAAAAGACAAAACCTTGATGACTACTTCCGCTAACAATATAGGGGAGAAACGTTTGACGCCTAGAGCAGCATATATTGAACAACTAGAAAAGGATTATGTGGAGGATAGTTTAGAAAACACACAACAAACAAACACGGAGAAGACATAGTATATGACAAGAAAAACATTAAAGGTTCCATCGAAAGGTCAAAAGAGGATTACCATGGCTCTGAATGGAATAGGATAAGGTCGCTCGTGAAGTGTTTCTGACGGCTGACCGTGAGACCGATTATGAAAAAGTATGTGTTCCCGAATTTCGACATTCAGGAATAGGGATGGGAGGCGGAGGGAAGATTACTTGTGAGGGAGGAAATGGATGAGACTGCACACTGGAAGGAGAGAAGTTGGTAAGGTAAGGGAGAAGATTGCAGGGAAGACCAGGAGAGGGGTGGAAGATAAAGGATGTATATGTCGAGGAGGGGAACAGAAGGAACTGTGTGTGTGTGTGTGTGTGTGTGTGTGTGTGTGTGTGTGTGTGTGTGTGTTTGGGTGTGGGTGTGTGTGTGTGTCAATATGAATATTAAATTTATTATTATTGTGCCTTGAAAATGATTATATTAGTGCAGATTTTATAGAACAAGAGGACATGCAGTTAGAAGATAATAATTGTGAGAGAGAAAAAAGACAAACGAAAGAGAACCAAAGACAGATAGGCACTGATAGGAAGAAGACTGGATATTTTTCTGTGTCTTGACCTGTCAACAAATATGTATACAGAGGAAAAAGCAGACGGAGAACAAAATGAGATGAGTCGATACAGTGGGGAGAAAAGTGGAGAGTGATACTAGGCTTTCATTCTTTTTAAATTACTGTTGAGGGGGTTGTAAAGATAACTGAATAGTGCACTGCATCTGGAAGTTGTGATAGGGAGGTAACGAATGATTGTAGAAATATAATATCCACTTATATTTTGGTATTGGACGATACATACGGAGAGACATCCAAAGGCCAAACATTGTTCCGGTAAGATTTGATTATCGCGCGTCAGAGAAAGACTGGAAACAAAGCATAACACTTTTTTGTTTTTCTTTAACCCATTGGCGCCCAGTATCTTCTGTAAAGGACGGAACTAGGCGTTTTCAAAATTTAATAAAGAAGGGAACCCCCTGGTAGGGACCTATGAACTTCGCGACTATGAGCCGATAGGCGGAGGGTGGTACGCTTAGTACTCTTCCAGCACACTCCCTCGCACGGGAACTCTGAGCACTAATGGGTTAATGAGGAATATTTGTGAGGTGAGGTCTAAAGAAATTTCATAAAAATGCACACATTTGGCAAGATGTATTCTCTAGTAAGCTGTGCAGAGTAGTCCATGTAACTATGAACAATAATTAATACGCCAGTAGACTGAGAGATACGGTATGTATTGCTAAGGAAGGAGGTTGTGGTTCCATTTATGGGTCATAGCCTGGTGAGAAAGGTACTTGTAACTCATTGTGCACCTCCTTCCACGGCAATCCACGGCAAGGTGGTCACAGGGCCATTCCAGTTTAGTTCAGATTCCAGAGTTTAGCTTCTCACTCTGTGGCTCTGGCACACGTGTGTTATCCACCGGAGCTCCAGTCCATTCAAGGGAGACACGCACTCACACTGTGGTTCCTGCCACAGGTGGGTGATAGCAGATCTGCTAAGTTCATCGTCAGTGACAAAGGTAATTAATTACTTACTGGATACTACCACAGCAGGGATTTCATTGAAATCTGCAGTTCACATGAAGGTAAGATGCAGTCATTCTTTAAATTTTGTCATGGTAGGGTAGTTCTGGTTCATTCAGTCCCAGTTAAGCCCAACGGTTGGTAGCTGGAGATGGTCGTGTGTCTCATGATGCTGACAGGTGTGTCAGCAGTTACCTTGGGAACCTCCTCAAAAGTTTCTCGCACAATGGAAGCTCCATTTATGAAACTGGTGTGTGAGGGCTAAAAGTCTGCATATACCTTCCTAGACGGCTATCAGCTTGCTGGGAACATAATCTTGGGGGAGGCGGTGGCTCAATCGGTAGAGAGGTGGCCTGCAGTCCTACCGAACCCAGATTCAAATCCCGGCTTGGGCAGGGAACAGTTTAAGGATTTCAATTTCATTAAAATCAGGCTTTACTGATCTACCAGAAGACTCGCGACATGTCGTAAAAATACCCCCGCTAATACCAATACACCAGTCCTGTATGAGACAACCCTAGCATGTATTCAGTATGGACGGTGGGTGTTAGCGCTGAAGTGGTAACATGTGGTAGTGTGTGGTACGTAGGAGAACTACTGGGCCGTGGTAGCAGGCTGTGAAGCCTATGCCCAGAGTCGGACACATAAAAAAATAAAACAAACTATACCAAATTCAATTGCGATAAGAATGACAATTTCTTTTAGGAGCATAATTATGCGAAGAGTTGGTGAAGAAAGGATGGAAACAGTAATGTTGTTGTCCCAGGATTATCTGAACGTAAATCTGGTGGACTGCAAGCTGAAATTAGTAGTAATGGAGTTGAGGGACGTGTGTATAACCGAGCAACAGCTCCGATGACATCGGTTCCGTCACGTGAAAGTATCCCTCTCCAGCATCACATAAAATTAATAAAGAAATAAAAACCCAAAATCAGGATTAGGAGAGAACAAAATATAAAACGCATCAGGTCTGCAATGATCAGCGAAAGAATGAGAAGCCTTAGGGCTCAGGCAAAGAACCAAAAGTGTAAATATGATGGAAGAGAAAGATGGAGCCGAAAAGGCGGAGAGTGACAATGGGTGGTCGCCATATGCAAAGATGAATGAGATAAGGATAAACACTATGGACCCTTTAACCAGAGGATCACCTTTTCACTGTTAATCTTGCTATGTCCTCATTATTTTCTGTATAACAAGGACCCGTCGAAATAGTGAGGTTAGACAGAGCCTTTATTATGGCCTCTCGCTACAGTTGATCCACCTCAGCCTCAACAAAATCGTCTGTTGATAGCACGCAGAAAACATTAAGCATGTTTTTGTACTGAATGGGTTAAGGGTATCTGTCTCTTTACCAGGCAGTTATTAAGACTACCGATGAATGTTTTCTACCAAGGGAGGGGTAGCCTAACACTAATGCCAAACGTATTTAAATAGAAATGGGGAAGGGGGTTCTGTATAAAGAGTGATACACGTAAAATCAAAGTGTCGTATTGGTCACGTTTATGGTGTCTGTATATATCTTCCGCAGAACCGACAGGACGTCAACGCAGGCAGGCATATGAAAAGACATACTACCAACGCTAACTTTAAAATGTCTGCCACGTCATGAACTCATTTTCTAGACTCAAGACACACTCATAACGAGATGAGTACATTGCCATCACACCACCGCGGCTTCAGTCAAAAGTATTGTCCATCAGAGAGCAATGGTAAAGAACAAGCAATATTTTCTAGCCACATCAGCTACAGGTCTACATTTGTATTGGATTCTTGCTGTTGCCAGATGATATTATTCATTTAGAACGAATTGCTATCAGCGAAGGGATTAATTAAGGTTACGAGTATATATAACTCCTCTGTGCAAAATGTGTCTTCTAATGCTAATAAAGTAGACTGGAAATAGCATATATATATATATATATATATATATATATATATATATATATATATATATATATATATATATATGATTGCAGGGATAAAACAGGCAAAAATGCGAGAGAAAAGGAAGGAAAGAAAAAAGTGGCAATGTGGAAGAAGAAGGGAGAATGTGAGCTTTATTTGTAAGAACTATATGGTGGATGGCCATTGGGAGAGAGAGAGAGAGAGAGAGAGAGAGACAGAGACAGACAGACAGAGACAGAGACAGACAGACAGACAGACAGACAGAAATGAGGACGGAGATGATGATCTTGATGACAACGGAAGATGATGGTAAGAAAAATTAAGGGAACGAACAAGACAAACCTGACACGTTCAGGCACATGAAAACTGAAACAGAGGAAATAAAACGAATGTATTCTGGATTCAGTACATACTGACAGAAATGGAAAGTGATTGAGCGAGGAAAGTCAGTGAGTTACATGAGGGAAATGTACTTCACCATCATGACGTAGTTTTTAGCATATTGTTGCAGTTATCAGATGATTTTCCTGAGCTTAAAAGAGTCCTCTGATTGTGAAGAGGTTAATAAAGGCTACATTTAACTTCTCCAGTTCCAAGTCTGTCCTGAACTATGACAAACCCTGTGCAGGTTCCAGGAGAAACTATTTAATACTTGTTCCAAGTGAAGTGGTTTACAATCCGCAGGAACGTGTAGTATCATGATTCATTAACGCTAAGGTGATGACGTGTGTGTGTGTGTGTGTGTGTGTGTGTGTGTGTGTGTGTGTGTGTGTGTGTGTGTGTGTGTGTGTGTGTGTGTGTGTGTGTTACATAGATAAAATTAACTTCTTTTTTTTATTTTCAAAAGCACTTCATGAAGATAAAAAAATTTTCATCACCAGGTAAATTAGTAATTTCTTATTTTCCATTTCTTGTCATAATATGCAAACTACACTCATACGTCATCCTGCCTTCACATACGATGCGTATGACAGAGTAATTTACGGCCGTAGTCAAAAGCATTACAAAACATGTTAACGAGATGTGTTAAGTGCAGATGGAGGCGACTGGAGAAAAGATCCACTGGAAATATCGCGACCAGCTTTTCAGTTTTATTCTCTTCATCACATCTTATTGCATCATCAGAATCGTGTGTGTCCATGGCTAGGCTGATTATTATATATTTGTATGGCACGAATGGCTGGTCGATCACTTCCGAGAGTGGCATCACACAAGGAGTCAGCCACATTACCTCCAGTGTTTACACCGTTTATGGGCAACATCCGTTACCAAAATACCAGACATATTTTTTCTTATATGATGGAATGAGCACTAAGATAAACTGAAGTATTATACGGAAATCTGAATCAAATGTATTATCTAGGACAAGTTATTTTTCCTCACGTGACGTAAATTACAACCTACAATATGAAGTAGAGATAATTTCTATGTCGCCCCAAAGGTAATGTTAGTTACTGAGAGAAAACAGGCTCATAAGGGGATTACAGTAGGTGTCCACTCTTGGGGAAAAGATAGGAACATAATTATGGAATTGGGCATTGGGCATAATAGGTTCACGGAAGGAATAAGTGTATGGGAAAAATTAGTACATGTGAGAAATAAGTCTAAACGGAAATATCGGCCCATACAGGGGACAATATAAGGGGATGGGGGGATAGGTGGTTGAGGGACTGGCCTCTAGAGGATGTAGCCACAGACAGGCTTATATTTGTAATATATCCTGCAGGCTGCCGCGTCCAGATTTACATCTCAGAAATATTCACCAATGGAATAAACAACATGAATTACTCAGAATACAGTTTCGAACTAATAAAGTTATACTCGAGAAACATATGTAATGCCACAAATTTAGTATTCATGTATATGTTTAGAGGTACTGTAATTTCTAAGTTAGATAAAGTGTAATCTGAATACTAGTCTACAAGGCTCCTGTTGTAAGTAGTAGTTCATGTGTTAATGATCGATATAGGGACAACTTTATTTTTATATGTATATATCTCTGTATCTATGCATAGGTAGTGTAACTGGGAGTGTTGAGCTATGGGAGTTCACCCATCTGGTAGGTAACGAATAACAGATGTGAGCAACATCCCCTTGCTTGTGGTGCGTCGTTGCCAGGCGCCAAGTTTAAACCTTAAACAGAATAATAATGGATATGCAATTCTTTCCGTATCATTGTTGTGAAATGCTTACTAATGAAGCTGCTAGAATCCAAATATGTGAAATTAATAGTCAGAAAAGGCAAAGATAATGTAATTTGTGAGGATCAAGTAGTTCCACTTGCCTTAGCCGTCACTAGATGGCATAAGCTACCCCAAACTAAGGGCGAGATGGCGGTAAATTCAGTATTAACTGTAGTAAGGAATGAATCCCAAATTTTCCTCAGTTCAGTCAAAAGTCCTAACGTCATGTGTACTAGTGAAGAGAATTAAAACCCACCATATCGCAAAAACACAGTCTCATTTGACTAGCAGTAGCGTCCCTATGTGCCCAGCTAAACCGCATTGGCTAACCAGACGTTGTGGATAACAGACGTTGTTTCAGGTGAGCTGTACACATTCCTCCTTTCTCCCCTCCCCTTGCTTGTTTTAATTCTTGCTTGTCGTGAACAATATAGAGTAATGTTGTTACAAGCTTAACGTAGAGGAATTGGCTAACCAGACGTTACGAGTAACAGACGTTGTTTCAGTCCACAGACACCGTGACTTGGGGGTTGCAAGAGGCCATCATGTGATATTGCCCATAGACTTGTTGTACACACACACTTACACTACCCACAAATAGATTTATAACTGAATGTAGTAGCAATTGAATTATGAATCAATCAGGTGAACCTTTTTTTTTTTTTTATAGTATATAATATACAGAATTTTGAAAGTTAATGTGATCAGTAATGGAAAAGTGAATTTAACTCAACCGTTTTTTTTTTCTCTTTTATTAATAGGTTAGAAATATTGGGAGTGTTAAAGTTAATTTAGTGGTTGTAAGGATATGTAACTTCGAATTGTTCCTCGAGGCTAAGCAAGCCCGAGTGATCATGAAATATTTGTGAATTGTGTGATGAGTTTAGATTGGCCCGACGAAATAGTACATGAGTGAATATTTTTGGTTCGAGGCTATGCCAGCCTGAAAAGACAGTCCATGACATTGAATGTCCCTGTCTTGAGGCTATTGACGAGCCCAAGAATAAATGATAATAGAGAATGAAATGTGATGAACTCAGGAGTCATTGTTAAATATTCAAATTGTTTCGCTTGCTGACAGTGCTGTATTACTATCGCCCAAACTAGTACTTAATTTACAACTCTTTTCATATTATTAAAGGTCATGTAATTCAAAAAAATGTCTGTTGTTTAACAAGTATATATTTATTAAAGTAAAGTATATGCAATTTTGATATCCAGCCAAGGGAATTTTGTCCTCTCACGCATGACTCACTCCCCTTCCAGTTCAAGATTCCTTCACTTTGGGGACGACTAACACACGTGGTACTAACTTATTCTCGACTCGACTAAAAATACAAACGCTACCAAAAATATCCTTTATGCAATTAACCTTTATCATTCAAAGTCGAAGTTACCCCCCCCCCTTTGTTTTTTTCTTTGGTGAATACTTTATCAGTCATTGAGGGGAAACTAAGTTGAGTACCCTTTGTATTATCAACAAGTAAGTTGAACAGAACAAACCTGATAAAATATGATGGGATAAAATTTCTCATCGTTACACTGATGAACAACGGTGGGATAAAAATCTTACCGTTACACTGGTGGCACAGCGGTGGGATCATCGTTCCCCAGTTAATGGCGTTGGTGAGAAAGTGACTAGCAAAGAGAGTGAGAATGTTAAGGGTAGCATTGGTTGGTCACACTCAAATACCTCCACAACTCTATGTTCAGGACGTGGAGATTAGAATCTTTCGGGCAAGTGCGGGCAAGGTTAGGAATTTCTTTCAGGAAACCAATTAAATTCTGCATTGGAGTGGGAATGTGACCTTGTATTTTTATGGATTGGAAGTAATGATATTGACCAAAATACTACTCCTCAAGAAATTTTTCACAGAATAAAGGCTGTACCAGGGAGCTAAAGAAACAATGTCGCGCCAGGGTGATTGCCAATTAGAACCAAGAGAGTACCAGGGAGCAAGTGCCCCTATTTCATCCGAGGACTATAAAACCGTAAGGAACTCTGCCAATCAGAAAATTCGCCAACGCTTGCCTAATCAAAACCTGCAATTTAACTGGGCTTACTATAGTTATAATCTAGATGATGGAGTACACTGGAGAGGCGCAGTTAGAGAGCGAGTGGACGCAAAATTTATCAAAATTATGGAGGCCTACAGGGACGATGTAGGTGACTAGACCTACTCAAAGGTAATGAAAGTGTTCACAAAAAATCCACAATTCTTTTACAAACACCAAAAGAAAGAAAGCATTCCAAAATCTAATTTTCTGAGTAAGGGTGGAAAAGATAATTAGGGTCACCATGTCTCTGTATGGACAATTATTTGGACAATCGCAGCCGGAAGCTGATCATCCGTCCCAAACAATGAGAGATCATGTAACTATCCAATTAGATGAGGCGGATAAGCAATTCGGTACTGCGAATAGAACGTTGCCTTCACACTCGACCCCTTGTTCGCACACCATGACTTCACGGGGGTCTCTCATAAAACCGCGCGATATTCCAATTTTGGAATTAAATCAGCTTCAAGGGATAGAGGCCACATCTCGCCTTGAAATGTTTTGCGAGGCGGTTGAGCAAGTTGATACCAGTAATGCGATCAGAATCCAAGTTGCCAAAAGTCGAATGGGTTCCGAACTGGCCACTTTCATCCATAATTACCAAAAGAAACATTTTTCACTGTCATGGCACGAACTAAAAAAATTCCTTAGCGCGGAGTTTGCCATTGAATTGAGTGTAGATCGAGCATGGCAAGAGCTAGAAAGTATGACTTATGACTGGAAAGAATCACCCCAGGCGTTTGTACATAGATTCATGTGTAAGCACGTGGCTCTTGACACGAAGTTTCCAAAAGAAAAGTTTCCCTCACGAGATAAACGAATTAAGAAGAAATTGTGATATGGTCTTCCGCTCGAGTCCAGGGAAAAATTGGAAGGTTACCTTGATGACGGATATCCACTCCGTAAATTCATTGACAGGATCGAAAATGAGAGGCAGCTTTTCGAAGAGAGGTACACCACTCGAGTTAATGCAATGCCGGATAGGAACAATAAAAGTGAAGTTCCCTCAAATACAAATGTAGTGGATACTCCACCAAGACCATCCCATGATAACCGTCAACCTGAGTCAGAGAAGGAAGTGACTGAATTGAAAGCTCAATTAAGGGATTTGAAAACAAAATTAGAACAGCTCAACCAAAAACAATCTACTGTAACACCAAGGCGAAAATACTGTAGTTATTGTCTGAAGAGTTCACACACGTTGCAAGAATGTTGGGCAAAACCACCACCAGGCCACTGTTTTGATTGCCGTAGGTTGGGATGTCGTAGAGGCAGTCATGATTGCCCAGGTCGCATAAACCACAGCGCAGTGATGCGGAGCAATAACAGATTTCACCAAACCAGTCCAAATGCGAGGCAGACCGCCAACCAAAGTTCCCCCATCAGTCTATTTGACTAACTGCAGGCATAACATCGCCTACGATAAGTGTCAGCGTGAATAATAAAGTAGTGGAAGCCGTAGTTGATACAGGGAGTGGTTACACCTTACTCAAAGAGGCCACCGTGAAGCGGTTAGGAACAGAAATAAAAACGAGGAGAAATCCACCGAGATTACAGGGAGTCACAGGAGCGCCGCTCCGTATCCTGGGTATGGTCAAAGTAGAGATCAGAGTGGGAGACGAGAAAGTTCATTAACAGTGGTGTCCAGTCGTCCCGAACGCCTACTTGACTGCTGAAATGTTGCTGGGATGTGATGTCCTCAGACAATCTCCGTTGATCTGGAATGGTGGCAACGAGCGTTGATGTGGGGAGGAGCCCCGTATGTCGTAAACTATGTTCCACGGCGGAAAGGAAAAGTTGAACAAGTCCAGGCCACACCTATAAGGGCCATCAGGAACGCTCAACAGTTGAATTAGATTAATCTCTTAACAGTAGAGAGGCTAACCCCATATCAAACCAGATTCATAGCCGTGCCAGTCAGTGAGGAACCTAAAACCACTTTACTGTTCTACCCACAAGCGCGTTTCAGTCATAATAGTCACCCTTACATATTGCAAGTGAATTCAGAGGGTTTAGTCTATTTACCCCGCAATAATGGAGCTAAACAAGATAAACTGTTTCGGAAAGGTACCATTCTAGGCTCATATGAAATTATTGACGACCCTCCTGAAAGTACAGTCAGCTCAGTTACCAAAATTCATAATGACCTGATCCCTACCAGTGATCGAACTGATGAAAGCGGAACTCGTGTTCAACGACTCCGAAAGCTAATTGACGAACAGACATGGCCTCGCTTAGCTTTAGCTCAACAAGAAGAAATAGCTAACGTAATTCTGCAACACGATCCCCTCTTCATTTTGGAAAAAGGAGAACTAGGAACCATCAGTGGTCCCCCCATTCACATTAAAGTAGCAGACCCACAGCCCAGCCGTGGACCGATCTATCGATATCCTGAACAAGCTAAACAGGTGATCGCTGAAATGTTGCAAGACATGGAAGAGAGAGAAATTATTGAAAGATCAACAGCTGCCTGGTTATCTCCTATTGTATTAGTTAACAAACCGGACGGCAGCAAGCGCATGTGTTTAGATTATCGCCACGTGAATCAACATCTAGCCACGGATATCTATCCACTGCCCAGACTAGAAGAATTAGTCGAGCAGGCCGCAGGTCATAATTACTATGTGACTCTTGATATGCGTGAGGCATATTTTCAAATCATGTTGGACGAGGAGAGCCGTGATTTAACCACATTCAGTGATGGAGTCACCCTTTACAGGTTTAGACGCTTACCATTCGGACTAAACTGTTCACCTGCCATATTTTCCCAACGAATGCAAAACATTCTTACTCCATTGTTGAAACAAGGCTGGATAAAGAATTATTTGGACAATTTAATAATTTAGGCTGATGACTTCCCCATGTTGCTGAGTCGCTTACAGCAACTATTCACTTTACTGACACAGAATGGGGCCAAGCTAAATTTAAGCAAATGTACTTTTGGATTAAAAGAAGTAACCTTTCTTTTCCATAAAATCTCAGCGGCTGGGAGTAAACCAGACCCAAAAAACATAGAGGCTATCAACAAAATGAAAAGACCCACAAAAGTTAAAGAAGTCCGGAGATTCCTTGGGATGTGCGGGTTCTACCGAAAACACGTACCATCGTTCGCGAAAATAGCAGCTCCCCTTACTAACTTAACATGATCCGGAGTAGCGTTCGAATGGTCAGACGAGTGACAATCCGCGTTTGTTCAATTAAAGTCGTGTTTAGTGAATGTGTCAGTATTGGTAAGAGCCTGTGGGACTCGACCATTCATTGTAACCACCGACACGAGGAACACCCATATTGGTGGTGTATTGAGCCAGATACAACCAGACATCTCCAACTTACCTATTGGTTACTTTTCCAAAAAGCTCAATCCCTGCAAGAGGAAATATTCTGCAACTGACAAAGAAGCATTGGCAGTCGTTCTCACATGCCGCAACTTCCACCATTACTTGTGGGGTTCCCACTTTACTATCTTGACAGACCATCAACCTCTTACCAGCATTTTTAAGCGAAAAACAAAATCCCCACGTATGAACCGATGGATTCTAGAGATGCGCGAGTACAACTACAACGTGCAATATGTTACGGGTAAATATAATGTAGTCGCCGATCAGCTTTCTAGACCTGTGAGTGATATTCCACCAGTCAGAAACCAACTGGCTTGGATTTAGCCGAGACGAACTGAGAAATAAGCAGCGAGAAGAACCCATGTGGGATGAGTTAGCTACGTACTTGCGGAGTGAGAAGCTCCCTACTAAAAGACTGAAAGCCATGTTGAGCTAGTTTGTGTTGATTGACGAACTATTATATTTTGCTCAGGAAACAAATGATGGTAGCATCCAATATTGCTTGGTGATTCCTAAGTCATTAACAAAAGAAGCTATAAAACACGCTCATGAAATCTCAGGACATCTAGGTCAAAAGAAAACCATCAAAAAGGCAGAAGAGCTATTCTATTGGCCAAATCTAAAAGTAGATGTATGAGAGTATGTGAAACAGTGTCCCACTTGTCAAAGATTCAAAGGTGAAACTGGGTTACAGCAACCTTGGAAAGGTTTCCCGCCTGTAAACCATTGGAACGTATCGGGATCGACTTGACTGATATGGTTGCTGGAGCTCAGGGCTACCGATATGTCCTTACTGTGATAGATCACTACAGTAGGTTTGTGAAATATTACCCACTCAGAGACAAACATACACAACACATCATACACTGTCTTGGGCAATACTTCACCGACTTTGGGACGCCACGAGGTATCGTCCTGGACAACGGCGGAGAGTTCACGAGTGGAGAATTCAAAAAGTTCTGCTGGAGGAACCAGGTGGACTTGTTCTACGTCACACCTTATCATCCCCAGGGAAATTCCACAACCGAAAGGATGCATAGGACTATGAAAAGTATCCTAGCATCCCTCTGCAACGGGCACCCCTTGCGTTGGCCTCAGCTGCTCCAGTCGTGCCAAACCGTCATAAATCAAGCGGTGCACTCGAGCATGGGACAACAGCCCTATTATGCCTTCTTCTCACGCCATCCCCCTCGCCTCACTGGTACCTCATTGCCTTTCGTGGACGCAGAGGAGGACGACCTAGTGATTGCACACACTCTTATTACAAGAACCCACCAAAAGATGACCAGGCGATACCGGGATGTGGCCAACAGGTGGAGGAGAGCACAGAAGGTTGGGATCAATAGCTTGGTGTGGGCGAAAAAAGAAACCATACAGCCGGGTACCTGTAGGAAACTGAATGCCAAATGGGATGGCCCGTATAAAGTGATCGAAGTGTTGCTAGATGGAAGTGTTTATATCATTGAAAATGTATTTAGTGGCAAGAGAATACAAAGGGCTGCTGAAAAGGTAAAACCATATTACGGTACCGAGGAATGGCTCTTAGAACCGTTGCAACAGGAGCTCGCCCTGGAGCCCGAAGATGAGCGATTACCACCGCGAGTGAGGAATGCCCCTCGGAGGCTCATAGAGGAGTGTTAAACAGAAAAGTAGAGATAAGTGCATGAGACGAATGTTGTGAAACATAACTGCCTGAGGTTGTGTTCCGGGTGGACTCATCCCCGAGGAGAGGGTGTAAAAAGAAAAAAAAAAGAGAGAAGTGTTCCTGTTGGAACAGGGAAGTGCCTTACTTCGAGGGGAGTGATCAATCCCCTCACCTTACAGTTAGCACGGTTTGTGAGGTAGTGGAGTCTCCAGGACAGAATGAGCCCTCACCTTCTTGAGGGCGGAATGCTGGAAACAAAAGAACCGAGTGAATGCGAATGGAAGAGTGGAAGGAAGCGCCCCCGTGGTGATCTCACTCTCAAGAGACCCTGTCAAGCTCCAGTGAGTGACAAGCTATCCTCCAAAACCTGAGGCTGACTGGGGCATAAATTCCCTCATCACATCAAGTGTAAGGAGTGATCATACCTCCTAATGAAGTGAGTAAGCGACCTTCCGAGGTACGCATTAGGTGTTTAATGTGGACCGACAAGTGCCACTGATTGTGGGGAAAAAAATGTTCCAATTCAAAGTGTTAATAGCAGTTATAGGGGTAACAACATTCCATCCTTGCATATGTCATAGATGACTGACTTGGGTAAAATTTGTCTTCCGAACGTGGGAGCCGTGTAATACCACAAATTTAGTATTCATGTATATGTTTAGAGGTACTGTAATTTCTAAGTTAGAGCGTAATCTGAATACTAGTCTATAAGGCTCCTGTTCTTAGTAGTAGTTCATGTGTTAATGATCGATATAGGGACAACTTTATTTTTATATTTATATATCTCTGTATCTATGCATAGGTAGTGTAACTGGGAGTGTTGAGCTATGGGAGTTCACCCATCTGGTAGGTAACGAATAACAGATGTGAGCAACATCCCCTTGCTTGTGGTGCGTTGTTGCCAGGCACCAAGTTTAAACCTTAAACAGAATAATAATGGATATGCAATTCTTTCTGTATCATGGTTGTGAAATGCTTACTAATGAAGCTGCTAGAATCCAAATATGTGAAATTAATAGTCAGAAAAGGCAAAGATAATGTAATTTGTGAGGATTAAGTAGTTCCGCTTGCCTTAGCCGTCACTAGATGGCATAAGCTACCCCAAACTCAGGGGGCGAGATGGCGGTAAATTCAGTATTTAACTGTAGTAAGGAATGAATCCCAAATTTTCCCCAATTCAATCAAAAGCCCTAACGTCATGTGTACTCTACTATATAAATAGTGAAGAGAATTGAAACCCACGATATCGCAAAAACACAGTCTCATTTGACTAGCAGTAGCGTCCCTATGTGCCCAGCTAAACCGCATTAGCTAACCAGACGTTGTGGATAACAGACGTTGTTTCAGGTGAGCTGTACACATTCCTCCTTTCTCCCCCCCTTTGCTTGTTTTAATTCTTGCTTGTCGTGAACAATATGAAGTCATGTTGTTAAAAGCTTAACGTAGAGGAATTGGCTAACCAGACGTTACGAGTAACAGACGTTGTTTCAGTCCACAGACACCGTGACTTGGGGGTTGCAAGAGGTCATCATGTGATATTGCCCATAGACTTGTTGTACACACACACTTACACTACCCACAAATAGATTTTTAACTGAATGTAGTAGCAATTGAATTATGAATCAGTCAGGTGAACCTTTTTTTTTTTTATAGTAGATAATGTACAGAATTTTGAAAGTTAATTTGATCAGTAACTGAAAAGCGAATTTAACTCATCAACCGTTTTTTTTCTTTCTCTCTTTTATTAATAGGTTAGAAATATTCGGAGTGTTAAAGTGAATTTAGTGGTTGTAAGGATATGTAACTTCGAATTGTTCCTCGAGGCTAAGCAAGCCCGAGTGATTATGAAATATTAGTGAATTGTGTGATGAGTTTAGACTGGCCCGACGTAATAGTACATGAGTGAATATTTTTGGTTCGAGGCTAAGCCAGCCCGAAAAGACAGTCCATGTCATTGAATGTCCCAGTCTTGAGGCTATTGACGAGCCCAAGAATAACTGATAATCGAGAATGAAATGTGATGAACTCAGGAGTCATTGTTAAATATTCAAATTGTTTCGCTTGGTAACAGTACTGTATTACTATCGCCCAAACTAATACTTAATTTACAACTCTTTTCATATTATTAAAGGTCATGTAATTCAAAAAAATGTCTGTTGTTTAAGAAGTATAGATTTATTAAAGTAAAGTATATGCAATTTTGATATCCAGCCAAGGGAATTTTGTCCTCTCACGCATGACTCACTCCCCTTCCAGTTCAAGATTCCTTCACTTTGGGGACGACTAACACACGTGGTACTAACTTACTCTCGACTCGGCTAAATATACAAACGCTACCAAAAATATCGTTTATGCAATTAACCTTTATCATTCAAAGTCGAAGTTACTCCCACCCCTTTGTTTTTTTTCTTTTTTCACATAAAGAACGCGCTGGTTGGTATAAAGCTTCGTGTCCTAAAAGGTTTACTGTTGTACGTTGCCATCAAACATGAAACCGTGAAAGAAAAAAATTATTATAATACACCATTATTTAAAACAAATTTGATGTAAATTTCTATAATGTAATGATATGAATGTTCTCATTACCCGAGAATGGTTATAAAATTGTCTCAAATTTTTGCACCAAGTTTGGGGCCTCGTATACTGGTGCAATTAAAGTAAATTGACATGAGCTTCAGAAGAGAAAGAGAAATGTTTTAATGTTTTTCCTTGCTCATGAATTATCTGTAAACCTTTTTTACCAATACAAGAATGTCCCATCAATCACTGTTCATATTAATGTAATTACAGGAGGTTTACAATTTTTACGACTTATTGAGACTCGTTAATCAACGCTATTTCTTGTGTACCACAATAATCTTTTTCTTCACTCATTCCACACTCAGCCACAACCGTTGTAATAATTCTTCGATGTATGTGACTTTCAGACTCGGTGAACCGATACTATAACATTTCCAACTTGACTGGATATTGCTGGTTAGTTTTGCAAGAGGTCCTTGGTTTAGGAAACAGTTTTGTAACAGAAAAAAAAAACTATTGACCGCTACTTTGCATTGCATTACCGGATGAAGTAGCTGACAAAAACGTTGTTTTCGTCGTCAGTACCAGTCCATGAATGAGGGTTGCAACTGAAATAGGACAGTGAGGTGAACGGAAACATTGAGGTACGAGTATATAAGCAATGAAAAGGAATGTGAACGGCAAGGATAATGACGGAGGAAGAAAATGAAAGAAAGAGGTAACATGAAAAGGAGAAACGACAACTATACCGTTATTATCTATAATCGCAATCACTCCACCTTGAATGATGAGTTGTAACAATAGATTAACAAAGACATTTTGTTAGTCAAAGGAAATGCAGTGGAACAGATGTAGAGCTTTAGTATTGTCATTTTCTGCTACTAAGCTAGGCGAAATGAACTGCAAAAGGACGAAAATCTGGGCTAAGTTTGAGTAAAAACATAAGGAACTCGAAATAAGGTAAGAGAGGAGAGGGAAAAGAAAGAGACCGAACAACAGAAACGGAGAGGAAACTAGAGAAGGGAAAAAAAAAAGTGTGGAACAGCGAAACAAATGAAACCAAACAAAAAGAACAAAACTATGAAAAGAACATGAAACTAAACAACACTAGTAAGAAAACAAGTAGCATCCAAAGGTTCATCAAAGACTTTTGTTCGAGTCTGGCATAAATCTTTAATTTTGAAGCCTCCCTCTTATGCTTCCCATCCTTCTATGTGTGACTTCATTTTTATTTTCCTTTCTGGTCATTCTATAGCTGCTCATGTAAACGGCCATCATTCTTCTCCTAGAGCTATTAATAGTGGTGTTCCTCAAGGTTCTGTCCAGTCACCACCTTTCTTCCTTTTATTCGTCAATGACCTAAGCCGTACACTAACTCAATCCACTCATACGCTGATGACTCCACCTTTCACATTTCCATTTGCATCCCGCAGTGTCCATCTCAGCAGTTACTTCAAAAAATAAGGGATGAGGCTATGGCACACCTAATATCTGACTTGACTCATATCTCTGATTGGTGTGAATGGAATCTTGTTGTTTTTGATGCATCAAAAACTCAGTTCTTACATCTATCAACCCGACAAAATATCCCGCAACAGTACCGTCTTGTTTGTAACAATATCCATCTCAGTCCCTCATTATCTTTAAACATAACTGGGGTTTCAATCTCTTGGATTTTATCTTGGATAGACCATTATTAGCTATTGTAAAATCTACTTCCAAGATATTAGTTGTGCTGAACCGACTCCCTGCCTTCTTTACCTCTGCACAGTTGTTGATTTTACACACGAGTTTTATTCGCCCCTGTGTAGCGTACAACTCTCACGTGTGGGGAGACTCCCTGCATACAGCCCTTCTCAACAAGGTGGAGTCAAAGGCTTTCCATTTCATGAACTCTCCTCTTAATGGCTCCCTACAACAGCTGTCTCTTTGCCGCACTGTTGCATCTTTAGCTCTTTTCTATCGCTATTTCAGTGGTTACTGCTCCTCTGAACTGTCTGCTTGCATCCCTCCACCACTACCGCGGGCGCGTAGCACTCCTCTTGTAGCAAGCTGTCATCCGATTTCTGTCCAACTCTTTAATGCAAGAGTTAACTGTTACTCCCAGTCCTTCATGTATGCAATAGGTCAACTCTGGAACTGTCTCCCTCTGTGTATTTCCTACCGCCAGTCTTTCAAACGCAGTGTGTCTAGCATTTCGAAATAATGGATATTGGGCTCTCTGTTATCTTGTTACTGTTTTTTCTTGGGGGGGAGGACAATTTCTGGGCTCCTGGCCTTTGGTTCCTACTTCCTTACATTAAAAAAAAAAAAAAGTGTTACAGCAAAAAAATAGCAAGTATGTGCAGGAAAACCCGTGATTTTTTCACAATTATTTATAGAACACCTGTAATTGTTATACCCGATCAATCTGCATCTGCACAATGTTGTTAGCACTAATGAAGAAAGGTCACAAATGTTCTAACAATATCACTTTCTTCAGAAATTATTATAAAATACTTGAGGTTTTCCGACAGTTCTTGGTGTCGTTCCTCAAACATATTTACTCATTTTTGATGGTCTGTTCTTTCAGTGTAACTTTTTTGCTGTTGTATCATTTGTTGTTAATACTGAAGTGTGACCTACACATTCTGATGTTTTAGGTCATTAGAGGGTGTTTGGCACGTAATTAAAACCCTGAAAATAAACGTAAAAAACATACAATCTCTGTATCAGTGTTTACAGTCACCTCCAGAGAAAGTCTTAAGCAAAACATAACCTACCCCAGACCTTGGTTTCCTCCATATGATGCTAAACCTAAAACACTTCCTTCCGAAATCGTACAAATGGATGCCTGTCTGACAATAAGAAGTATCCATAATGAATGTTTCTGTTCTCGTAACACTTCCTACCCGTAGCCTGATTTGTCATTCCACAGTAACTGCTCTGAAAGAGTTTCCCGAACAGATTTTAATTTGATATTTCTCAGTAACCACTTCTTCACAGAATTAGGGAAAAGCTTTAAGCCTGCACTCGGGTACTGGTGTACATAGTGATGGGAGACGTCCTGAAGATGTTAAATGAGTGTCATGTTTTTATTTACCTCTTTTTATCTTGCCACCGATTTGATAACATTGTACGAAATCCTATGTAATCATGTTGTGAACTAATCTAATTTTTCATAGAATGATAAAAAAAATAAAAAATAGTTTTGTATATGGCCATCGCTTAACATTTCAATAATTTCACACCCAGGTCTGTCAGAAATTGCATTTGTATCATATTGTTTTATAAGGATGATAAGAGTATCACCCCTACACAGGAGGCAGAACATCAAGACTGTGGAAGAGATATTTTCATTATACACATCTTCACATCTCCTACGCTCCTCACAGGGCAACATAGGATGGGGATGATGGATGGTTGGAGATCTTCACATATTCTTTTCAGGAATATCGGAGCACTTGGTTATCTGTCGGCTGTAGTTCACGTTTTTTTTTTTTTTTTTTTTTTAACAAAACGGAATATTCCTGAAGCATGTATTATTCCATTCAATATATACTACTATGTTGCAGCATTTCATCGTTACCGAGGAAGAGACATATGTAGAGTCATTATATTTCCAATGCAGATATTATTGTGATCACTGAATTTATCCTTGGTATTACTGACAGACAGACACAAACATGTACTGTGACCCCACTTAGTTTTTCAACTTTCAGAGCATCACCTATCGTCTGTACATCACTAATGCACCTTTCCTTTCTCAAAGACCATTCTCATTCCCACCGTCATACTCATTCCTCTTCATCAGCTCTCTATGCAGTCATGCTTCCTTCTTCCCCACCTACTACTCAGTTTTGTATTTACATCATTATCTAATCATTCTTCACCTTGGTTAAGCATATTTCCTCGGACAGTTTCTCTTCCATCTGTTTTCACAGTCTCTCCCTCATGATCCTTCTTTCGGCCACCAACTTCCTGAGTTACGTCTGTTCTCATTACAGCTGCAGTTTTCTTTGCCTTCCTCGGTCTTGTTACTTATTTTACTTGTCTAGTTATTTCTTCCTTCCGGCCATTTTTAGCAGCAACATTTATTCCCCTTCCTTTATCAACCGTTCACTTTTCACACGATCGCCTTCCATATGAGAGAGAGAGAGAGAGAGAGAGAGAGAGAGAGGGAGAGGGAGAGGGAGAGAGAGAGAGAGAGAGAGAGAGAGAGAGAGAGAGAGAGAGAGAATCTTTACTGCCATGAAAAGTTAATCTCCAATATCATTTGATCTCATTTGGTTAAATTATGAATTTAATGAGAGCGTATCCGTCTTTACAAGGCGAGAGATCTTGACTTACAAAATTAACTTTCACCAGATTGACAAACAGGCAGATTCGCACAGGCCGTATGGGTGTTGCAGGCCACTGACATGTTGATTTTGACAGCATGTGCAACAAATATAAGACGAACTGTACCCATTTGGACTTTGGAATGACCGTCAGCACAACGATATTAAACAAATCTGGCTAGGAAAGGGTGGTGTTACTACCTCTGAGGAGTTGAATCTAAGCAGCCAACCTCCCTATTTTAACCACTCTTCAATCGCCTATATAAGCCTAATTTACTGGCCAGCAAAGATAGATGTGACAGCTCTAGAACAAAGTGGCGTTTACTCAGACCACGACGGGCCCGGGCATGCTTCATGGGAACACGTGGTGTCATGCAGCGATGTGTCCAGCGGTACTTCTCGTCTTCGCTGTCTTCCACACAGTAAATGCGGACATTTAAAACAATCGTGAATCATTCCTTGTTCGTTCAGAGTTGCCAGGTGCTATTTAATCGCTTACGGAATTATAAGTGCGATTTATTACCCCACGAAATTAAAAAAATAAACATAACTTCAAAACTTATTTTAGTATTTCATATGAACTATCAATACTAATATTAATATTTTTGGACCTCTTAGTTTTTTTTTTTTTTTCTGGATAATTCCACGTCAACGGATGCGAACTCGAGACTTTTAATATGAAATTATTTACTTCCATACATTACATTTTTTTTATTTAACCCTACTGTGCAAATTATATACAGTTTAATTGCAATACAACTGTCTGTTGTCAGACACAGTAGCGTTTTAATTAATGGTCTGGTTCTTGTGTTTGTAGCCACCTGGATTCATCAGCCCATCATTATTTTGTTAAATCCTCTGCTTCTCTCCTATGACAATTTTAAATAAGAGGTATGCAAGCATTTAACGCTCCCATGCAGGTCCTCTCTCAGTAAAGGAGTAAAGTTTCCAAAGAGGGCAGAGAAGGATTGAAAGTCTTGTTGAAATTAACTGATGGTATGATGAGAAAAATAAAACAAATCATTAGAAGTAAGGAAGAGGGACCACCAGAAGGAACAAATTCTGTGAGAAATAAGAAGGAAAACTAAAAGCGGGAGGAAATAGGGGACAAATAAGGAGAAAAGTGATATAAGAATGTAACGACGAATGAAATGGGATGCTGCAAATGAAGCTGGCGACCATAGTCAGTGATGGAAGGAGGAAAATGAAAGAAGACATATCTATGGCAAGAAAGAAACCTTATCGAACAGCTGAATCAATAGAAGCAAAAAGAAGAGAAAAAACTGTGTCCAAAGACTGGCTGAGAAAAGGAGTAGCAAGCACGAGCATACTATACCGTATGGATGATGGAACGAGGCTATGTTTAACACAGAAGCAGTGATTAGCATAATGCACAATGCACACTGTGCATGATGGAAAGAAATGTGTAACACAGAAAAAACAGTTTTGAGCATAATATACAGTATGCATGATGGAAAGAGGATGTGACTATCACCGAAGAAGGAGTGAGCATATTATGGAAAGACAAAATGATAAACACCCTGTCTTGTCAATAATAACTGAAGTCTAGTTGCAATTCCCACCTATGAGATGGAGTGATACACTCATAGGGTCCAGGAACAATGGAAGAAAAAAATACGTATGTAGGAGGCATGATACACATCGTCTGTTAAGTCTGAGTTTGGACGTCCATTCTGTTCTGCACACAACGTCCACGGCGCCCCGAGTGATAGAAGCTTTAGACTCGTGTTTCCACAGGTCCGACCACCCCATGGAGGTAGGTCAACCCAGTTCCCCCATCTCCTTCCCACCCTCTTCCTCCCGGTTCATTATTTTCTCCTTCCTTCCTTGTTCTATTCTCCCCACAACTTTAATCTTCCTTAATCCATTAATCTTTCTCACTCACCCCAAGCTCTTTTTCTCTCTCTCTCTTCTTGCCCCTTTTATGTTCATTTTTCGTTTTTGTTTCTCTTCGTGCTATTAAATTTCCCTTCTCACTTTTTGTCAGCTTATCATTTTCTTTCGTAGCTTATCATTTTCTTTCGTTATGTAAATCGCACTCTATTAGCTTCATATCATTACTTTCCATTTCACTTATTCTCTTCGCTTTCTTTATGCTTTCGTCCCCCTTATCCTCTTATCCGTGCCTTTTCCCACCACTTATACTCTCTGTATCTTCTTCCCCTTTCTTGAGTTTTTCGATGTCTTTGTCCTCGCCTTCTCTCTATACCTTAATCTCTGTCTCCTTTAACTACCAAAGCATTGCCTTTCTTTTCCTCCCTGTATATTTCTTCACACTCAAATTCCTCTTTCATGTTTTCCATCTTTTCGCTGCTAATTTTTTTCTGCTTACTCTGTTTCATGTCACTTCTGTTCCCTCAGAGTTAGGAATTAGCTTCAGTTTCCTCCTCCTCTCGTCCTTTCCCCAACATGTCTCTCACTAAGTAAATTAGAAACGTAGCCTTATCGCCTCAATGTGCACTACTTAGCCCTCGCTGAAGCGGACTATCATCGCTCTTCACCGCTTAGTCCTACTCTAAATATACAGGAAATACTTTGTTTGTCCACTGGCCAAACATTCTGCACTTTATTATCTTCATGCACTTTCCAGTTCACTGATTATTTAACTGTCCATTCCTGACTATATGCACGTGCCTGCTAGGTTTATCATCCCATTCATCACCCGACATAGTTTGCCCATTTTGCTTATTGCAGCCTGTCCTGCAGTTTATTGCCTGGCTCACCTCATCCAATTTGCACTTCAAAGCTTCGTCCTGCAGTGAGTTGGTCTGCCTTGTTTGTTCTACACGTGAAATCCCTCCCTGTTGTATGTATCATGCCATTCAGCGCTTTGGCTGCTCTTTCATAGTTCCAGTTGTCTCCTTCATGCTGCATACATTACTGCCTTCTTGTGCCACAAGTCCTGGCTAACCATACTCATTATGCGCTTTATATTCCTAGGATACAGATTGCTATACTTCAGTCTCCATGATAAAGTTTTATTTTTTTTTTTTATATTGCAAGGAAGAGGAACTAAAGGCCAGGAGCCAGCATAGTGTTCCCTCCAAGAAAAAAACAAAACATTGATAACAGATAGTCAAATTTAAGCTCTGTTCATTTCGATATGCCTGGACACAAGAAGTAGAGTAGCTGTGTGAGGAGTGTTGAATACGTGTGTCAGCAGCTTGTCGCCCTGGAGTAAAACTATGCAGTCACGTACACCATTCTGATACTAAAAAGTGTTTTTCAATTATGAAAATAATAAGGGTGATGAGTTCTTATCCTGTGCATTATCACTCTAACAACTAAAGGTTAGGATGGACAGAGGGGGCAGCTGCCTTATCTTTATTCCCTGAAGTACTTCTACGATTTTTTTTTTTACATTAATTTTAAGTATAATAATTTCACATTGGTAATTTGCTTCAAACTACCTGAAAGTTCTAACACTTTCAGGGATATGTGTCTGAGAGTGGACTTCAACCAAGTTCTGGTATAGTATTTTCTGAGACTGGGTACTGCATGGTCATTGTCTGTTTTTGAGTATTTCTGAAGCCTTGCCCAAACCATGGAACAAGTCCAGTCTCTCTGGTGCCATCGAGTATATATGAAGAGACAGTGCATTAATAAAGGACCACCATCTACAGCCATGTGTTTCGACGACATCCTCTCAGGAAAATACTCATTTTTCCAGAAAGCTTAAATTAAAAATCCACAGCAGAGTCAAGAACTTGGATGTCTCGTACTAAAATAGAGGGCCAACGCTACCCCATGTATCTTGTACCCTTCACCAAATCATAGAGTAGACACCTCTTTATCCTAAGTCCATTAAATTACTACTTTCTTTAGATGTACAAACAACAGTCCCAAATATCTCATATATTCAGAACCCTTAAATTAAATGTACTGGTCAATTAATTTGAAAGTGGTTATTTCGGCCAGTACAAAGCATTTATTCCTGGCGATGCAGAATCGGAGAATTTAGTAACATGAATCCCATCGAATTACTCTCCCTCTCACAAACTGTTATTTTACAATCTCATGCAAGTCTCAGTCCATCTCAATAATGAACTCAACAGGCGCATCACAAGGCCACCACTGCCCATCTCTGACACGTAGTTTCGCTACAATATGTCTTGCCTCCACTCTGCGGACTTAGATTAATAAGATATCAGTTTAGCATACCGAATCTCGTTTCATATACTTTTAACATACTTGTTTCGTTGTTGTACGCCAGGAATTATTGTTACACAAATATGATGGAATCAAGGAAATCAATTAATCAATCAATCATTTCCTGTGGCACCCCACGGGATGCATAGGGCCTCAATGAACTCTCTCCACCAATATTTGTCTCTTGCCATCTCCTTCAGGTCCCACCAACACTCCTCTCCTGCTTCTTTTTTCATTGTCCTCAACCAGGTTTCCCTCGGCCTACCTCTACCTCTTCTTCCTCTAGCAGTCCACTCTGGCACATCCTGTACTAAACTACCTTCTTTTCTGTATATATGCCCAGCCACTTCCAGCGAGACAGTCTCACATATTCATTAACTGATTCTACTCTCGTAATATCCCTTACTCTTGCATTTGTAAATCTGTCTTGCCACTTTACCCCAAGAATCCTTCTCAGTATTTTATTCTCAAATCCTAATACTTTCTGATCTGTTGCAATTGTACTGTACCATGACTCATGCCCATAAATTAAAATTGGTCTAACCTTGGACTTATAAATTTTCACTTTAGTATGTACCGAAAGCATATTATTATTCCAAACAGATTTCAACATTCCAACAGCTCGCCAAGCCTGTCTAATCCTCTCCTCAATTTCATTGTTTAATGATCCATTAGATGATACAATCGTTCCCAGATATTTAAAGTTTTCTACATTCTTCACGACATTATTCCCAATTACACAATCGATTTGGTTCTCCACGTTCATATTAATAATTTCAGTCTTTCCACAATTTATTACCAATCCCACTTTTTCTCCTTCTTCCACCAGACAATCTAGCACCCTCTGCATCTCGTAAATACTTCCGCAAATCAGTACAATATCATCAGCTTAGTCCAAATCCATCAGCTTCTTATTTTCTTTCCAGTTAATTCCTGCACCTGTTCTCCTTACAACCTTTTTTATAACATAATCCATAACCAAAACAAACAACAATGGCGAAAGAACTCCTCCTTGAATCACTCCTGACCTAACTTGAAATGGATCACTCAAAGAACCACCCACCATTACCTTACAAAATGTACCTTCATGCAGGGTTCTAATAATATTTACAAACTTTTCTGGTATACCATAGAATCTCATAATTTTCAACATAGCTCCACGTGAAACACTATCAAACGCCTTTTCAAAATCCACAAAACATACACTAAATGGCATTTTCATCTCATTAGCTTGTTGCATTAGATGCCTTACAATTAAAATCTGATCATTACAACCTCGACCCTTTCTAAATCCCGCTTGTTCTTCTCTTAAAATTTTATCAGTTACTGGCTCTATTCTGTTCAACAAGATTTTGGAAAAGACTTTTGCAACTACAGGTGTCAAAGTTATCCCCCTCCAATTGCCACACACAGCCTATAAAATATGTCGTTCGAAAAAAAAGAAAAGGTCAAAGCAAGTCACGAAATAAGAAACACTGCTGGAACCTTGATGGTGAAAAGCTGGAGAACATTTACATAGGAAAGAAAGACTGAGGAACAAAGTTAGCCAGTTGTGTACCAAACTGTGGATCTATGAGTTAACCGCTGAGAAAGAAAAGACACAAAAGCGGTTCGAATGCATGATAAACGGTTGTTGGATTCCCTTCGCAGTGATAGAGGCACAGAAACAGGGATTTCCGTAGAAGACTGTGTTGAGTCAAGTGAGTAACAGAGAAATTAATGCAGTACTGTAATGAATAAAGATTGAAGTCGGTAAAAAAAAAAAAAAAAATCGACACAACAAATCATTACCCCTCGTAAAAGCATGCTACGGAGGTGGGGTGTAAAATAGGAATATGAAGGTTTTTCCATTACTATCTGTCTATATATCTTTATATAGCCAGACGCCATAATCCCATGAGGGATGACTGTTTCTGAGTTGGTGGTTTTACGGGAAGGGACACTAATCCTCCGCCAACCAACTTGTTGACACGTGTAGGCTGGTTATATGGTTACCATCCAGCGATGTAAGTGGGTTTCTGGCATACAGCAAACCATTAAGCTTGTCACACAATGTGAAGCCACATGAAAGGGAAAGAAGGGTTAGAAAACATGACGGGAAAGATGGGAGAAATAGGAAAAAGGAGGAGACACACAAAAAGAAAAAGGTGAAATAAGGAGTATGCAGCATTATATCAAGGATACACCATAAAATGTAAATATTCCATGAATACTAGATAAAACAAACATAGCTAGAAGCCTTACTTTTCCTGCCCTTCATCGTGGGAGCCATGCATCCCTATCTTAATTCTTTTACCTGTAACACCTGTGATTTTGGATTATGGATATCTGTGGATGTTGCACATATATTTCTATAATTCATCTTTAAAGGACGCGCCTTGGCAAAATTTGTCGAAACGTGGTGATAAATTATGAAAGGATTGGAAGGAACGACTGGGAGGTGAGAGTGGGAAAAATTCAGTGGTAAGTAAGCCTAGGGGGGAAAGTGTAATAATTCAGGACAGGGACATTGCGATGAAATGGCAAGATGTGAAGTGACAGTATTAGACAGGACAGGGAGGTGAGAAGGAGGCAAGGTAGCATAAGACAAAGAGTGAGTAAAAAGAAAGGATGACAAGGTGTATAATGGAGCGGGTGAAGGTCGGAATGTGAGGGTGGGGTCGGCAATGCAACTGTTTCTCCCGGCCAAGCAGCGGAAGTGGGTGTAATTGAATCCTTTGAGCCAATATCACTTGAAGCGGGGAGGCCTCAGTAGCATCGGTACCTGAAGATGGTAGCTGGAGTGAAAAAAACAAAACAAAGTAGGGTACAAACAAATCAGCAATTACTTATAAACTGAAACAATAAAAAATTAGGAAAATAAATGAATCAAGAAAGTAAGGAGGGGGGGGGATAATATTACTAGGAAAACAGATTAAGGAGAGGCATGAAAAGATAATGACATTATGAAGACACTAAGTAGTGCGGAATAAAAACAGGAAATTGAAAAATAATAGATTTTATAAAGGAGAATATAGGTCCAAAAAGTGTGATGAAGTAGGGGAGTGTGAGAAGCTGAAAATTAATCTCCCATAAGGTAGTAAACAAAGATTACAACCAGGGAAAAAATTAATGAGACACCAGCTTGGAAATTCTGAAGGGAAGTGAGAAACGGATAATAAAGGAAAAAAAACATAGATTTTCTAAATCAGACACAAGGCTGAGGTGTAGATTGCAAGAAAAAGTCCACAAATAAATTTGGCTATAATATAGGTTACTGTTGATGACACACTGCAGGCGAAAAGCCTTTTTAAATAAGAAGAAAAACATTAGATTAGCCCATCCTACAGTTTTGTAAAACAAAAATCAATATGTCATTTAAAGCATAATTATCAGCTGCGAGGACGCTCTCTGTTCTCTCTGTTTCCTACCAAATAAGGTCCACTGCAAAAGCTGAACAGCCCCTCAGTAGAAGAGTGACTGTCAGTATCAAAATTACCCGTTCCCCATGTATAAGAAGTATCACTAAGGAAAGGTTTGTCTGTACAAGTGATACAGGTGAAAGTCTAAGCGTAGTATTGGTTGCGATTCTGTCAGTCCATATAATGTCACCAGCATAACTGACAGGTTATGCAAGCATATGAAAGGCCATACTACCAGCACCCAGGTTTGACCTCCATCACGGAGTGAGATCGAATCCCAGATACGGTCCACATGCATCATGGGATGAGTATGTTCACCACCGAGGCACTGCAACTACATACTCTTCATAATTATCCGTTTGCTCCTCTAAATGGTTGGAGTAGCGAAGTGCTGAGTGGTGTGGCTGGATGGCACATCTCTCTCTCTCTCTCTCTCTCTCTCTCTCTCTCTCTCTTCTGTTCAGCTTCTAAGTTTTCTTCACGTTAATAAACAAAAATTGCTCGCTCAATACCATTAAACACATCAATAGTTTGCAATGCTTTAGTAAATTTGGAAAGGTTTTGGTACAGTCCAGCCTCACGTATGAATTAGAAACATGTAGAAATACCTAGATCTAATGACAAAGTTGCAAATTTGTAATCCAGTGGTCTGCAAATAAAAAAATATTTATAACTGTATTCTAGATATTGCAGGATAATGCTCAAATTATGCTAAATGATCCATTATGTAAAAATTTATGCCAGTCACCAAATCTGAGACAACATAGTGCAAAAAGCATAATATTATGCTAAGTATGGTAACACTGGAGGGAGAGAAAGAGGCCACATACTCCTCTCCCTCAGTCCATATGGACACTGTGAAACGTCAAGTAAGGACCGTCCGCTGATTCTTCTGTGTACATTTTTTGCACGTTTTTCATGTCCAGAAAAAGTCTGGGTAATATCTGTTTTTTAGGTATCAGGTTAAGTAAGTTTGTAAGTTTGCATAGTCAGCTAGATTTGGTTACTAGCGATTAATTTAGGTTAAAGAAAATAAAGAAAAAAAAAAATGGATGAGTGATCATCTAGCGAAAACCAAACCTAGCCACAATGCAAAAGCTAAACACACAATGGAAATCTGAGGCCCGGCAGGCTAGTCAGTCTGCTACCGAAACATGTCTGCAAGCAGAACAATTTTCATATCTATCTATCTATCTATCGATATATATATATCTATATATATATATATATATATATATATATATATATATATATATATATTCCATTCAGTTAATTGTCCTTTACAGTAGTACAGTATCTCTTATTGACATGTATACAGTATTTCTTGATTACGGTACATATAAATGGGGGCTTTGGACACGATTCACATTAGAAATCTAGTCCTGTTTTATAATTTAGGTGATGCCTGTCTAACTGTCACCAGGCTGACAGGCATATGATAAAGTATCAGGATCTAAAAGGGCTTAAAAAGGTTCCCAAAATGGCCCTAAGAAGTCGTATGATTAGGTAACATCGCCAATCATCTTGTCAGACACAGAGAAGATTGCTGGAGTCACCCTGGGAGTTCCAGTCCAGACCAGTTCTCCTTTGGATACAGTAAGAACGACTCAGAGTCAAAGGCGACAGTAGACCAGCCCCTTGTGTTAGCAGGGTCTGGCAAAAATAAAAACAGCGAAGGTAAGTGTGGATGATGGCGAATATTGTTATAATGTGGGATTTTTCTAATAAAATCCTTTAAGACGGAAACTTACTGTATGTCTACAAGAAATACAAAAAGAGATGCAATCACATGATAAAAAGCTGTGTGTGTGTGTGTGTGTGTGTGTGTGTTTTCACATATGACGTTTACAGCTCATTCTAGGACTCACATGGATGCATAGTCCCTCACTCATAAATCCTCCAGTGGACAAAGTCAATCAGCATTGAAAGTACGCTGGCTAAAAAAAAAAAAAAAAAAAAAAAAAAAAAAAAAAGCTGAAATGGGTCGGCACGTGAACTGCATGAATGAGCACCGCTTTCTTCGCCAGATTCTGCATGACCACTTCCCTGCAGCATGCCACAACCCAGGGGTCAAAAGATGAGATATGAAGATGGTGTAAGGACAACTCTGAAGAAATGGAACACTATACCAAAAAATCTTGAAACAAGTATCTCTGACAGAAAACAGTAGAGAGCCCTCTGCAGTGAAGGAACCATTCACTTCGAAGAAGCTCGGAACCTGGTCAGAGAAGAGTGTAGACAATGGAGGCACAATAAAAACAGAGTTCTCCCAGCAAAACTGGACTTGCCATGCTGACTGTGGCAAAGTTTGCGGATCGAAGATTGGTCTGCACAGCCACACATTAGTGCCAAAGACAGTGAGAGTATAGCAGGCGTCATCGTGTGTGTGTGTGTGTGTGTGTGTGTGTGTGTGTGTGTGTGTAAAGGAGTACCAGGGGAGTACAAATGTAAGCAAACAGCAACAGACCTAATGGTCATATCAAGTGTCTTGTTAAAAAGAATATACTTTTAATATGTGATTCTCTGAGCTGAAGATAAGGGTGGCAAAACCAGAAGGCCTCTGCTACCCACCAAACCTTCCACCCAAAGTGGCAGGAAAAAGTAAGAAGAACCATCATGCAGCCTAACCCTCACTTCTAGCATAATCGACTTTTCTGTTATGAAACATTTGTCTGTTATCATAATGATGTGGTTCTTAAAAATTTATGCTTGAATCTAATTCCCTTGTAATCTGCACTTTGACAAGATGAAGAGCTTTAGCTCCTCTAAACATTCATTCAGTTTGTTTCTTAATCTGGGTATCATTTCTGTAGCTCTTCGCAGCCATCTCTCTAATTTCTCAATATCCTTCATATAGTAAGGTGACCAACATTGATCACGGTACTTTAAATGGAGCCGTTCTAAGGAACTGTACAAGATGAGAACAATAGTGTCTGATTCAAATGAAAAGTTCAACGTAAAAATCCAACTAGTATATGAGCTTTATTTACTGCCCCATACACTACTGACTTGGATTCATTTTGTTTGTTATTATCTTTGGTAATTTTTTTTATGATTCACATTCTGGAACTGAGTATTATTCAAAGTGTAGCTAAATGTTAAATTTTACTCCCAGTATTAAAAATTTGCATCTGTCTATATTACAATCCACTGGTCATGTTTCAGCCAAGTTAAATTATTTATCTAGATCCCTTTGAAACATCTCTATGGCCAGGTATATCTGCCCCATTACCAATTTTTATATCGTCAGTAAGTTTGGAGATTTTACAACACAAACTTTTATCAAAATCATCAATATATACTGAGAGCAGAACAGTGTCCGAAGCAGAACATTATGATACTCTGCTTGTGACATTCACTCAGGTTGATTCTTTCCCATTAAGTACAATTTTCTATTTACCTTTGGCAAGCCAGTTATCAATCCATATTTTACATTGCCTCTGTTACCCTAGACTTCAAGCTACTCACGAAGATGTTTATAGGGAATTTTGTCAAATCCCTTCTGGAAATCGAGACAGACACATCAACTAATGCAGTTTCATCAAACAGTTAAAAGATATCACTGAAAATGTCAAGAAAATTAGTAAGACATCACTTCCTATTCCGGAATCCGTGCTATTAATATTAATTTGATTATTTTCCTATAAATGCTAACAGTTTTATCTCTAAGTATGGTTTCCAGTAACTTGCATACTATTGACGTTACGCTAACTGGACGATAATTTGCAGGTTGTGATTCAGTGACTTTTTACAATCGTTTTGGCATTACAGTCGCACGTTTCCAATCATGTGTTATAGCGCTATTTCTTAGAAATATTTTGAATATTTGAGGTAAAGGTTTCAATACTTCGTTTTTCACTTGCTGCAAGACCCATTCAGATATTCAGTCCGATCCAGGAGTTTTGTTGATCTTACGATATTTATTGGAAATAGAACCTGTTTCTCAATGATCACAATATCACTAATCGTTCCAGCTTCATTTACACGCACGTGGAGGCAATGACCATGGATTTTTCTTTATGTAAAATCTGATACAAATAAAGTGTAAAGAATTTTAGCCATCTCGATTTTATCATTTGCATGACCACCACTTGCCCAGAGTAGCAGCCCTTCTGTTGGTGTCAGTTTTTTTTTTTTTCTTATTATTGTATAACTTAAAAATATATATATATATATATAAAACCTTCAGAACTGATTTATTTTGCTTGCTATATAAGCCTCATGTTTTTTAGTTTTTTCATACATTCTTTATTTAACCCTTTAGAATTTCATTGAAGACTGTTTTATACATACACACATACACACAATATATATATATATATATATATATATATATATATATATATATATATATATATATATATATATATATATATATATTGTTGTGCTCGTGGGATTAGGTTATTGCTTTGTACCTGGAGATGTGAGGAACTTTCTAGAAATTTTGTCATGTCGATTTGTGTCTCTTTCTTGCCTTAGGAATTAGTTCTTGTCATTATTCCTATTGTGTATTCTTTATCTAAGAGCATTATTGCACAGGAAAATGTGGTTTATCGCTTAGGTTCTAGAATGTTCTGTACTGTTCTAATGGTAGATTTGCGGGTATTTAGAGGGACCACCCAGCCTTTTGGCAGTCAGCAATAGACAGTGAGTGAGTGACGGACAGAGCATGAATCATTAACAGACAGTCAGAGGGTGACAAAGAAATAGTAAGTCAGCAGCATACAGTGAGTGATGGACCGAGTAAGTCAGTAATGGACAGTCATTCTGAGAGTCAGTCACTGACAGAGAGAGAGAGAGAGAGAGAGAGATTGAATTAGGGTGGGGGTAGTTATGAGGGAGAGAAGCCACAGGGCTCTGCTCGTGTACCTCAGCTTTGTCTGGAAGGATGAAAACTCTAAAGTATTAAGTGGCCTTTGATTAATAATCTGACTCAGCAACGCGTCGTGCTCGACGTATCGACGAATCCTGTGGTGTAACAATTTGGTGTCAGGCGTGGGGTAAGTCTTGAGACATGGAGGCTCGTGAACAGGCTGCCAAAACAGTGGACATATCTCTGGCAGATAAACTCACACTGTTGAGAGCACATAAATGGTTGTAGATGAGAAATGGTGTTCCTTTTGCACGGAATAATGATATAGAAAAATTGGTGAAATTCAGGTAAACCTTGTGATAAATGAGAACCTTAAATGGAAAAAATGGGTAGTATGCATTTTATCCACTGCAAAAAGCAAAAGAACAAGAAAAGAAAACGTAGAAAGGCACAGTGATGGTGCTGTATATACAGTATATAGGGATGAGCGATCAGTAGTGAGGGAGACTATAAGTATGCAGATTATACAGAAAAAGAAGTAATGAAATAGAGGGAAGTGTACGTATGATAAGAGTGAAAGGCGGTTGAATGGTATGCTCGTATTACAAAGGCATACAAACTGTTTCAGACACGAGTAGATCCACTTGATATTAAATTTAAAGTATTTTAATACTGGGAAGATATGACTGTAACTTATTATTTTTTAGGTTCCAGAAAAGAATATTAACATTATCTTTTAAACAAAATTTTTTTTAGTAAAATTTTTCTTCACATTTGATCTCTCTCGAAATAATGGTAGGATGATACAGGGACAGTGTCCTCTGAGGCAGGGCGCGGGAGTGGCCGTACAAGTAGGTGGGTGTATTAAGTCTCTCTCTCTCTCTCTCTCTCTCTCTCTCTCTCTCTCTCTCTTGATAACGAGGGGAGGAGGGAGGAAAGTGTGAACAGGAAGAAAAGGAGAAGTAAATGGGACTTTGTACAGAGGAAACGAAAGAAGGTAAACCGATAAAAGAGATGAGGGTTTTTGCTTGTAAATGATATCTGACAAAAAGCAGACGAACTATAACTAAGACAGCAAGTAATACAATCGGAGATGACGATGGTTTAATTCAAGGGAATTTAAAGGGTAAAAGGAAGATGGTAGAGGAGAAGCAATAAAAGATGGAAAAAGAAGAGAAGCAAAGGGAGGGACCTACTAATAAGAAAGAAGATTGGAAGAAGAATCAGTCAGTACTACAGTTAATAAGTTGAAACAAGAAATTAGAAAATGCAGTTTATAACGGTATGCAGGCAGAAAGAGGTCTTGGTAAGATGTAAAACTACAATAAGGTGAGGGAAAGGCAAAGGTAAATAGTGGAAACGAGATGCAAATAGTATGCTGGGGAAGGTAAAAATCAAAACAGAAGGAAGAGACAAGGAGGTGCATAGAGGAAGGAAAAGAATGAAGGACAATACTCTGTGGGGTGGAACAGATATTTACTGGGCTATCAAAAACTGAGTCTGGCTGGCAAGATGGACAGCAAGGACTTAGAAATGAATGAATGCCAGAAAGATAAGACGGGAAAAAGGAGAAAAGGATAAAAGAAGAAGGAAGCCGTAAATGATGAAGGAAATCAGCAGGAATGATAAAGGAGAAAGTCTCACGAATAATTACATGGATTCTTAATTGTTTTCAATAATTTACAACTAATCACATATAATATACATTTCATCTTACTCAATAATATTCTTTTTTAAATTAAAAATGATATTTTTGCCTTCCCTACGCTGCTAGTAGCCAAAATGCGACCTGCAAACACTTTCCCTTATTTTGTAATCCCTCAGTCAGTAATGCTTACACTTTCCAAAGGGAAATTGATTTGTTATATTTTCCTTTTTTCTACGTCTACTGATCTAAATCTTCCAGTGTTATTTCCTGAGTCTAGTATCTCGATAAATCTTTCTTTTTTTCAGA
Organism: Coenobita brevimanus; assembly: GCF_032717465.1. Taxonomy (NCBI): domain Eukaryota; kingdom Metazoa; phylum Arthropoda; class Malacostraca; order Decapoda; family Coenobitidae; genus Coenobita; species Coenobita brevimanus. Next base: position 2,830,670 of record NC_137048.1, on the reverse strand, counting down.
TTTAAGCTTTTATGAAAATATTGAAGCATACAATGCGTAAAAATACGTGTTCTGAAACATCCTGTGCCTAAAACAAGTATCTCAGCAAAGGCACGTGTCATTGTAGCTCCAAACGCACTTACGGTACGGGGTATGCTAGACTCGAACGTGCCCTCGTGGATGTATGTTCAGTGATTATTTTACTATGGATAAAAAACAACCGTATACACGTATTTACATTAATGTCTCAAACTTTGGATAATATCGTGGATTTCCATATAAATGTTGCCTTTCAAATTTCTTTTCTCCTTTGTATTCTCGTTCTTACAAACGAATAATGTCATGGCTTCATACTTTTATTTCTAGGTCATTTGTATGTACCCGCGCCCTGTTTTTTGTGACATTTTTCTCAGATTTTCGATTTAGTCTACAATATAATACTGTTCCAGTTGTATAAGATGGCGAGTGCAGAATCATGAGAAGGGTACGAAATCGCTAAAAATAAAATAATAATAATAATAATAATAATAATAAAACATTCCAATAGCCAATAGTTCTATTTGTCGTCAGATGCACTTACGATCTGGAACGAATCATACTGGAAAATCCTCTTTAACCAGTTTATTTTGTTATTCGTGGTATATAAGTTACAGATTCAAGCAAATACGTATATTTTCCTATATGATGATAACACTGGGAAAAGTCATGCATTGGCTCGCCAATGTTTTGTTCATAATATAACATTAACTTTCATTTTACATTTGAGAAAACAGACCATTCTTATTGAAATCCCTTTATCTCGCGCCTTCCCTTGTGGAAGGATGCATTCACATAATGGCTGTAACATGTTATACAGTACTCTGACGCAAACTGTCCAGTTGGCAAAGAATAACGCTCCGTTTCACTGGGTAATTTCTGCGCACACCGTTTTTTACTGCCAGATATAATACTGGCAATAGTGAGAAACGCAATGGCCAACATATTAATAACCGCTATATATTCATAACGCACAGAGGGACCCGTGTGGGTGCAGTCGGAGGGTGTGTTTGGCTATGAGCGCCGCGGAGTTTGCACCTTCTGCATTGATTGATATATTCTGACCCGCTTGAGCTATCACTATGGCTCAAAAGGCGAGTGCCGACCTCCTGGTTAATGCATTATAATGTTAATACTTTATTTTTTATTATGAGATGCTCAAAATGATGAAGTTTAGCACCTGGGCACAATAACAGAAAAGTGAGGTAAGCACCCAAAGAAGAACATGCTTCCAGCATCCATAATCAGTGTCCGTTTTGGTGTGTGTTTGAAAGCTAGACTCGAGGTGCAGCATCACGAGATACGTATGCTAACACCGAGCCACCGCAACTCGAGGTAACACATATATTACAGAATTATAATTTCAGCGTCCTTTGTTAAAATGAAAGCAAAGTAGAAATCTCGTTATATTCGGTATTGGCTTTACTCAGTAACTTCAGCCTGGTACCTCGTTAACTTTCTTCCACCGTCTGTTCTCAAACACGGCTTCAAACTGTCATTCTACCTCTGTCTGCCTTTCCCTTGTCATTCTACCAACAGCCTATGGTGATACCACCTTGTTCCCCATGTAGTTCTTATCTCTAAGCAACACAACGTCATTATCAATGATACTGAATTTAACCTAGCTCACAAACTCAGCGACCTACAGTTTATTTTAAAATGGATCCAGTTTTCTCCTCTTGGATGTTAACCAACGCATATATTCTCATTATTCGCAATGCGGTCTCAGTGGGAAACAATGACAAGATCAGAATCGTTTGAGCATATTTTAATACCAAAAATGAATCTTATCTCTTGTGCCAATGATGGGGGAAACTGGGAATGAAGGCAAAGTAGGCGATTACCGTGGCGATATCCGCATATGAATGGCAGTATATTCCCTCCTGAAGCAGTGATTGATGCTATAATGCAGAATAGATATCGGGACTGATAATGATCAGAAGCAGGGGAATGAAGCAAAGGAGGGGTGAAGTAAGATAACTGTCGGTTACATTGATTCTCAAACTGAACAGATATTGAATCTGAATCCTTTTCCATTCGTTTTTACTTGGAAAGAACAACATTGCGGGCTTCTCTCCTCTGGTTCGTTTTCTGTGCATAAAAGAAAGCAAATCTCACAAATGTTTTATAAAGGGATGTTATGTACTTCTTTCTGGGACACTATTAATGATGCCCATAAAAAGTTGAAAACAGGTATCGGGAATGATTGGATTTCCCTCAGCTGAATACAGTCGTTTGTTAAAGCCACAGTAAGATATCTGTCTATCATCTGAAGGATGCAGTAACTAGACAACTCCTTCAGTATCAAACATATCAAATTCTCTGATGCCCACATCACTTGGCTGCGTGTCACTCTGATACCCGATCGCTAAAATCCTTGGTGGATACGCTGAACCTACTGTATGGGATGGGATCATGAGGCAGGGGGGGAGGGGGCATTGGAACCATCAGTGTCAATAAGATGGATCACCACAGATTATTATGTGCATATATTAATAGAACCAGCGGCGACGCAGTTACTGAGATAACACATTCACAAAATGTGATGTAGTGAGAAGCACAGGGGATTGGGGACAATGCTGAAATACATGATTTATGATGTATGGAATTAATAATACTGACTCAGAATATGCTGTGATAGTGTAGGGTGGAGAATATTCAGCCGCTTTCTCAACGCACCATTAGAGCATGAAAGCGGTGTTTAAACGGAATATGCAGTACAATAGTTTCAGCCCAACAAGGCCAGACTTGTGTAAAACCGTTTTTCTATCAAGCAATGGGACAAGCTTGTTCCTGGTCGTTTTTCCTGTGTTCACATAAGGAAGGAAATACTTGAGATTATCCCTGTACAGAGATGCCATCTGGAATTCCTTGTCGCGCTTAGCCCTGTCTGTACGTGTCTCCACCTCTTGCGCAGGCAAATATAGCCACCCTGGACCTGTACTCCACCAGTGTTGTTGAACCTAAAGTACGTTGCATTTGTCTCCCCAACTGTTAACCCTATCTCATATGTGAGCCACATTGGTTGGGCCAGCTGAGATTCAATTTTAATAGAGGGTACGGACATTGTTTGCTGTGCCATAAAGCTGTGTCTGACTGAACACCAGGACTCACTGACACTATGCGCCACTTCCCAATGCACTGTACACACTCTTCATCAGGAAGATTTTGAAGTATTGTACCTTTCTTTTCAAAACCTACTTTATCACTGCCAGTAAGTAGTGCAACGGAACTCTCTACTGACGGCCTTCTTGCTTTCATCTCTTAACGTTGATTACACTCTTACAAAGATGTCAGTGAAATTTTTGTTAAAACAAAGACATTCAAAGGAATCTCACACAAATCTATTATTTCCAAACTAACCTACAACGACTTCTATTGCTACCACCACTATTACTACAACTACTACTACTCTGTTTGTGTGTGTGTGTGTGTGTGTGTGTGTGTGTGTGTGTGTGTGTGTGTGTGTGCCGTTATTTGCGAAATTTCATACGTCCTATCTGTTTGGTCTATAGATGTGGCTGAAGATGGCCATTGTATTTCTTCTGTTAGGGACAGTTCTGGTGTTCCTCTGAGCTAATTTTATTTCCCACCTCCATACCTCCTATCACTTTCTGTGTTTGCTGTGCTTCTAATCGTATCGACTCAGCCCTTCATTAGCCCACTTGCTTCTCACAGCATCTGTCACAACGAAGGCTAATACATTAATCAAAAGGATGCTGTCTGATCTGTGCATAATTTCTGACTGGGGAAAAAGAAACCATCTGAATGTTTCAAAACCTATTTCCTCCATCTCCCAACTTGATATGATCTTCTACTCGACTATCTCCGTGACTTCGATAACAGAAGCCAGTCCATTACCCTATCCCAGTCCTAAGTGTCTGCTTGCTTGTGATGTCGATATGATTTTATTTCAGTACTCACAGATGATAGGTGTGTTAAACAGAATCCATGTATTCTTTTCCTCCATTCAGTCGCTCTTTGGTAGATCAACTTGATCTGTCCCTCGATAGAATGTAGCTCTCATGTATGGTAGGACTCATCACATGCAGCGCTTCTAAACAGGATGAAGTCAACTTTTCTTCTTACCACCTCTTCCTCTCACTAGCTTCATTCAAGATCCCTTTTAAAAAACATTTCGCAGTCCTTCCCCAGCACAGCAGGTTTGCAGTACCTGTCTTGCCTCTCTCTCTCTCTCTCTCTCTCTCTCTCTCTCTCTCTTTCTTGTCCATGTCGCCATGCAAGAGTTAATCCGGAATTCTCAGTCTTTTACGCTGGCAACTGGTAAACTCGGGAACTGTTTTCATCAGTCGTGTTTTCCCTGTGCGTATTACCTCTTGTATTTTAAATGGAATGCGTCGAGGTATCTCGTGTTGAATGTATAATGAATTTGTCAATCTCCTTGTTTTATCTGGAAATGACAGCTTCTACAGGTTCGGGGAATTTTGTTTTGTTTTCGCTTAAAAATATACAAAGCTTCACTAGCAGCATACTGCCCTGTCTACTGAACATGATCTTTATTTGTGTATGCACGATTACTGGTAGTATTATGAGCAGACCACTATAATTTTACCCTACATTATACAGTACATTATTTCCTGGGATTGAATTAACCTAAAACCCTCACAGAGAATATAAAACACATTCACTAGGATAGCCAGTCCTGCAGCTTAAATGTAAACATAATCGTTTCTAGAATTCTGGAATTCATATAGACACCTTTTCTAACATTTGTCCGTGGCACAAAATATATTCACAAATGTTGTGTTGCTGTAAAAACAAGGTAATGATAACGGGAAGCAGTGGTTCAGTATCTCTACTCTCCTTCTGGAAATAAGGGCAGTATAAATATAATTAAAAATGAAGACTGTTGCGTTGAGTTAAGAATACGAGTATGAATGAAGTAGAAGAGTATAAACGGACTGGAGGAAATGGTTATGAATGAGACTGGAAAAGGGATGATGGAAGAAGGAAAACATACAGAGGTGAACAAAGAATACACCGGGGAAATGAAATGGAAAATACACTCTCTTGTAAGGGGAATGGCGAGGAAGGGATAATCCAATACTGGACGGCGCGGACGTGGAGAAAATGAGTAAGTAAACGACATATAGATGTAAAAACTCTGGAGAGAGAACGCAAGAGGTGAGGAGAAGAATGGAATGACAAGATATCGTATTTTACCATAATGTTAAGTGATGGGGATATACCCTGTTAAACAATGTGAATGAAACTTTTAATGTTTCTCACTAGATGGTGCGTGGAGACAATTTAGAATGTCGCAATTACTGCCGCTGGTCACCTCAAGGTTTGGGAGTATGAACAGAACCTGACAGTATATATTACCGCAAAACACAAGGATAAGGTTATCGGCCTTACTTTGCACTTAGTGTTTTTCTTCTTACAAGTTTAATCTTTCTACGTTTAAAAAGTTATATTATTATTATGATTTTTTTTTTTTTAAGATTCGTTAATACTGAAAGGTTATTTTCGTAGATTATTTGCTAAATGTTCTAAGGTTCTTCGCCTGTGCGTCAAATATTGCTTTGCCTTGCTGCATCACTAAATTTACAAATGTAGGCTACTTTCGATACACTGTAACATTTTCACTATTAAGGCAATGCGGAATTATGAGATAGGTCAAGGTAAGAGTTAGTAAGACGAGAAGGAGCAGGTGACGAATCTGGGTGGGAAGATCATTAGAAATTTGATGTACCGTGTTGCTTGCTGAGAGTGAGTGAGATTTTGATGGACTGGTTCAGAGCCTTTTGAATGCTCGTGAGGGACGGTATAGAGCGGGAGCCCAGGGGGGTCAGGGTAGCTGGAAAGCTAACCAATTTTCCCGTGTATAGTAATGTTCTACATACTTCCCTATACAGAGAAATGGATTTCTGCCGGTCACACACTGGTGGGCGTGGTCTGTAGGGTCAAAAACAAGGTTCTGAAATATTAATCTAGATCAGCTCATGAGCTAACCAGTTGAAACCACTCTCATATTGTTCAGCATTGTCCACTGTATAAGAAATCACCACTGCCAGAAATTTTCACTGGTGGGGTACCTGAGCCAGACCCCTCAAAATGGCCATGTCCCTTAGCTGACGTAGATAAGCTCACGAGCTAATCAAGTGAAACCACCTACAAGATGTTCAGCATATTGTTGTGTATCTAAAATGACTACTGACAGAAATTTTCACTGGTGGGGTACCTGCCCCAGAAACCTCAAAATGGCCACGTCCCTTAGCTGACCTAGATCAGCTAATGAGCTAACCATGTGAAACCACCTACAAGATGTTCAGCATAATATTGTGTATCTAAAATGACCAATGCCAGACATTTTCAGTGGTGGGATATCCCTGCCAGATGCCTCAAAACCCCGCCCCCTAAACATACCCAAACCACCTCAAAACCTAGCTCCCCCCAAGGAGGGGTGGCCGAGTGCTGGGCTTTCACTGACTGCTCCATAAGAGCATTTTGCAACCTCAGGACATTCGACAAAGTCAAAAGTACTGCATTTATACTTCTGTGAGGGAAATGAAACATATGAGAAAATAAAATAAAAGATAACTTTACTCCCTGTCATGTCAGTTATTAATTGTTAATTTTGTTACAGCATACATGTTAATGATTATCTGTCTCATCCTCCTCTTGATCTGAAACAGAGTCCTCACTCCATGGATCATCCGATTCTCGCAATTCACCAATATTTTCTTGCTCATGGCCTGTCTTGCCATCACTCTCAGTAACAACCAGCTCATCGTTGTCACAGTCGACCTTTATTTCTGCCTCTGTGTTGTCAATAGTTCTAAACAGTCTATCCGGAGTTGCAGAGCCCTCAAACCAGATAGGTTGCAGTCTGTTGTTCTCATTTGCGGACCATCCATAATTAAGTGGTGACAAACCATCACCAGGAGATGCTGCTGTGGATCGGGTCCAAATCACTGCAACATACTGAGTTCGGCGAATCTTCATTTCGAGGGTTCGGCGAGTAGGCAGCAACATTGCACAGTTAACTCGTTTGATATTTGCGAGGGGATTCTCCTGAAATGCAATTAAGGACACATCCCTTGCCACTTGCGCACTGTGATGGATCACATATAAAAACAGACAAATCAGCCTTGTTGATGAAGCTTGAGTCAGTGGACACAGAACTCGTAATGAAGCAAGACTTACCACAAAAACATAATCAGGTTTATGCTGGGGGACTGTTTCTTCACTCAGTTGTCTCCCAGACAAACTTAGGAGCATCATATGCATCAATTGCTCGATCAGTCCTATCTGTTGTATGCAAAGGAAGGGCTATTGAAGTTTTTTTCTGCCTTGACAAGTCCATTGAAAACTGGATCAAGGACAGTGAGAGGAAATTAGGTGGAGTAGGTGATTCGCTGTATATCATCACGGGACCTGATAGGACAATTCGACAGTGAAATATCAGCCGTGGCAACCGGGGGCATCACAACACTCCCAGGAGGTGACAACGGAGGGGTATATGGGCATGTGTGACGTCCATACAATATGGGCACACATCCCATATGGCCGCGCACCCCTATTTCACGGAGTACACCCAGTGCAAACATCTCAGTCTGGGTACATTACCCTCTGGTCGAGCCAGCCCACTCCAGGATCAGGGTGGACCTACAAACTCAGCTCCAGGCAGCACCCCAGTGACGGCCGCTAGCTGCACAAATACAGCGATGGCCTGTAGCTGTGCAACCGTGACGGCCGGTAGCCACACATTACAGTGACTGCCTGTAGCTGCACACATAAAGAGACGGCCTGTAGCCACTCCAAGTGCTGCCCACCCCCCATGCAGAACCTGTGACGACCGGCAGCTGCATGTGGGGAGAGAGTGGTACACCCCCTCTCCTTCTGCAGTTGCCTCGAGGGACACGACACCGGTGACGGCCAGCAGCCGCACCAGTAGCCAGGAGACACCCTGTAGCTGCTCTCGTATACACATCGCCCCTCATACGGGACTTTGGCGACGGCCTGTAGCCACGCCCGTTGGCAAGTGACGGCTGGTAGCCACACTTCGTCTGCTGTCCTGTGAGGAAGTCGGGCCCCAGTGAAGGCCGGGTGCCAAACCGACAGGAAAGGGGTGGCCTGTAGCTGCCCTCCTCCTGTTGCCCAAGGGACCTTGGCAACAGGCAATAGCAGCACCAGGGAGGGATGCCACAAAAGTCCCTCACCCCCGTGACTTCACAACCTGAGGACGACCTAATCTCAGTCCGCCTCTCCGGTGGCAGAGTGGGTCACGCCTCCATCCATGAAGACCGAGGCAGCCCCCAGAAGGAGAATCTTCCACTAGAGGACTGGTGGAGAGGTCCTGTACTGTCCGTGGGGTTATAGTCCATCCAACTGGTACCTGAGGGAGACAGATGCCTTAGGGACTCCTGCTGAAGGCAACACTGCAGTCCTGCCCTGATGGTGGAGCAGTGGGAGAGAGACCTCAGCCAACGGTCTCCCAAGGATGCCCCCAGTACCCTGGGACACAACCTCTCCAGTCCCAAGCTGAGGCGACTCCCTTCCCTCACGGGGCACCTACAGAAGCACCTACAAAGATTGTTTGGCCCTAGCCCTGAGGGCCAGACCCCTGTGCTCAGCCCCGCCAGTGAGGGGTCCTTCACCACTCCTGACCACAGTCCACAACAAGAGATGACGCCCCTCTGAGTAGTCCCGTGGCCTCGGGACGAGAGGACCCCTGAAGGGACTCTACCAACACCTGGCCGACCCCTGTGAATCCCCATGCCCCTACCCGGCTCGATCCCTCCCCCTTGCCCACCTAATAGTGACTGTGATGCAAAGTGCCCGTATAGTGAAAAGTGAGAGTTAACAGTCAGTGTCCAGGTCAGAACTCTAGTGAAAGTGCCTACCCATCCCTTTCTGTTAATTGGAAATCATATTCTAACTCCACTCAAGTGATACGGGACACGAACATAAAGACTGTGAAATATGTGCAGCCCTAGACTGAAGTGTGTACCATCTTTACTTAAATCAAGCACAGTGTCTATCTCATACCCTCGAGGCTGCCAGTATCCTGCGTGATACACGTAACCTATCTGCCAGCCTGAGTCTTGACTTTGTATACTGTAGAGTCCTGTGTAATTGTCTGCCTGTCTTGGCCTAAAGAATTTAGTAATATACGTGTACGAAGTTGTCCAGAGTTTTTATGCCCTGTTCCTCTCATATTGTATCTATAGCTCCGGTCTAAAAAAAGAACCCAGCTATATCTTAGGTATTGATAAGATGGAAAGCCGACCTAAAAACACATAGCATAACAGACAGAGTGGGCAAAAACTCCTTGACAATGGAGTTTTCGAGAATGGACTGGGGAAACTTCTCCTGCATGAATGGAGTAAGGATCACTACAGGAACATCTCTGGGTGAAAAACAGTAATTGTTTCTCATGGTGGTGAGTGTTTCCAGTATGTCCCTGATGAGATGTGGATTGTAATATCTGTTACCAAGCTACCATACCTCCAGGGCCACCATGAAGAGTCAGACACACTCATAGCCTTTCATGCTGCAAATATCACAGCCAGCCATATAATCGTGAGAACATCAGACACAGATGTATTGTTGATCCTTATTGGTGCACTTGGACAGCAAAGCCCTGAGGTGTGGTCCATGAAAAACATCATAATGGACTGTGGTATGGGAACACCCAGAGATACATTAACATATTCAACATTGTAGACATACTTGAAGAATCCAAACCAGGACTACCGAGAGTACTTATTGGATTCCTGAGTATGTTTCTGTGGTAAGTCTGACTCCATTACTAGTTCTGTGTCCACTGACTCAAGCTTCGTCAAGAAGGCTGATTTGTCTGTTTTTACATGTGATCCATCACAGTGCGCAAGTGGCAAGGGATATGTCCTTAATTGCATTTCAGGAGAATCCCCTCGCAAATATCAAACGAGTTAACTGTGCAATGTTGCTGCCTACTCGCCGAACCCTCGAAATGAAGATTCGCCAAACTCAGTATGTTGCAGTGATTTGGACCCGATCCACAGCAGCATCTCCTGGTTATTATTTGTCACCACTTCATTATGGATGGTCCACAAATGAGAACAACAGACTGCAACCTCTCTGGCTTGAGGGCTCTGCAACTGCGGATAGACTGTTTAGAACTATTGACAACATAAAGCAGAAAATTTCTGCCTCTATGTTTAATAAAGGTCAACTGTGACAATGATGAGCTGGTTGTTACTGAGAGTGATGGCAAGACAGGCCATGAACAAGAAAATATTGGTGAACTGCCTGAATCAGATGATCCATGGAGTGAGGATTCTGATTTAGATCAAGAGTAGGATGAGATAGATAATCATTAACATGTATGCTGTAACAAAATTAACAATTAATAACTGATATGACAGGAAGTAAAGTTTTATCATTTCTTATATATTCTCATATAATGTTTAATTTCTCTCACATAGGTATAAGTGCAGTACTTTTTAATCTGTCGAATGGCCTGAGGTTGCAAAATGCTCTTATGAAGCAGTCAGTGAAAACCCAGCACTCGGCCCCCCAAAAGGGGCTAGGTTCTGAGGTGGTTCGGGTGTGTTTAATCCCTTAACCGCAGGGCGTCACTTTCGTGACGCTCGGGAGCAGGGGATCATATCGCGGGGCATCACTTTTGTGATTCTGTTTTATTTTGAATTTGCCCGGGCTTTCAAGTGATGGCTTGTATCATCTATCAGTACTACCAGTGTCCAGCTATACTCAGTTCTGCTCATGGCACCTGAACTCCCATCCACTGTTGACAACTTAGTCATTTTTCTCCTGTCCTTGACTCCCCCCCTCCTTACCTCCCCTCCGTTACCCTCTCCTCCCGCCTGACCAGCTGTGCTGCGCTACACAAATGCTGGACGTTTTTTTTCCACTCATTTTATCCATTGAAATGTGCCCTTTGCCCCATTCTTATACAAAATAATATATAAAGGAAAGAGAAAAGGTAATTGATACTGCCATACATCTGGAATGGGCTTATTATCACCTGGGAACACCTCACGTGCACTCGTTCGCTAATTTTCCCTGTTTATTTCCCCTTGAAATTTGCCGTATGACCTGTTCTCATAATAAAAATATATATATGAAAGGAAGGGAGAAGCCTAAGTGATATTTACATTCACCTGGAACTACATAATTTATTATGTATTGTCTAGATTTCCTGCCAATCATTTCATTGCGTATATATTAGCAACTGTCACCACGCTGACATTGGCAGCCCTTCACTGCCCCTAGGCCACAGCATTCAGTTTACTGTCTTCTTCCAAGGTGAAACCATGTCGGATTAGCACCTGTCCAATTCTGCCGCTTTTTAGCCCCATGCAAAGGCCCCTGTGACCTCTACCCCTACTAAACTTTGTGTGGAAAGGGGTAAAGGGCTAAGTGACTGCTGTGGAACGTGAACTGGCTAATTTATCAATGATGATGATGGGCAGTGACTACGATCTTTCTGGTGACTCTAAAACAGTGCAATTGGAAATGTAAATAACGCGTAAATAATGTGTAAAGAGCAAGTGAAAGCAAAGAATGTAAATATAACTGGACAGTGAAAAATAGTTTTATAAGTTACTTCAAGTGACAGTGCATAACATAGTGTAGATAAAATAGAAATGTAAATAATGTAAATAAATTAGAGAATGTAAATAGAAATGTAAATAAGTAGTAATATAAGAATACGAGTATATATACTAGGAGTAATGAAAGTGAAAGTTTCACTCTAGCATGTATGAATACTGGGAGTAATGAAAGTGAAAGTGACAGATTCGCTCTCTACGCTAGTATACAGGACGAGAAAATGAACGCCTGGAGTGAAAATAAACTACTAGTACAGATAGAAACTTATAGATAAATATTGTATATATCAATAAGTGTAATAAAGTACTAGGAATATAAAGTGTGAGTGTTTAAAAAAAAAAAAAATAGACAGCTCCGCCTCAGAATACCATCGGGGAACCAGCACAGGAGGAAAGCTCATATGCGCTCGTAAATTACATTGCTTTTTTTTTGGAATATGGATTCCAAACTACTTGAAATTCATAGAATAGTGTTTGTAGTTATAATATCAGGCAGTGGTAGCCATATTACTGGGTATAGGGAAGTGCAAAGTGGAGACTTCGTTACCCAGCTTCAGAAGTCTCCATAAGTCCTACGGTAGACGACGAAGGCTCAGCACACATCCCAGGGGAATCCTGAAGGTATGTGCCATAACCATATATAATTTTAATATTCTAGGACTAATAACTGATTTTTGCCAAATATTTTTAAAAATTCAGTCAGAGCGCGAATATCCTCACAGGACGCGCAAGGAGCACAAAAACAACCCTGCGGTGTAGGGGTTAAGGGGCGGGTTTTTTTGAGGCATCTGGCAGGGATATCCCACCACTGAAAATTTCTGGTAGTAATTTTAGATACACAACAATATGCTGAACTTCTTGTAGGTGGTTTCACTTGATTAGCTCGTGAGCTGATCTACGTCAGCTAAGGGACAAGGCTATTTTGAGGTTTCTGGCACAGGTACCCTACCAGTGAAAATTTCTGGCAGTGGTGATTTCTTATACAGTGGACAATGGTGAACAATATGAGAGTGGTTTCAACTGGTTATCTCATGAGCTGATCTAGCTTAATATTTTAGTACCTTGTTTTTGGCCCTGCAGACCACGCCCACCAGTGTGTGTGACTGGCAGAAATCCATCTCTCTGCATAGGGAAGTATGTAGAACATTGCTATACACGGGAAGATTCGTTAGCTTTCCAGCTACCATGACCCCCCTGGGCTCCCGGTCTAGTAAATCAGTGGCTGCAGATGGAAAGTAACTCACAATGCGTTGTGCAAAGACTGAGGTGCAAGGGAGTTTTGATTAGCAGTGAAATGATGAGTGTGATTACATATTATGGTGAAGTAAAGTAGTAAAGAGGCTGGTTGTAAATTTGGTGGTGAAAATGGAGAAGAATTTAAGAATATGAGGAGGCGTGAATGACTCAGGAGTAGATGACTAGATATGGCTATTAAATGTGTTAATATGCAAGGTAGAAATGATGAGGAAACATTCTAAATGATGAAAAATTTAAATGGATAGGAGTGATAATTTGAGATGAACGGACGATGAGTTGCACGCCAGTTTTACACAAGCAGTCGAGGGAATGGTCCCTTATACAGAGGCATATACAGCCAGGATTTGTGTGGGTCGTTTGTCCCTTGAGGCAAAGCCAAGAGATCAGAAGGCTTGAATGATGAGACTGTGGCCGTAAGACCCATTTCTGTGTGCACTCTTTGATAGTTTATGTTTCCCAAGGTATATATTACTGATCCTTCTCATCCCATATGGTTGTCGGAAGCGGGTACGATGATGATTATGACTGAGTTACTTGCTATTTATTACGACAATTATGTTTTCTAACTTCTGCCTTTTCGTTAATCAAAATATCGGAGTTTTAAAACTATCTAAGATCAAAGACTGTAATCTTTTTTCATGAAAAATTTTATGCTATGCTTTTTAAGACCTTTATATCAGATTTGGGCACCAGTAATATTGACACTGGAAAGAAAATGATACTTATCTTTATCATTATCCGTAAATACAAAACAATAAAACAGTTCCACACGCTGCGAAATAAATTGTCACACACACACACACACACACACACACACACACACACACACACACACACACACACAGCCAACACCAACGACGACGCCATAAATGTCGTGCGATATGGAGCGCTTGGTTTCGGCCAGGATACTATCATCTATCATGTTTTTATTTTTTTATTATAACTTAAAACTTTGTGGCCATATGGAGAGGATGGAGGGTGAAAGACTGACGAAGAGAGTGTATGTGAGTGAGGTGGAGGGGGGAAGAGGGAGGGGGAGGCCGAGGATGAGATGGAGGGATGGGATGGAGAGGTATATGAGAGAGGGGGGTGTGAGTTGGGAGCAGGGCAGTGAAATGGCGGGGAACAGGGCGACTTGGAGGCGATTTATTTGTGGCCACCCCAAACGGGATTGAGGCGTCTGGCAATAGATAGATAGATAGAAAACTTTGTGAAATTCATAATCATCTGTGTACCAGCCAGAACATTAAACATAACCACGACATTTCTGCCTCCCTCCAGTGTCCCGTGATCGCCTAGTGGAATAAATGGGATTATGTGAAAGCTCTCTGAAACTCTAAAAGCTATAGTTTTGTGCGAGTTTAGGCTGAGTGGCTGGATTATACCAGTATATCCCGCGGGCAGCGGATATTGTAGCTGTGTTACATGCAAGAATTTGGTTCTGTGTGTGTGTGTGTGTGTGTGTGTGTGTGTGTGTGTGTGTGTGTGTGTGTGTGTGTGTGTGTACATAGATAGATAGTTAGATAGACAGATAGATAGATATTCAGCCATTATAAGTCCACTGCTGAACAATGGCCTCCCCTAACGTTCTCCACGAATTCCTTGACTGGACCAGTCTTTGCTACTTTATCCCTACAAATTTCTCTGTCTCATCTCTCCACTTCCTGTCGGGCCTTTTTCCGCTACGCTTACAATCTCCTGATGTCCAATCAGTCAGCCTCTTGCTCCATCGGTTATCCCTTATTCTTGCTGCATGGCCTGCCCACCTCCATTTCTGTTCCTTTAAAACTTCTATAATATCTTTGACCCTAGTCTGCTCTTTCACCCAAGTTGATCTTTTGCTGTATCTTAAAGATATTCCCAACACTGACCTTTCCATTGCTCTCTCAGAACGGATTAATTCATTTTCCATCGATTTTTTCAGTTTCCAGGTCTCACAACCATACGTCATAGCTGGAATTATACAGTCGTTATACCCTTTACGTTTCATACAAACTGGCAAGCTTCTTTTCAGAATGCCTCTATGTTTACCGAAAGTTTTCCATACAATTATAATGCATCTTTTTATTTCGCTATCATGATCTTACGTTAATTTTATTGTTTGCCCCAGGTAACTGTACTCCTCGACTTCAAGAATTTTTTCACTTATTCTGATGACGCTCTTTGGTGTTTGTGGATTAAACATTAGTTTAGCTCCGGTTCATCTTTAGCCCTACTTTGAGACTTTCTCTGTTGAGGTCATTTAACATTTCTTGCAGTGTCTCTGCTGTTTCTGAGATTAAGACAATGTCATCTGCAAATCTTAAATGGTTTAGCTTTTCTCAGTCTATGTTCACTCCTTTGTTTTCCCAGTCTAGCTTTCTGAAAATAGTTTTTAGGCATGCTGTAAATAACTTTGGTGAAATTGTATCTCCGTGACGCACGCGCTTCTCAATCTAAATTTTTTCCAAGTCCTTATATAATTTAACTGTAGCAGTTCCCTCTTTATATGTTTTCGAGCAGTTTTACAATGTTCTCATTCACTCCTTGTTCTCGCAATGAATTTTTAATTGCTATGTGCTCCACTGAATCGAAAGCCTTCCCATAATCACCAAAACCTAAGCACAGTGGTTTATTATTTTCTGTAGTTTTCTCAATTAGCTGATTCATTGTGTGTAGATGATCAGTATTCGAAAACCAGCTTCGGAATCCTGCCTGTTCACGAGGTTGGTTTTCCTCCAAATTTGTTGTTATTCTGTTCGTAAGGACTTTAGTGATGAGTTTGTAAATGACTGATAATAAGCTAATGGGTCTATAGTTACTAAGATCTTTTGAGTCACTTTTTTTAAATAAAAATAATTATTGTATTACACCATGTTTTTGGAGTTTTCTTCTTTTTTATACATTGAGGAAACAAGTGAGGAAGCCTGTTTTGTACTTCTACTCGTGCATCCAACAGTAAATCTGCTACTATTCCAGCTTCTCTCGGAGCCTTCCCTCTTTTCATATTTTTAAGAGAAATATTTACTTCGTCTGGTGTTACCTCTGGTATTTCAGCTGTCAACTAAAAAGATAGCTATTGATACTACTGTCTTTGATGCATACAGTTCTTTGTAAAATTCTTCAAGTTTCTTCACCATCTTATATCTGCATTGAATGACTTCACCTTTTTTGTCTTTCAGTGATGTCATTTGTTCCTTTCCTAGTGCTATTTTACTTAAAACCTGATCCAGACGTTTTCCATTTTTGATGGCTTCTTTAATCTGATCCATGATTCTCTTTCTTTCTTTTTTCTCACTTTGTCTCTTGTTGATAAGCTTATTTAATTCTGCCCGTTCTATTTCATCTTTTCTTGTTTTTACTTCCATTTCATTTTTTTTTTTTTCCCATAAGCTCGAGTGTCTTTTCTGAATACTTCTTAGCTTTGGTTGTATTAGGTTTCCTACTGCCTCCGCTGATTCTCTTTAGCACTTTTGTTAGTCTGTCATTCAGCTCATCAGTGTCAAATTCAGCATTATTTAGAGCCTGAAATCTGTTCCTTATTTCCAACTGAAAGGTTGCTTTGTTTTCCTATACTTTTATTAGTTGGAGAAGAACAGGGAGGTTTTAGGAAGGGAAGAGGTTGTGTAGATAAGATATTCATTCTTAGATCTTTAGTGGAAAAGTTTCTAGAGAAGGGAAAGAAGTTGTATGCGGCTTTCATGGATTTGGAGAAAGCATATGACAGGGTGGATAGACAAGGATTGTGGAAAGTATTAAGATTACATGGAGTAGATGGAAAGTTGAATGCTGTGAAGAGTATGTATGATGGTGCTAAGGCTGCAGTGCGTGTGGATGGTGAACTAAGTGAATTTTTCTCTTTCGAGGCTGGGTTGAAACAGGGATGTGTCATGTCTCCAAGGTTGTTCAATCTGTTCATCTATCTATCTATCTATAGCCCGACGCCCTAATCCCGCAAAGGGTGGCCGCAGACAAAACGCCTCCAAGTCACTCTGTCACCCACCATTTGACTCCCCTCCCCCCAACTCACCCCCCCTCCCTCATATACCTCTCAACTCCATCCCTCCACCTCATCCTCGGTCTACCCCTCCCTCTCCCTCCCTCCACCTCACCTACATACACCCTCTTAGTCAGTCTTTCATTCTCCATTCTCTCCACATGTCCAAACCACCTCAGTGTATTTCTCCTAATCTTTTCAACCACATCCACATCTACCCCACAACGTTCCTTCACTTCTTCATTCGTCAACCTGTCCCTCCACGTCACTCCACATGCTCCTCTCAAGTAACTCATTTCCACTGCTCTCACTCTTGACTTGTTCCCCTCTTGCAAGGTCCACGCCTCGCTTCCATACGTCAGGGTAGGGATCACAGTACCATCATGCAGTGACTTCTTAACTTCCATACTCACCTCCCTATTTCTCATCACTGCTTTCAGTGTACCAACAACCTTTCTTCCCTGCTGTACCCTTTCACGTACTTCATCCCCCAAAGTTCCATCCTTACTCATCACACTACCCAAGTACTTGAATGCACTCACATTCTCCATATCCTCACCATCCAACCTCACTGCACACTCTGTGAATCTGTTCATGAATGGGGTAATAAAAGACGTACAAGGTAAGGTAGTGGATGTTGGAGTGGCCCTGGTGAGAGAGGATAGTGTTTGGAAACTCCATGTACTGTTGTTTGCAGATGATACTGTGTTGTTGAGTGAAGACGAAGGGGAGCTGCAAGGCTTGGTGGATGAGTTTGGGAGAGTGTGTAAGAAACGGAATCTAAAGGTGAATGTAGGGAAGAGTAAAGTGATGGTCTTTGAGAGAGGTGAAGTCAGTGAATGTACAGCGAGGTTGGATGGTGAGGAATTGGAAAATGTGAGTACGTTTAAGTACTTGGGTAGTGTGATGAGTAAGGATGGAGATTTGGAGGGTGAAGTGCTTGAAAGGGTACAGCAAGGAAGAAAGGTTGCTGGTTCTTTGAAAGCAGTGATAAGAAACAGGGAAGTGAGCATGGAAGTGAAAAAGTTACTACATGACAGTATTGTGATACCAACTCTAACGTATGGAAGTGAAGCTTGTACATTGTTGGAAGGACACAAGTCAAGGGTGAGAGCAGTGGAAATGAGTTATTTAAGAGGAGCATGTGGAGTCACATGGAGAGACAGGCTGACGAATGAGGATATAAAGGAGAGTTGTGGTGTGGATGTGAATGTGATAGGAAGCGTTATGAGGAACACACTGCGGTGGTTTGGCCATGTGGAGAAGATGGAGGGTGAAAGACTGACGAAGAGAGTGTATGTGAGTGAGGTGGAGGGGGGAAGAGGGAGGGGGAGGCCGAGGATGAAATGGAGGGATGGGGTGGAGAGGTGTATAAGTGAGCGGGGTGTGAGTTGGGAGCAGGGCAGTGAAATGGCGGGGGACAGGACGACGTGGAGGCGATTTGTTTGTGGCCACCCCAAACGGGATTGAGGCGTCTGGCAATAGGTAGATAGATAGATCTTTTTATCTCTAATAATTTTCTTTCTTTCACTTCTGAATCTGAATCTGGCTGTTCATCCCACCATTCTATGGTCACTTCCTATATTTAGTTTGTTGATAACTGTGACATTAATTTTGTGATCGTGTTATTCTTATCTGCAATAATGAAGTCGATTTCATTCTTTGTTTTTCCATTTGGGATTCTCCAGGTCCACTTTCTTCCGTTCTTTTGTAAAAGAATGTGTCCATTATTCTGATTTTATACATTTCAGCAAAATTTACCACCATTTCTCCTCTTTCATTCCTTTCTCCCACTCCAAATTTTCCCATACATGTGTCTCCATTTTTTCTTTCTCAACTACTGCATTGAAGTCTCTCATGAATATAATATATGTGGTCTTTTCTTCTTCCATAATCTGGGAGATATCGCCACAGAATGTTTCTGTCTTCATCTGAGCTTTGAGAAGTTGGTGCATATACTTGTATTACTTTCAAGGTATATATAATTTTTGCACAGTCAAATTGCAACCCATGCTGCTCTGTCAGATACACTGCTAAATTTAACAATGTTGTCTGCAAGATTTCTGTTAATTAGAAATCCTGCACCATTAACTCTTTCATTTTGTCTTCCTCTGCACTAAAATAGGTGGTTGCTGTCTTCGAGCTGAATTACTTTTTATATTTGTTTCCTGTGGGTCCCACTCAGACCTACAATATCCCAGCTAATGTTTTTACGACTGTTTATTAAGTTATCAAGATCGTAATCTTCTGTGAGGCTTCTTACATTGTATGCATAGATCTTCATGAATTTCAGTCTCTTTTAAATCCTAGTCTCTAACTTCCAACACAGTGCCTACTCACTTTCGGTGGCACACTGCCCGTAAGCACAGGAGGCAGTGCGGTTACACCTTTAAGATCCAACAGGAAAGCCAGTTTTAAAATTTCCAATACAACTCATGTTTGGTTGGGAGGATTGTGCCAGATAATCTCACCTCCCTGCCACATAGTTTCTGTTGAGATGTAATTTTTGTGCCACCTTATTCATTATATTCGGTGGAGCCCTATACATCTAAAAGGGGTCCCATGGTCCGCGCCGTCTAAGACGGTACCTCGCATATGTACAAGGCCTTCCTCTATCCGCCACCCTGGGACGTGCCAGGTAACAGAGGGATCCTGCCCCTTATATATACAGTATATATATATATATATATATATATATATATATATATATATATATATATATATATATATACAGTATATATATATATATATATATATATATATATATATATATTGCTTATCCACTCTTAACTTTATTTTTCACCTCTGTCTACTGTTTGGAAAATATGCAAAACGAAACAATAAAGGAATTCACGTAAGCTTTGAATAGCATTGTTAATTACGCATTGATCTAATTTCTTCATTTTATTTCCCAGGTTATGTGCCTTACACTATACTAAATGGCTTCAGTTGAAGAGTAAGTCAATTATGAATTTGTAATCTTTGAACAGCAGAACTGAAGCAAACTTATATGAACAGATCACGAAAATCGGTAAGAGGGGTTTCACTGAAACTAGGTATTCGTGGAGCAACAATTAACAAAATTCTCAAAACAAAAGGACCCCAGCGGGGGTACGAGATTCAAAATTAACACATGTCGAATGGAAACTTTCATACCAGATTCGCTTTGTCTTCATTTTAATCATGAAGTTTAAAGCAGTGTAATTTTTTGGCAATTTATTATTTCGTGGGGAAGTAATATTGCACATCAGTGGAAAGGTTAATTGTCATAATTGCTGTACCTGGAGGACAAAGAAGCCTCAAGAAGATTGAGAACATGAGTATCTTAAAGAGAACATCAGGTGTGATCTAGAAAATCACGCATTTTTTTTTTTGGGGGGGTGGGGTGGGGGAAGGCGATCAACTGTTGAGAATGGCGAGACTTGGCTGAAGATTATGCATAGTTATGCACAGTTACCTTATTCGTAAATTTCCGCGATCAATACTTATCGAGACTGCAGTTTTCCAGCAAGAAAAGGAATCATGACACTTCGCCCGTAGTGTTCGACAATTTTTAAATGAGCTTTTCCTAATCTATAGAAAGGATGAGGCTGACCAAAACTAAGACCTATTCAGTCCTTTAACTTGTCTCCGTTAGAGTTTTTCCTGTTGGGACAACTAAGACTGAAGTTTTCTCAGCCGTCTCGCTTTCTGAACGATCTTCGTGCTAGGGTATGATATGAGTGATGAAATAAACATGGAATGACACAGAAAAACAATAGAGTAACTGTTTTTTTTTTTTTTTTTTTTTTTTTTGTGTGTGTCCGACTCTGGGCAAAGGCTTCAGGGCCTATATCTCGGGGGCAGTAGCCTATCCCAAGGCCCAGTAGTCCTCCTACACCTCCACATGTCACCACTTCGGCGCTAACACCCACCGTCCATACTGAATACATGCTAGGGCTGTTTCATACAGGACTGGTGTATTGGTATTAACGGTGGTACTTTTATGACATGTCGGCGGGTCATCTGGTAGATCAGGAAAGTCTGCTTTTATGGAATTCAAATCTTTAAACTGTTCCCTGCCCCAGCTGGGATTCGAACCTGGGTCCATCAGGACTGCAGGCAGCCTCTCTACCGATTCAGCCACCGCCTGTCCCGGTAATTGAACCCAGGATTCTCAGACGGCAGCCAGGCAGCTTTCCACTTTACCATGACCAGGTAAATGTTGTCATAACATGTTACACAATTCTAACCAAGGTACCCCCGCTCCCCCTGCTATGGACCTGAAAAGGAAGAGACAACCTCTTGGCGCTGGGACAAGTAAAGCGTTTTAATCGTACCCAAAGCAAGTCGGTAAGATGAATGCAACCTGTATTAACACAGAAAACATCAGTTAACATACCATTACTGAGCAGGGAATCGAATCCGGGACTGTCAGTGGAAAGCTGCCTGGCAGCTTTCGCCTCTGACCGGGAGACCGATTAGAAGCGGGGACAGCATTTGTTTGAGTGAGAAAGGAAGAAAATATTGAGAGGTGTGTGACCTTCAGGGCGTATGATGTACGCTGTGAGAGGCGTACAGAAGAAGTGAATGGATCCGGAGAGAGGTGGGAACAATTAAAAGAGTATTTCAGAGGTGCACGCGAGGGAAAGCCAGGGACAGTAATGGGTGTATCTGCATCCCTATCCGCGAACATGGCTGAGCCAGAATTAATTAACACCATCGCACTCACACATTTTATTTCAGCGTTAAAGTGCACGTTGGTTACTTAATTTTGGGAGCCTAAATATATATCTGAGCATCCGTAAAATTAGCTGAACATTTTGAATTGAAATAGTTTAATGATGATGGTGTGGTAGTGGAAGTGATGATGGAAGAAGGGCTGATCCACTGACTGATTGACTGACAAAAAAAAAAAAAAAAAAATGGCGCGTAACTGCCAGGGTCGTATGCAGCCGGGCAACAAGGCAAAAGCGACAACAAAGAAAAAAAAAACAGACAAGAATAGAAACATACGTAAAAAAAATAACAACGCACAAAAACGTTATAATCACTCAAAACAAAAGAAACACTAACAACAGGAGGTAGGGCCGATAGTTTTGTCCATAATGTAAGCTTATTATTCATCTGACCATCTTAAAATTGAGCACCAGTCATCTTACACAGCAATATGGGGCACTTATACTCAAATCAGTTATATCTGTTATGATAGAAGGCCTGTCCATGAGCATCAAAGTGCTCAGTGTTTTACGCAAGAATGATGTACTGTGCGCCCTGGAATTTAGCTTTTTTACTTAACCACTACTCAACTTAGCTCTGTCTTCTCAACACTCGAGAAATGCTGACACACAGCCAGAGTGAACTTGGGCAAAACTCAACATGTGACGAAAGCTAAGCACTACAAGTAAGCAAGAAGACACTTAAAAGTTCTTATCTGTAGTTTTTTCTTCTTGCTGTGTTCACGTTTGCGTTTGTTTTTATTTCTCTGGCTTTTATAGGAGACTGGTGTACATTTGTCTGGCTTTTACCTTTGATTTTCTCAGGTTTCAGTCGTTTGTCCTCCTTCCTTTTCCTACCCACCTCGGCTGTCGGAGTTACTTTTGTTCTTTTGTGCCATTCTCGCTTTGTTCCAGCTGTGGGGTGCGATGTGTATGAAAAACAGTGTTTACAGCGTGTTTGTTATAAACCGACAAGATCGCCAATTCCTTTCAGCTCAGTGGATGGTCGTGTATCAAACTACAGAGTTAAGCTGATTAGTAACTTAGGAGACTCATTCCTACCTCCCAAGGGTCTCACCCAGTTCCATGCAACCACGCCTTACTATAAAAGCTGAGGAAGTGGACCAGATCCCTCAGGTGAAAACAAATCGACTAACAGTTTTACCTCTTGCAGACAAACTAGTTATACAGTAGGTCAATAACGCTACCGTTATCTGTACTGCTTATACACTTCTATTGAATGTACTGTCATGATAGTTATTACATTACTCTCCAGATAACCCTGTCAGATGAGAATGTTTTGAGTATAGGAAAGGAAATTTTTCAATTGTCCGACGAAGTGAACAGTGAGTACGTGTGTGAACACAGTGGTTAAAAAAAATAGAAAGGGCAAAGATGATTGTGCAACAGTGTCTAAAACATTCAAACAAAATACATTAATACTCTCACCTTCACCCATCCCACACGTCCTCCACACACCTGTACGCAAACTACCACTGCCATAATTATCACTAATATTCAGACGCCATCAATCTTCCACCCATTATGACTTTCCTCCCCATTAATTCGCAACTAAATATCCTTTATTTTACTGCCATTCATCTTTGCTGTAGTCAGAGGTCCTTAGTCGAAGGGTAGTTCAAGCCTTTCAGTCTATCTATCTATCTATTGCCAGACGCCTCAATCCCGTTTGGGGTGGCCACAAACAAATCGCCTCCAAGTCGCCCTGTCCCCCGCCATTTCACTGCCCTGCTCCCAACTCACATCCCCCTCTCTCATATACCTCTCCACCCCATCCCTCCATCTCATCCTCGGCCTCCCCCTCCCTCTTCCCCCCTCCACCTCACTCACACTCTCTTCGTCAGTCTTTCACCCTCCATCCTCTCCACATGGCCAAACCACCTCAGTGTGTTCCTCATAACGCTTCCTATCACATCCACATCAACACCACAACGCTCCTTTATATCCTCATTCGTCAGCCTGTCTCTCCACGTGACTCCACAGGCTCCTCTTAAATAACTCATTTCCACTGCTCTCACTCTTGACTTGTGTCCTTCCAACAATGTCCAAGCTTCACTTCCATACGTAAGAGTTGGTATCACAATACTGTCATGTAGTAACTTTTTCACTTCCATGCTCACTTCCCTGTTTCTTATCACTGCTTTCAAAGAACCAGCAACTTTTCTTCCCTGCTGTACCCTTTCAAGCACTTCACCCTCCAAACCTCCATCCTTACTCATCACACTACCCAAGTACTTAAACGTACTCACATTTTCCAATTCCTCACCACCTAACCTCGCAGTACATTCACTGACTTCACCTCTCTCAGAGACCATCACTTTACTCTTCCCTACATTCACCTTTAGATTCCGTTTCTTACACACTCTCTCAAACTCATCCACCAAGCCTTGCAGCTCCCCTTCGTCTTCACTCAACAACACAGTATCATCTGCAAACAACAGTACAGGGAGTTTCCAAACACTATCGTCTCTCACCAGGGCCACTCCAACATCCACTACCCTACCTTGTACCTCTTTTATTACCCCATCCATGTACAGATTGAACAACCATGGAGACATGACACATCCCTGTTTCAAACCAACTTTCAAAGAGAAAAATTCACTTAGTTCACCATCCACACGCACTGCAGCCTTCGCACCATCGTACATACTCTTCACAGCATTTAACAACTTCCCATGCACTCCATATATTCTTAACACTTTCCACAATCCTTGTCTATCCACCCTGTCATATGCTTTCTCCAAATCCATGAAAGCCGCATACACCTTCTTTCCCTTCTGTAGAAACTTTTCCACTAAAGATCTAAGAATGAATATCTGATCTACACAACCTCTTCCCTTCCTAAAGCCTCCCTGTTCTTCTCCAGCTAATTTCTTTGTTCTTTCTCTAACTCTGTCTATAAGTATCCTACCATACACTTTTCCTATTATACTAAGAAGACAGATGCCCCTATGATTACCACACACTTCTTTTTCCCCTTTTCCTTTGTACAAGGGAATAATTATACCTGACTTCCAATCCTCCGGGACTCTACCTTCCTCCCAGGCCAATCTGCACATCCTCCACATCCATTCTACTACTATCTCTCCCCCATGCTTCAGCATTTCACCACACACTCCATCAATTCCTGGGGCTTTCCCCGATTTAACTTTCTTCATTGCTTCCACAACTTCTGTCCTACTGATTCCTTCCTGTCTTCTCACCTCCCTCCTTCTCTCAGCCATTCCCCAGCCACTTATACTCGCATTACTTCCATCCTCTACGTTCAACAATTCCTTAAAGTGTTCTCTCCATCTGCTCACTTTTTCTCCCTTCTCCACTAGTAATCTACCATTTTTATCTTTCACTCCCCTGCTAACTTCACTTCCACCCTGTCTTACTCTTTTCACTTCTCTCCAGAACATTTTCTTACAGTCCCTCCACTTTACACTCAGATTCCTGCCAAATTCCTCATCCACTCTCTTCTTACTCTCTCTTACTAATCTTTTCACCTCTCTCTTTCTTTCTACATATAACTCTGTCTTCCGCCTCTCAACTTCTTCCACGCCCCTATTTCTCATCCATTCATTGTATGCTTTCTTCTTTTGTGCCACAGCCTGTTTCACCTCTTCAGTCCACCACGCTGTTCCTTGCACCCCCCTCCGTCTTCTCTTCCTTCCACACACCACATCACATGCTGCACATATTTCTTCTGTAAATATCTTACACACACCTTCCATGTCTCCCATCTGCTCCAATTCATATTTGCCCAGTCGTTCCTCCACTTCTCTCTTATACTCTGCCTTTTTCTCATCCTCTTGTAACCTTTCCACTCTCCTTGCAACTACTCCTTCCTCTCGTCTATCCCTTCTTCTATTGCTCCATCTTATTTCCATTCTAATTCTGGCCACCACCAAGTAGTGGTCAGAAAGTCCACTCCCCCAACCTCTATACACTCTTGCATCCTTTACACATCTTCGCATCCTTTCAACCACACACACATAATCAATCATTGCCTTCCTTTCAATCAGTTCACCACCCACCCTTCTCATCACTCGCCATGTATACCTGTGGATCATTTTATGCCTGAAGAGTGTATTGGCTATCACCAACCCCCTCCCAGCACAAATGTCCACTAACGCACTCCCATTCTCATCTATATCAGCAGGCACACCCCACTCACCAACTATTCCATCCACCTTCACATTCCCAACTTTACCATTCATATCACCAATCAAAAACACTCTCTCATTCCTTCCAAACTTTTCCATACACACTTCCACATTTGTCCTGAACTCTTCTCTCACTCTTCTAGCACGATCTTGCGTTGGCGCATACACACACACAATCGCCCACATTTGTATTCCAACTTTGAACTTTACCCACGCAATCCTTGACCCAACTGATCCATACTGTCTTATGCTCCTCTTCCATCTTTTACTCACAACTATACAGACTCCTTCCTTTGCCCTCTCATTCTCACCTACTCCTGCACATATACCCCATCCATAGTCCCATTCTCTCACACTTTCTCCTCTCCATTTTGTTTCAGTTATTCCACATACATCCACTTTCGCACCCTCAAGCACCTGGACAATCTCTCTCTCTTTCACCTCATCATTTGCTCCTCTTACATTCCACGTAGCCATTACCAAGTCCTTTGTCCGGTCCTGGGTCGTCATCGTTTGGTCAGTCCTTGTCCGAGGCTTCTTGTTTGTTTTTTTAGTTAGTTGTTTTCCGGGGAGGGGCACTAACCCTCCGCCAACCCTTTTAGTCGCCTTTTACGACAAGCAGGGATACTGGGGGAGTATTCTTGAAAGCCCCCCAACCCCCAGGGTAGCTTTCAGTTTAGGAATGTTTGGCTGTATAAGTATTACTGAAGGCTATATCTATCTCATCCTGTTGGAAAAATATCTTCAGTGATGACAAAAATCATTTGGAAGAAGCGAGAATGAAACTAAAATTCCCTTTTCAGATGGAAAGAATTAACCATTACTGTACTCCCTCTCACCCTAAAACAAACTATCCATCATTTCCGTCTCCTTCACTCCATTTCCACATGACCATCCTTTGCCTATATCCCGCCAACCTTCTACGGGTAGATTACTTTCTGTCATGGTAGGCCGACACATCCGTAATATAGCATTATCTTTGCCCTGTAATACATCCCAGTGACTACCATCTTTATTACCCATCCATTTTTTCCCGTTATTCCTCCTTCTTGTTAACCGTTTGCTCTACCATCTACGACAGCCGTCTGTTATTCTTCCTATTGTCCATCCTATTCCATTTCTCATCTCACACAAGTAATCATCCACTTTCCCATCCCACTCCACCTCATTTGCCTGAAATGACCTGGGTTAAATTCCATTTCCGAGTTCCGATTAAACTAGGTAATGTATAACTGGGCTGCATGCAACGCTTAAGTTCTCAGAGTTAGGTATGGGAAGTGCCTGATTTAACAAGGTAACTAATTAAACAAGGTAACAAGCTTCGCATCCATAGGTTAGATATGGCATCAAAATACTGTCATGCATCGTGTTTTTTTTACTTCCATGCTCACTTCCCTATTACTTATCACTTCTTTCAAAGAACGAGTAACTTTTCTTCCCTGTTGCATCCATTCATGGACTTCATCCTCTAAACTTCCATCCTTACTCATCCCACTACCCAAGTACTTAAATGCACTCACATTTTCCATCTCCTCACAATCAAACCTCACTGTGCATTCAGGGACTTCATTTCTCTCGAAGACCATCCTACATTCACCTTTAGATTCTGTTTCTTATTCACTCTCCCAAACTCAAGCACCAAGCCTTCCAGTTCCCCTTCGTTTTCGCTTAACAATACAAATTCATCTGCAAACATCAGAACCAGAAGTTTCCAAACGTTGCCCTCTCTCATTAGGGCCACTCCAATATCCACTGCCCTGCCTTGTATCTCTTTTATAACTCCATCCATATACAGACTGAACAACCATGAAGACATGACACTTTTTTTTTTCTATCCAACACTCAGATAGAAAAATTCACTCGGTTCACCATCCACATGCAATGCAGCCTTGGCGCCCTCATACTTACTCTTCAAGGCATTCAGCAGCATCCCGCTTACTCCATATATTCGTAATATTTTCCCCATTCCTTGTCTAACCACTCTGTCATATGCATTCCCCAAATCCCTGAAGGCTGCATACAAGTTCTTTCCCTTTTCTAGACTCTTCCGCAAAGATCTTAAGACGGATATCAGATCTACACAACCCCTTCCCTTCCTAAACCCTCCTTGTTCATCTCCAACTAATTCCTCTCTCATTTCCCTAACTCTTTCAGTAAGTACCCTACCATATAATTTTCCTGTTACACTAAGAAGACAAATGCCCTTATGATTACCACACACCTCTTTTTCCCCTTTTCCTTTGTACAGTGGAATAATTATACATGACTTCCAATCTGCACATCCTCCATATGCACTCCACTACCACCTTTCTCCCATGCTTTAGCATTTCACCACACACTCCATCAATTCCTGGGGCTTTCCCTATTTTGACTTTCTTCGTTGCTTCCACTACTTCCATCCTACTGATCTCTTCCTTCCATCTCATCTCGCCCCTCCTCCCAGCCATACCCCAGCAACTTATACGCACACTATATTCATTCTCTATGTTTAACAGTTCCTTAAAGTGTTTTATCCATGTGGTCACTTTGTCTCCCTTCTCCACTAACAATCTTCCAGTATTATCTTTCACTCCCCTACTACCTTCTTTATCACTCTGTCCATTTTTCTTTACCTTCTTCCAGGAGTTTCTTACATTCCTTCCATTTTACATTCAATTTCCTTCAAAATTACTCATCCACTCTCTTCTTATTTTCTCTTTGTAATCTTTTCACCTCTCACTTCCTCTCTACATATAACTATCTATTCTATCTCTTAGCTTCCTCCATGCCTCTGCTTCACATCCACTCACTATATGTTTTCTTCTTATGATGCTCCTTGCACGCCTTTTCATCGTCTTTTCACGCCACACACCACCTCACATGCCGGACAGAATTTTTTCTGTGAATATCTTGCACATGCCTTCCACCTCCCCCATCTGCTCCAAATCATATTTACCCAATCACTCCTCCATTTCTCTCTTATATTCTGTTTTTTTTTTTTTTTTTTTCATCCTCTTGCAACCTTTCTACCCTCTTTGTTCGGACTACTTCCTTCTGCCTTTCTCTTACCTATCCATCGCATTTGTACCTTGACTTTCACCACCACCAGTGGTGGTCTGAAAGTCCATTTCCCCAACCTCTGTATACTTTCTCATCCAGTGCATACCTTCTAATTCTCTCAACCCCCCCCCCCCACACACACACATAATCAGTCATTGTCTTCCGTTCATTCAGCTCACTGTCCACCCATCTCATCATTCGCCACGTATACCTGTGGATCATTTTGTGCCTAAAGAGGGTATTTGCCATCACCAACCCCATCGCGGCATAAGTGTCCAGGAGGGCACTATCATTCTCATCCACTTCTGCTGGCACTCCCCACCCACCAACTACTCCATGCACCTTCACGTTCCTTACTTTTCCATTCCTATATCCAAACAAAAACACTCTTTTTATTCTCTTTAACTTTTCCATGCATGCTTCCACATTTGACCATAAGGATAGCCGCCTTCATTGTTATCCTTATCTCATTCTAGTAGTTCAGTTAATCTTCTGGGAGCTTCCTAGCATGGGCCAACCGAAGTACTGCAGTTGTCCTCTCTTCTTATGTTCTTAGAACTCTTCTTTCACTCTGCTCGCACTGTCTTCTGTTGGCACATATGCGCACAAAATCGATCTCGCTTGTATTCCTACTTTCAATCTCATTCACATAGCTCTTATACCGCGGGCATGTTTCCCAATGTTTTGCGTGTCCCGCGGGGTTATTCGGGCTCCGACAGACTCTCAAAAAATATTTTCCAAAAATCAGTTATTAGTCCTAGAATATTAAAATTAATATGCTTATGGGATATACCTTCAGCTTTCTCCTGGGATGTTTGTTGAGCCTTCGTCGATTACCGTAGGACTTGTGGAGACCTCTGAAGTTGGGTAACGAAGTCTCCACTTTACACTTCCCGACAACCCGTAGTATGATTACCACAGCCAGATATTAACACTATAAACACCAATCTATGATTATCAAGTTGTTTGGGATCCATACTCAAAACAAAAACCACTGTGAAAGCAATGAAAATTACGAGCGCGTATGACCTTCCCACTTGCGCTAGTTCACTCTTGGTATTCTGTCATTTATTATTCATAAAACCCCTCACACTTTATATTTCTATTACTATATAACACTTATATATATCTGGAGTCTTTATCCATAAGTTTCCTTCAGTAGTATTAGTTTATTGTCACTGAAGTCATTCAATTTTTCATTCAGTAAAATACGTAGAGAGCCACGGATTCACTTTCACTGTTATAACATCAAGTATTTGTACTCATATTCTTATATTACTAATTACTTACATTACTATTTACATTTTCTATTGTATTTTCAATATTTACACTTCTGTTTTACTTACACTATGTTATTCACTGTCACTTTCAGTAAGATAAAACTATATTACACTGTTCAAGCATATGTACTGAACATCCATTGCTTTCACTTGCTATTTACACATTACTTACACATTATTTACACATTATTTTCACATTACTTTCCTTTCCCACTTGCACTTTTAAAACTGCTTCTGGCTGTGGTAATCAAAGAAGCAGGTAACACAGAGGGGAACCTGGCACTCAGCGCACTGCCAAGAAGTGCGTTTGTGCTCAGGTGTGCGTTGGGTGGTATGTGCACACACCTGGCATCTGCGGATCGCAGCCTTCCTCTTGCCTGTGGCAGGCATTTGCACCAGTCTGTGCCGATCCACGTACGCCCTCTGCGCAAGTCTGTCGGGAAGTGTTACTGGATGGCGCCTTGGAGTTGCTGCTGTCACCCTACCATCCAGCAGCTGCTGAACACAAGTCCTGGCGACCAACCTCAGGGAGAAGGACTTGGGTGGCTTGACCTTCATCTTGTACAGGATGAAGGCGTTCAGCATCGTCATGTCTATGAGATGCAGAAAAACTTTCCTGTACCGCCTAGTATTCTTTCTGAGGCAGTCGATCTCACCAATCATCATGTCGGACTTGTCCACCAGCTGCATGTTGATATTGTAGTCTAACACAGCATCAGGTTTCATCACAGGTTCGTCTGTCCTACGGTCGACCTTCCCACTGTCTGTCATTTCCCCCATATGTACGGTGGTGAGCATGTGCACGACCCTCTTGTCATGCCACTGTATTGCCAGCATCTTCTCAGACTTGCGTAGGTGCACATCTCCTCGCTGCGAGGTTCCTGCCTCTGGAAATTTAGGGAAGTGGGCACGATTACTCTTGACAGTGCTGCAGGAGCCGATGTCATGCTCTGAAAGGTATTTGGCAAGTTTTGGTGCTGTATAATAGTTGTCTGTATACAGCACATGATTCCCACCAAAATACTTTTCAAGGAGCACTTTCACTACACAGCCTGGGAAGCCAAGGGGGTGTGTTTTATCCAGATCGACAGTGCTGGCTGAATAAATGACAAAGTTAAGGATGTACCCCGTCTTACAGTCGCACAGTACAAAGAACTTGATTCCAAAGCGATGGCATTTGCTTGGAATGTACTGCACAAACCTAAGACGTCCTCTGAACAAAACCAAGGATTCGTCAATGACAACCTTCTGAAAGGGGTGGAAGAATGACATAAACTTATCCTTCATTCTGCTCAGAATCTCCCGGATCTTCCAGAGTGGGTTGGTTTGGGAAGGTACATCGTTGTTGGCAAAGTGCAGGTTTCCCATGATGTTCCGGAAGCGATCTCTGGCCATGTACTTATTGAAGGTGGGTGAGGGTAGTAAGGGGTCCATGGACCAGTATTCTTCCAACTCATGCTTCTTTGAGTGTGGCATGAGAAGCATGAGGGCGAAGAACACATACAGCTCCTACACTCCCAGCATGGACCACTGTTGCATCTTGGCTGCACCTGTACCACTTGCAGCACATTGTGATTCATACCTGTTGGTCTCATCACCTATGTGCTGCATGACTTCGTCATCTAGGAAGGCCAAAAGGAAGTCCACACACCCAGCATCCTCGTCAAGAGTGAAGGCAGGCTGTACTCCTGAGGAACTCTCGTCAAAATCTAAATGTTCTGGGACAAAATTGGACCCTTCCGTCCATGCGAAGGCGTCCAGGATTCCCTGTCATGGCGGTGTAGGGTGAGTGAGGGTGGTGGGTGGCTGTGAGGTAGATTTACCACGTTCAAGGTCACTCGCACTGACCCTGGGTTGCCGTACAGCACTAGCAGCCCTTACACTACTAGCAACTCTACTTTTACGGGTCAGGGATTTACCTCTTCCTCTACGGCTTGCCTTCACTGTTGATGCTGGTGGTGACTCCGACGACGAAGACTTCAGAGATAATTCAGCAGAAGAAGAGGAAGAAATGAGTGAAGTGGGGCTTCGGGAACGGGAAGGTGAATCAACTCGGGACTCATGGTGGGCTGGGTCACGCGGGGCCATTGTTCCGGGGCTAGCACGCCGCCTTTTCACTCCCTTCCCAAATTCCTTCCCTTGCTGCACTAACGGCTCCTTTCCCTTGGAGCTAGGGATAACTTTGGACACTGAAGCACTCGTACTAGTACTTTCTGGCACGATTTCCTCACCCGGCTCATCACACGAATCCCCCGAAGGGTCAAAATCACCATCCATCATCACCATTGATAATTCCGCTAGTTCACGTTCCACTGCAGAGTCACTTAGTCCTTTCCTGCTTCCTTCATGAGTTTTTCTGGGTGTAGAGGTCAGGGGGCCCTTTGCAATGGGCGCAGAAGCGGCAGAAATGGCGGGGCGCGAGTGCGACATGTTTTGACCACAGCGGAGGACAAGGAACTAAATGCCACGGCTTATCTGAGAAGGCAAGGGTTGACAGTGACAATGGGGATGACAGCTGCTAACTTACATGCTAATAAATTATTGGTAGAAAATCTCGACAATACATAAAGAAATAGGTAGTTCCAGGTGAATGTAAATGTCACTTAGGCTTCTCCCTTCCTTTCTGATATATATTTTTATTACAGAAATAGATTACAAGGCATAATTCAAAGGGGAAATTACCATGGTAATGTAGCGAATGAATGCATGTGAGGTGTTGTCAGGTGATAATTAGCCAATTCCTGGTGTATACCACTATCACTTACCTTATTTTTTTTTTGGTATGTATTATTTTGTATAAGTATAGGGCATAGGGCTTATTTCAATGGATGAAATCTGTGGAAAAATCTGGGAGAGATTTGCTTAGCGCAGCACGGTCGGGGAGGTGAGAGGACAGGGTAATGGAGGGGAGGTAGGGAGGGGAGTCAGGAATGGTGGAAAATCGCTAAAATGTCAACAATGGATGGGAGTACAGATGAGATTTGGAGTGCTGACTAGTGTTGGACATTGGCAGTACTGATAGATGATACAAGCCACCACTTGAAAGCCTGGGATAATTCAAAATAACACAGAATCACAAAAGTGACGCCCCGTGGTATGATCCATTGTGCCTGAGCATCACGAAAGTGACGCCTCGCGGTTAAGGGGATAGTCATTGAACCACCTAATTCATACTCTCTCTTATTTTTCTCACATCTCCTGTACACAATACATGCGCCTCCTTTTGCCCTCTCATTCTCACCTACTCCCACACATATACCCCATCCATACTTGCATTCTTTCACACTCTTACCTTACCATGTTGTCTTAGTCAGTCCAAATACAGTATGTCCACTTTTGCATCCTCACGTACCTGGACAATCTCTCTCTTTCAACTCGTCATTTGCACCCCCTCACATTCCACGCTGAAATTTGTACCACGTCCTTTGTATGGTCCTTGGTTGTCACCTGTTGGTCAGTCCTGTTCCGAGGCATTTTGTTTGTCATTTTAATTTGTTGTTTTCCGGGGAGTGGCTAACCCTCCTCCATACTATTTATTGTCACATAGGGAACATGTATTGGTTGGTTATATGGTTACCTTCCAGCGTATTAAATGATTTCCTGTCTTACAGGAAATTCCTTTGTTTGTCACTCAATGTAGGGTCACTCGAGTAGAGTAGCACTACATTGCGTGAGTGGAACGAGTGTAGGGTCTTCATGGGGCCAGTCTTTCTTTCCTGAATACTCTTTCTTCTGCCTCTCAGATGACATGTTTTCTTGATATTGGATGTTTCTCTTGCAGCATATTTCAAAGAAGTACGACAATTCCCTGCCTTCTAATTTTGCATAATTGCTTTAACCTCTTGTATTTTAAGTATGTCCTTCACAGGAAGATACCGAAGTATCTTTCCTTTCATATCCTCTTGCTGACCACAGCTGCAGATATCATCAGGGATGCTTCTCTGGCCATATGCTCACCTTCCTTTATAACCATTGGTCATGTTCATTTCTGGATTTCGGTTAAACATTTAGCATTGTGCAAGACATCTCAAAGGCTTTCAACAGAGTGTAACTCAAAATTTAACTACCCTTAATGTGCCTTCAGCTAAAGCCAATGGCGGTAGTAGACGGCCACAGTTTTACTTCTATAACTGTCAACAGTGGAGTTTCTCATGGTTCTGTCCTTTCATCATCGTTGTGAGTTGTCTACTTATATATCTAGTCACCCGTGTAGTGATGACTCCATCCACCTTTTTACTTGCATCTCACAGCTTAAGTCAAACTGTCTTTTTGCGTGACATAGGATGAGGCTTTGAGACACCGAACTTCTGAGTTGTAATTACTTCTGACTAAGGCTAAAGTATTTATGTTGCTTTTATTTCGGCAAGGAGCTTCCTTTCTCCAGCTTTCAACTAGACACACTCTTCCACGCAACACAGTTACTCCATCATTTTCTCTCAGTCTCACTTATGTTTCTTTTTCTCATGATATATTCTGGATTATAAACATTACTTGTCTAGGAAAAACAACCTCACTAGGTTAGGTGTGGGAAACTCCAGTTTGTGACTTTCTTCAATTTAATTTTTCTTCTCCATTTCTCGCAGCTCATCACTTTGTTCAGTTTAAATTTTCTTCCTTTTTTCCTTTTCCCTACTCCGTTGCTGACTTTTAACAGGGAGATTATTAAATTTCGATGTGAAGAGCAAGGCTGATGTGTGTGTAAAAAGTACTGGAGGAAGGAAGTTCTCCTGATACAGCACTTCTTAACAGTGAGGGACACACAGCTTCTAATCTCACCAACTCTCTGCCTCTCACTGTCGCCCTTAAGCCTGATAGACTTTGTTAATATGAGTGGTGTTGGAGGTGTGTGTGCCAGCATCCACCAGGATGACAATACTTGTGTATTCAGTATAAGTCTGTATTGTTTAGTGTAATGGCAGTCACAGTATAACATACAATACACAGTATAAGAAAATAACCAATCCCCCATCAAAAACATCATTTAATACGCGGCCATAAAGTTTCTTTTCCTTAACTTCATATTAAAAGTTTTCTTGTTTACAAAACTTTCCTCTGCTAGACAAAAGTTCACTCATTTAGCCACAGTTTTCTTTCCGAGGAGCTAAAACTTGTGTGGGACTGAGTGTCGTGTGAAAGGTTCAGAGGAATGGAGGTGATGAGGACACATGGGGAGTTAGTGCAGACAACTGTGGTGAAGTGGTGGTATGGTGGGGAAATGCCATTTGTTGTGAGGAACTTTACATCAGTTATCTCCTCATGGGAACTTAGGTTTCGTCACATAGTCTAGATAATGGCTCACTCTCCTCCAGAGAAATAAGATTGTTTATGTATACACAAATATTCAGTAAAATCTAGCAACTAGATATAAATGCTTCCCAAAGTGTGTCACTGCCGTATGAATCAAAGCCAAACTATGAATGATATATGATATGCTGTGGGAGAATATAAAGATCGTTGACCGTCACTTTACAGATTCTTCAACAGCCTCACGCCCCTAACTCTCCCTCTTTATGAGTATGCATGTACTGGCTCAACCACCGTCTCTTACATCAGTCATTTCTATTATTGTTACTGTAATCCAGTGTTAAAGGAGAGGGTGAAAAACAATTATATTTCTGCAGTAGCTGAACTCTCATTAATCAAGACGTTGTCTGACTCCAACTCCAGTCAAGCATTATCCTCATTATTGGCCTGTGTTGAAAATTTCTCCACTCTGATATATTAGTTGTTAGCACTACAGCACCTTTTTGTGGCAACCATATATTCTACATTCATCAGTTCGGATATTCAACATACTCTGTTTTTGTTCCTCCAAATGATGCATAACTTCATCGTTTCCATTTGTCAATTAAAAAGTCTACGTGTATGTACTTTAAAGCCTAAGGACATTGCTAGTGTACAAGTTTGGTAGCATAATTTTAAATCTTCGATTAACTCGTTATTGTGTTTACTTTTTTTTTTTTTTTTTTTTTTTTTTTTTTTTACAGAAGATGAACAGAGGAAGGAAAAACAGACTACATTATAAAATAATCCATACACCAGATTATAGGTGTCCTCCATTCATTGAAAATCTGTAACGCCTGGACTTGAGATGCTGTAGATTGGAGTTAGGGGGAAACTGTTCTGGGAAAGCGAGTATCTAAGTGATGCAGTTCGGGGAACACAAGAATTTTGATAGGCAGAAGTTTTGTAATAAGGCAGTGTAGAGTCCAGTCATGAGTGCTACCGGATGCTCGTGTAGCACGGGGGAAGGTGTGGAGAGGTGGCTCATTGGATCTAACATCGTCTGAGCATTTACTATAAAAGTACCTGTAAAATAATGCAAGAGCGGCAGCATTCCTTCTTACTTGTAGGGGAGATAGTTCATTTGTAACTGCAGGATTATTTATCATTCTTGAATTTTGTCCAGTTGTTTTAGTGCAATCTCTCCGCATCCACTCCACACAGTGAGAAATATGTCAGTTGAAGCAAGTGCATAGAACTTGTGTAAACAAGTTACGACAGGCACAACAAACCTCACCCGACAGCAGTTATTTCACTACTGTTAAATACTGACTCGTTTGTGCCATTTAGTATCAGTGCACAAGTAAAGTCTAAGGTAATGGCGCAAATCCTTTCAAGTTCCACCCTCTGAAAATCTGGGATCTTGCATTTGACCTTTCATGGTCACTCAGGGTCAAAAGTCATGCTGTCAAATGAGAGCCCATATGATATTTCCTATATCTTGGTAATAGTAAATATCTTTATCTTTAGCGAGTTTCGAGTTATACCCCCCTGAATATCCGTGACATTGAGTTTGACCTTTCAAGGTCACTTATGGTCAAAGGTCAAGGTACCAATTAAAAACCCATATGGGATTTCCTATACACTGAAATATAATAGTAAATATCTCTCTATCTTCAACCGGTTTCCAGATATAGCCCCTTGAATATCCGTGACCCTGAGTCTGACCATTCAAGGTCATTCAAGGTCAAAAGTCTTGGTGCCAAATGAAAGCTCATATTACGAGTTCTTGTATGCTCATAATAGTAAACATCTATATCTTCAGCCGTTTTCAAGTTACAGCATTCTAAAAATCCTGACCTTGATTTTGACATTTCAGGGTCACTCGATTACCTCCAAAATTTAATCGCTTTCTTTGGGGACAAGTGCCCACATATCCTGAGTGTTGCATGTAATTTCATTCTGCCGTTTTTCCTTAACAATGATAACAAACA
This sequence comes from Coenobita brevimanus, assembly GCF_032717465.1. Classification (NCBI taxonomy): domain Eukaryota; kingdom Metazoa; phylum Arthropoda; class Malacostraca; order Decapoda; family Coenobitidae; genus Coenobita; species Coenobita brevimanus. The sequence goes on along the minus strand of NC_137048.1, from coordinate 2,793,435 downwards.
ATGAAACAAACAAAAAATAAACTCGACCAAAAACAATACCTCGTCGGACTCTGTTCAGGCGAGGTAATTATAGCTAAATGCTCATCAGTGAAAAAGTTACGGATTCTGTACAATAATTCAAGTTTCTCTGAAGAAGTTTTAGCAAACGACCTAATATGAGAGTTCCAAGTGAGGGTATCAGTGAAGTGAAACACTGAACATCAAAACTTTTAAAGGTAGAAATATTGGTTCCACTGAAGGTAATATAGAAATCAAGTAATGTCTGTCTATTAGTAAACTACATATATTTGGTTTTCCTAGCATTAAATGAGACAATGTTATTTTGTTCCCATTCAGCGATCTTAGATGTCTTGATTTATGAGGATTGCTGTATTGAGTTGGGAGTTTGAGATATAAAATTCTGAGAAAAATGGGTGATGGAGAAGAGATTATTAATATGAAATAGGAATTAGGAATAGGGATGGGGCCAGGACTGATCCTTGCAGCATGTCGGCATTGATCGAGTGAAAATTTGAATACACATCATCTACTTTTTGTCATGTCTTTCTGTCGCTGAGATGTGGGAATATCAGTTGAACAAAAGATGACAATGACATACCACAGGAAGGGAGTTGGGACAGCAGGGAAAGGTGCCACTCTATCAAAAGCTTTAGAAATATCAAGAGTTACTGCATGGGTTTCTCCCTGTTTGTCAACTGGCTGATGGATGGTAGGAGCCAAGTGGATCGTTCTTGGCGAAAACAAAACTGTCTGTCACTAAGTTGTTGGATTCAAGATGTTTAACAATGTGCTTATTAAAAACAGTCTCAAATACTTTACCAGCGAATATTATGTAATCAGAGAGGTCAGAGGAACTCCCTTTCCTCAGAACTGGATGGATATTGGCTTCTTTCTGAGAATTAGGAAATGAAAAAATAGGTATGCATTTTCTGAATAATTTAGCTAGAACAGGAGGAATTTCTTTTTTTTTCTTTTTTTTTCAAAACGATTGGAGGAATTTCATCTGGACCTGGAGCATTGTTGGTTGGTAAATTGTCTAGTATGGATTTTAAGTATCTAGTCTGTAGCTTCAGTGGAGCACTTTCGGAGAAGCCAAGTTTTGCTACAGGGATGTTTTGATTGACTTCCTGTAAGTCTGAAGGATAATTCCTTACAAACGCACTGGCAAGGATGTTTGCTTTGCCACGCGGATCATTAATGGTGTTTCCCCCCAGAAGATTTTACCGGGAGAACGGTTGATGACTTCTTAAGGTATTATTGACAGAACAGATAGTTGACAATTATATTACATTGTCATTAGGTTATTAGTTTGGATGTTTTTTTGTGTAGAAAAATTGATTTTAGTGAGATTTATTACTGCTTTTGCGTGGTTTCTAGCAATTTTAAATTGACTGATGGATTTTTTTTTTTTCATAATAATCATGGCGGCGCAACTGCCAGGGTCATATGCCGCCGTATAACAAAGAAGTAAAAAGCAAAAAACAAAAAATAGAGGATAAGCCACACAATCAAAAAGGAGAAATTCTAAATATCCTTAAGAAGTCCTGCCTCCTTCACAAAGGAGAGGGTTGCCCCTCCCAAGACACAGGCATCCTCCCCAAGCACGGAGGAAAGATGATACACACCACCATCTGTTTGGTGGTCAGAGAGGAACCGATGCCGCAAATCCTCAAGACTAGAACACTCCACCAACAGGTGCCGAACAGTCAAGGGAACCAGACAGTCATCACAGAATGGAGGAAGAGCCCTCTCCATTAAAAAACCGTGAGAGAAACGGGTGTGGCCAATGCGGAGGCGGCACAAAGCAGTCTCCCATTGACGAGGGAAGCCCTGGTAACTGAATGAGCCCACCTTTTGGCAAATCGAGCGCAACTTATTGGCACCCACAGCATCCCAATGCTCCTGCCAACAGCAACAAACCCTGAAGGCAATAAAGGAGCGCATATCTGCAGCAGGCAGACAATACAGAGGGGACTGTGCAAGAGGGGGACGAGCCGCTGCCGCCTTGGCCAGCTGATCAGCTCGTTCATTCCCTGCCACTCCTACATGAGCTGGAACCCAACAGAAATCTACACGACGTCCACGACGCCCTAAAAGGAAAAGCCACTCTAAAATGGATAAAACCAAAGGATGAGAGGGATTAAAAGACTCCATTGCAGAAAGAGCACTTCGTGAGTCACTAAAAACAGTAAAAGCAGTGTGGGGGAGAGTGAAGAGAATCTGAAGGGCAAATAAAATAGCAGTCAGCTCAGCCGTAAAAACAGAAGCAGTCACAGGGAGGCTCCCACCTCGACAGAAGGTGGGAAACACCACACCAAAGCCCACACCCGCATCAGACTTAGATCCATCAGTATAAACTGGTATGGAGTCCCCATGAAAAGAGGCATGCTCTAAAAACAGAGAAAATAAAACCTGAGAGGGAAGGGAGGCCTTATTCGATGAGAAGAAACGACAAAATATCGCCCTGGGGAGAAGCCAGTAGCCCACCCTCGGGACACGGTGGGGAGTGATCGGCACAGAAGGAACAGAGAAGCTAGACATAATCGACTGCACCCTGAAACCAAAGGGCTTTGGAAAAGATGGCCGAGTGGCAAAAATAGGTGACCGAGAATCTTGAGAGACCTTGAGAAAGGGCACGGAGTCTGGGAGACGAGATAAGCGATACCAACATCTCATCAAAAGGGAAGAGCGGAGCAAGTCTAGAGGAAGGACACCAGCATCAGCCAACAAACTCGAAATCGGGGAAGATCGGAATGCCCCAGTGGCGAGACGAACACCAGCATGATGTATGGAATCTAAAATACGAAGCCGGGCTTCTGAGGCAGAGGAATAAACTTCACATCCATAATGAAGTTTGGATAAAATCAGAGACTGATGCAAGAGGAGAAGGGTCTTGCGATCAGCTCCCCAGTATGTGTGCGCTAAAACTTTCAAGAGACCCAATGCTCTGAGACACTCAGCTTTTACGTACCTCAAGTGAGGGACCCAAGTCAACCGGCTGTCAAAAATCAGCCCTAAAAACCGGGTTTCCTTTAAACACGAAATACGACGCCCATCTAAAAAAGGTTTGGGTCAGGGTGGACTCCACGAACGCGGCAAAAATGCATGGCAACGGTCTTCTTGAAGGAAAATCGAAAACCTCGTTCATCAGCCCATCTAGAGACACAGTTGAGAGCCATCTGCATCCTCCTTTCTGCCATTGACATCCGTGAGGCAGTGACAGAGATTGATAAATCGTCAACATAGAGAGAGCCACGAACACCATCAGGGAGCACAGAAATAACGCTGTTAATTGCCACTGCGAAAAGGGTAACACTTAGTATGCTCCCTTGTGGCACACCATCCTCAAGGGGACGTGCAGTAGACAGCTCACTCCCGACTCGGACCCGAATGAAACGATTAGATAAAAACTCCCGGATAAAAGCGGGGAGTTGCCCACGGAGACCAAACTCATAAAAAGATTGCAATATACCATGACGCCAGGAAGTGTCGTACGCCTTCTCCAAATCAAAGAACACTGTGATATGATGCTGGTTAGTTGCAAAAGCCTGGCAGATGGAAGATTCTAAAGAAAGGAGAGCATCTGTGGTCGACCGCATCTTCCGAAACCCACACTGGACTGGAGACAAGTAACCACCCTTCTCTAAGTACCACATGAGCCGACTAATCACCATCTTTTCGAGGACCTTACAAAGGCAAGATGTCAGCGAGATAGGGTGATAATTAGTGGCTTGCAAGTGATCCTTACCCGGCTTAGGGATGGGGAGAACCACAGCAACACCCCATGAGGTCGGAAACCCACCATTGCACCAAATTCTGTTATACAGTGACAACAGAAAATGAACGGCTGCATCAGGCAAGTGGTGTAAGAAGGCATATGGGACATCATCCAAGCCTGGAGACGAGTCGCAACACTGCGACAATGCCGTCTGAAGTTTAGAAGCAGAAAAAGTAACATTATACGACTCCTCCGCAGTAGATGGAAAACTAATGCCCAAAGATTCCAGGTGCCGTCGGCGGCCTGCCGACGGGGATGAGGTGTCCTTCCTAGAGACATTAGCAAAATGAGCTGCAAATATCTCGGCAACAGACGAAGAATGAGCCACCACCACACCTGCATGAGATAAAACAGGAGGAGAGGGAACAGGAAATTTCCCTGAAATCTTCCTCACCCGTTTCCACACTTTTGTGAGAGGAGTCTGTGAAGAAAATGAAGAAATAAATGATGCCCAAGACTTCCTCCTAGCCTCGTTCATAACCCGCCGGGCATGAGCTCGGGCCCTCCTATATGCCACTAAGTAACCAGGGTCACCTCGGTGACGACGAAGTTGGGAGAAGGCAGCACGTTCAGCCCGAACAGCAGAAGCACACTCATCAGTCCACCAGGGAACTGGACGGCAAGGAAAGTGACCAGCTGTTCTCGGAATACTCTGCAGTGCCGCCGAGTGTAGTAAGTCTGTGAAATACTCAACAGCAGCATCAGTGCTGACAAAATCCTCCACACATCGGTTCGGGGAACACAGCTCCTCAAAAACCGGCCAGACCGCCCTATCCAAGCGCCAGCGGGGAAGACGACGCCGAGGCGCACTCTGTATCGATCTTAATAAAATAGGGAAGTGGTCACTGCCATGCAAGTCTGGTAACACAGCCCATGTAAAATTCAGGACTACCCCTGCAGAGCACAGAGACAAATCAATAGAAGTAAAAATACCCGTTTGACTGTGGAAGTAAGTAACTTCACCAGAATTTAAAATGTACAGGTCCACATCCTCCACAATGGAGGCTAACATAGTACCTCTAGCATCAGCTGTGGAGCCACCCCACAGGGGATGATGACTGTTTCATATCAGCCAGCAAGAAATAGGGTGAGGGAAGTGCACGAATAAGATTTTCAAGATCAACCCTCTCAATAGTGGCACTAGGAGGGAGGTACAAAGAGCACACAGTATAACGACAGGGAAGGAAAATCTGGAGAGCAACAGCCTGCAGTGGAGTGTTAAGATTCACAGCAGTGAAAGGTATGTCACTGCGTACTAAAATAGCCACACCCCCACCATGACCCTGTCCAGGAAGAGGATCTGAATAAAAAACCTGGTAACCAGGTGGACTGGGAGGCGCAGCATCACCGACCATTGTCTCTTGTAGGCAAACACACACAGGTGAATACTCAGCCAGAAGCCAACGGAGTTCCTCCCAGTTGGCTCGTAAACCACGGCAGTTCCATTGAATAATATTAGCCATTAAAACTATTGAAATAAAAAGGGGCAGGGGAGAGGGACAAACAGAAAACCATAAAAAAATACTAAAAATATTAAAATGGAGGAACTATATACACAAAAGAAAGGGTCACTTAGTGGAAACCACTGAGCGACCCTGGAAGACAATCTTCTTGGGAATGCGGATACGCCCACTAAGGGGCTTGCCACGGGCAGCAGCATGGCTAGAACGAGGGCCTGGGGTCTGCGAAGTGTTGGGAGACTTCACAGACACCCGTCACTGCCCAGCAGGAGAGGAAGAGCTACTCCGAACCCTGCCCGGGGCCCCCAGTGAACCAAGAAGTCGAGCAGGAGGGATTGGGGTCCTGGCCTCCAAACGTGGAGGGGGCAGGACAGGACCCTCAGAGGTAACCGGAGGAGGAACATCCGATTTTCCGGAGGAAGAGGTGCTAGACTGACCTGACACCCCAGAAGCCCTCGAAGACCCAGAAGCAGGGTCCGAGGGCTGTTGCATAGATGGACTAACTACAGAGGATGTGGACTCCACGACCGACACCTTGCTTGGAGGATCTTCAAGACTCAAAGACTCTGAGGAACCACGATGACGTTTAGCAAATGAAGAATGTGCACCATGACTACTAGGGGATACCATAGATGTAGAGGTCGAGTCTTGAACTGTAGTGGCAATAGTCGCAAGTGCGGGAGATTGTTGCACTGGCATGGGATCAACAGATGGAGGCATAGGAGCTGACACAACAGGAGGAACTCGAGTCTGCTGCTGGACAGGACGATGAGGACGGCTATGACCGGACAAAACTGACGCATAAGACACTCCGTTATGGAAAACAAATGACATGGCTCTACTCCTGGCCTCAGAAAAGCTTATTTTATCACGATTACGGATGAGGAGGATCTCCTTCTCCAAGCAAAACCGGGCACAGTCTTTAGATGAAGCAGGATGTGCCTCGCCACAGTGCAAACAACAAACAGGTCCAGGACAGTCCTGTCCTGCATGAGTGGATTCTCCACAACTCAGACACACCACTGGGAGGCCCTGTTGCAAACGACGACAGACTCGCCCAACATGCCTGTACATCTGACAGTGGTAGCAGCATCGTGAGTTTGGTACAAAGGGTTTGACCCTAAGGGACAACCAAGCCACCTTGATGGATGAAGGGAGAACATTACAGTCGAACGTCAGCAACAAGAATGGAGTTGGGGTAAGTACACCATCAACCTTCTTCCGAAACCTCTCCACTTTAACCACCCTGTGGACCTGGAGTTCTTCAAGGAGCTTCTCTTCACTGTATCGGAGTAAGTCTTTTGAGAAAACAACACCTCGACTCTGATTGAAAAAAGCATGAGGGACACAAGTAAATAGCGCAACCGGGTCCTTACACTGGGCAGCCAGCCGGGAACCCTCTTCAGGGGATGTAACCTCCACTAGGAGGCTACCATCCCCCTGAGGTGAAATCTTCGGCTCTCTCCCACAGATTGACATAATGCGCCGATGAACAGTAAAAATGTCCAGATTCCCAATAGGCTGACCATCCAAAGTACTTATGGTGTAGTACCTTGCGAAATCAACCCTCTCAAAGACACCCGGCAGGACCTCACGGGCATGTCCACAAGATGTTGTTGTTTGTTGCCGGCTCTTCTTCTTTGTAGTGGCCACTGACCGCAAACCACTGGAACCAGGCAGGTATGGTTCCAAGGTGGCAATGTGGGCCTCACCAGCCAGAGGCACATGAGGCGCACAGGAGGGAGACTCTGAAGGATGGTCAGGGACGGAACCAGGGTCGTCAGCTGAAAAAATTTTAGAAGCCATATTAAAAAAAAACAACCTTCATTCCCCCACCCCTCCACCCACCATGGAGCCCAACAAGGGGAGGCCATATGCCAGGGAAAGCACCACTGGCGACCCCAGAGGTAGTGGGAAAGTATACGCAGGTAACCACCAAGGGACCCTGACAAGGGTGACTCCAGGACGATAGGAGCCACCAGGTCCCCCAGTGCCTGCTTGACCCTAAAGCCACAAGGTGACTAGCCTGGATGGCTAGCCAGTGACCAGCCGATTGACCTGGTCGGGCCCAACCAGGCCACCCGTCTAGCCAGAATAAGGGACCAAAGAGGTGTATTGCTAGCTGCAGGGCGCACCATGCAGCATCGCTCAACCTCCAGGACTCCCGTCTCCCAGCATTACGGGACGCCACGCACGGCAAACACGTGGGGAGGCAACAGTCCCGCCCTAGATGGCAAATGGGCAGGGACTGACATCACCAGTAGGCCTCCTCTACCAGTGATGTAGGGAGTGCTTGGTCCACGAGGCCGACAAATGCCGAACCCTACAAAGGTAGGCATGCCTCCCAAGTAGGTGGCACTGCCAACCACGCTTCAAGCCCCACCACCACGTCAAGGTGACCCCCTACAGTGGGGACTGATGGATTCAGCTGTTCGTTATTTCAAGTAAAAGTTATAGGCTAAGTACTTTTAGGTCGTTGCTCTGGCACAATTGCTATCAAACAATTTTGGGCGTCTGATCTTTTAGTAAATTGCTGGCTTGGTATGAACAATTCCATATTAGCTTGTAGTAAGCCATTAATACGGGACTGAGTAGAACTATGTCAGTGGAGAAGAAAGAAAGCCTTGGAATAATTTCTAATTTTAATTTCTAAATCCATCCCAGTTTCCCCTATCAAAGTGCCATCTGGTCTTCCTGATTGGTTCAAAACGAGGAGGTTTGGAGCAACTGACTGATGAGGCATTGACGAGAGTGTGGTTGGAGGATCCAAGTGGTGACAGTACTACCTCAATCCTGTATTGATCTGGACTGTCTGTCAGGAATAAATCCACGATATATGTGTTATGGTCAGCATTGTCTAGGATTCTTGTTGGTTGTTTTACCAGAACCGTGAGATTCAACGATTTTGCAAACAGCTCTCATTCTGGACCACTATCATCAGTTCTGGCAGAATGCAATAACCATTCTCGTTATGGATGTTAAAATCAACCAAAACGGTAATTTCAGTGGTACATGTTAGGTTAAGGTTGGCCAGCTGTGTGAATATGGAGTCAAGTAAGCTGTGTTCTGAAGAAGCATTAGGGGAGCAATAAACTATAGAGATGTTTATGTTTAGATAATTAATTTGTATAATGGGAAATCAAAGACTAGGAGAAGGCAAATAATTTTAATATGGAGGGGAACCTCGCTTGTCTAAGAGCAAATTTTCGTTTTAGATCGTTGTTGGCGTAATGTAAATACACACTGCTGCGTAGAAAGGTGATGCATCTCAAGGACAGGACATGATAACATAAACCTTGAAGTACATAATCACAACTGTAATTACTATCTACTTGTTGCTTGCTCTCCTACTCCCTCCATGATCCCAGTTTCATATAACCATCTCGTTCCAATTATCTAGATATTCATCCTTCTCTGGAGTTTGTTGCATTTTCTCTGTTTAGTGAAAACTTCCTTATCTGTAGTCCACGTGAGCCGTCTTTTACAATTTCTTTATAACTTTCTTCCAGAATCACCTGATCATCGTACGCTGCTCTTTCCATGTTTTCCTGTGACGATCCCTTCGTTCATTCCTCCAGCTCTCTTCCCTACTGACCCCTTTCCTCCTTTCACAATATCTCTCCTGCCAATACAGGCCATCCAGAGAAAGCCCAAGTTATGAAGCGATCATCCCAAATGCATTCTGGGAGGTGCCTGTACCACTTCTATCCCACGCCACACACACGTTACACTACTTCTGCCCCGGGTACCACGTTTTCACCCAGGCCTGTGTTTGAGGTAGCGGCAGGTTTATCTTGACTTGAATCCAACGTACTATGAGGAAGCAATTCTTTCAGCTGAGTGGTACCAGAAATTATTTCTTGAGGTTATATTGAAGGTTGCCTGTTTTTAGAAAGTTAAGGACATTGGGTGAGTACACTGTCGTGTATGGGACTGCATTACAGGGAGAACTGTAATGGACTGCTTAAAAATTGTAATATATACTGATTTAAATGCATTTAAATGTTTGAATAATAAATACAGAGCTTGGTCTGGATACTTGGATCATTACTGTATTATTTGTTCATTGAAAGTTTTCCTGAAGTATAAGCTTGGTAGTTAACCCATAAAGCCTTTCACTGTATTTGGGTATTTTTCCAAAAACCACTTTTCAAACCATCATATCTCAGAAAGTACACCACAGAGAACATTTAATGAAGTACCAAAATGTTCATCAATCCTTCGTCTCTCCACTGCATGTGTCTGCAGGTCTCAAGGTGAAGTCATTGTGGATCATGGAGATGAAGATGAGAAGTTACTTTTGGGATGCTGTGTCCATGCAAGTGCACAGGTTTATAGCTAGGATTGGCTGACCGTGCAGGCTAGGGCAGCCCAAGCAGGATGAGATTACTTCACTCTCACTCCCCCCTTGACCCACTAGACCTTCCCACTCTTCATTTCCCCTTGCCACTGTTGTTGACACATGGATGAATCATCACCACATATTTGCGGCTCACTTACAGTATTCACACATTTTCTTTGCCATTCCAGACTGGCACTGTGCCATACGGTGTATGAGAGAGGTGAATACCAAGGTTTATATACAGCACTAGAAACCCGCGGTATTATACTTGTCCCAAAATATCACATTCACTTTCATTTCAACGCTTGTTCTCTATACACAGTGATACAAAACTCCTTTGCAGGACAGTGATTTTTTAGCTATAGCGCCTTTATAATGTAATTTATCGATTCAAAACCATCATAACTGTACGCCTCAGCTGGGCCGATCCCGAGAATCACAAACTTTGGCCTGGCGCATCAGCCTATGACATTATCATATGTGTGACCTTTTATTAGACAGGTCCTTTTAGCCATGAATGGCCATTTATATTGGCCCACAACATCACAGCTGCGGTAGAAGGCTAGTTTCATGAAGAGTTGCCTATATCCCGAATGCGTGAACAGTAATAATCCTAGTCAAATGAATGTTATTTTCAGTTTTACGAACTGTGATGGTCATTTTGTGCTTAATAAACTCAATATATCAACCTGGATATAGTATTCAAAATAATTTTAAAGGTTCAGTTGTAGTATATAAATAATGTTGGTCTGACCAACTTTTCTTTTCAACAAGCCCAGTAGTTATTGTTATAAGCCTCCTTACATTATTTTCAGCAGCAGAAATTCCCTACAGAGTCACTCCTTCTCCTTGTCTGTTTCTCTATTATTCTACTCATCTGTATGATGGTAAAAAATTCTTGTACTGATGATTTTGTCTTGCTTGTTTTTTGTTTTGTTTTTTACTGTGTTCTTCTTGTTTTGCTTATGTTTGATTTTGAAATGTAATGGCAGATTTTCTAATATTTATTAAAATCTATGAAAATTAATTATTTCAAGTCTAACCTTACACAATCACACCGTAACCCTGCCTAACCTAAAGTAACTAAACAAAAACCCAACCAAAAATAACAACCTAACCACACTCACTATCACACCTAACCTAACCAAACTAACCAAACCCAACCTAACCCAGTCTAAACAACCCTTACATAGCAATAAACAACTCCGATCTAACCTAACCTAACCAACGAAGCAAGCATGAGGAAATGGAAACCCAAATGAATTTCGGTGAAATATCCAGGGAGACTTAGAACCATCTCAAAAATTGAAAAAGAAAATAAATATAACAAAAAATTATATACCTTTCAAATAAGTAAGTGACACTGTAAAGGTAAGCAGAAAGTGAATTTTAGAGTATGAATAGAATCCATCAATAACTGAAACAAAAGCATTCGGCAGCTAAATGCTAAACACCCACCAAAATATGTTCCTGCCTAAGTTACAAGCAACCTACTAACCAAGTTTGTTGAAAATTCACAAATCTCTATGGAATTCAGTCACCACGTCTCACAAAAAGCCAATCCATATTGAAAAATATATGTAAGCAGGCTTTTAGTAGTCTTTGGTCAATTCCTCACCAATAGTAATAGGCTTCCGCACATCCATATAATTGCCATTTCCTGCAGGTTTGGTGAAAATTCGTCAACAGATTTTTTGGCAACAGATACCCGCACACTGACAAAAACCATATTGCCTTGCCTTGCTAAAGGCGAGTCATAACAAGGAAAATACGATCATGCCGGTAAAGTGCGCTTTGTGAGCGTGTGACGAGCAAGCGAGCATTTGTACAGTACATATGCCTGTCATCATAATTTCATCTTGGTGTAAACTTTCAACATTTCTTGTGAGGTAGTTGAAAAAATAACAGACACATAATTGAGCTAAAATATTAACTTTCTCACGCTTTCACACACACACACACACACACACACACACACACACACACACACACACACACACACACACACACACAACGTGAAACACAACTCGTTCCTCTCATGTGTCACTTTCATAATGCTTTAAATCGATTTGTGGAACATGTCAGTTGAAACCCTCGGTACATTCCCTTGGAAAGCTGAGATTCCAAATGGCTTATTTGGTCTCATGAGTAAACATATAGCTAAAAACAAAATTAACTGAATGTATCTACAACCTGCTGAAAGAATCTCTTCTCTATCTCACATAGTAGAAAAGCTATTATCCTCCGAAAACCACTGCGGTCGGGCCGTGTCGTGTCGGGCTACTCATTTCTCAGCAGAACGTAAACATCGCATCGCAATGCTTGCTCGTCTCACTCACATAAAACAGATTACAAATATGTGAAATAATTCAGGTTAGATTAGGACAATAACTTTGCATGAAATATATATATATATATATATATATATATATATATATATATATATATATATATATATATATATATATATATATATATATATATATATATATATATATATATATATATATATATATATGTATATTATACAGATTATATATTTTATTTAAAATGAAAATCACAAAAATAACGTTCACGGCTACCTTGTGTTCGCTAGCAGTAATCAGTTGTCTCGGTTTTCAGTCTATCAATGCACTAGGCATGGTGTTAGCACTCTATGCTTCATATGTGTGCATATCTAACACACAGAATGCTTAGTTTACTGCTTATTATCGCCCGCTTTTTGCATGGCGAGGCGATATAGTTTTTGTCAGTGTGTGACTGTGTATATGTGTTTGTTGCCAAAATTTCTCCAATAGTGGTGGATGAATTTTCACCAAACCCTCAGGAAGTAGCCAGTATGTGGATGTTCAGAAGTATTACTTTTGAAGAAAATCTGATCAAAGATGACCGAATGCCAACTGCCATACATTACTGAATATGGATTGGCTTTTTGTGATGAGCGATGACTGAACTCCGCAGAGCTCTGCAAATTTTCTTGAAATTTGGTTTGTTGGTAGCTTGTACCTTAGCCAACAACATATTTTAGTGGGCAATTACCATTCAGCCCCTAAATGCTTTAGTTTTATTTATGAAAATATTTGTGATAAAAACAACTCATCAGTCTGCATTATTGAAATCTATATAAATAACTTGTATGGCCATTGAGTGATTTGCTTTTGATTGTTGGCGTCCTTCGTCCTAGGCTCCTCAACCCATAGGACTAACCCAAACCACGAAACATGACCTCTGCGATCTGCTGCGCACCGTGATTGTCGAAGTAAATTTTGGGGGGAGAAAGCGTGCATTGTATGGCGGTAAGTATGGTAGGTTGGGTTAATTTACGATAATTTACGTTATGTTTGGATAATGCAGCAGTGATATGAGTAATTTTGTGCCAAAAATAACGTTCTAAGATGGCGTCCGTTTCTCTTTTGCCGCACCACAAGATGTTTTCTGTGTGTCTGGCTTACCACAAGATGGTATCTGTCTGTCTTTGGCACCGTTGGGAATTGTACACATCGGTTACCATCACTGTGGCACTCTCTTGCCACAAAAATAATTTAAAAATATAAAAAACAAACTTCAATAAGAAGTGAACTAATATGGTACGGTTACTGCTTCAACTACACCGTACAATTACCTCAATTAGTTTCCAGTAAGGGACAAGGCGAGTGGCTGGCCCCTCCCAAGGCATCAAAAGGGTAGGGGAAGTCCTAGAACTGTAGAGGATTATCAGGCTCAATCTTAAGTGGCGGCAAGAGCTGTGAGAGAAGGCATGGAAGGGACCACTCTACACGGTACCTTCCGTTCCCAGGAGTCATCTCTCCACTCGACAACGCCGATACTATAGCTTACAATACCCCATCAACAACACTTTCACCCTACCGCTTCCTTGCATGAGTGGGAGGCTTGGCAGGGATGGAGGCGGCAAGGGTCGGGCAACTGGCAACAGTGGTGAGAAGCAAAATTATCAGACAATGCAGACCTGGTAAATAATCATCATTTTTTGCACTCCCATTTCCGATGGTAGACTGGCACTGTCACTCGCCTGCCTCCTATACACATGTTTCATGCACTAGCCACCATAAAAATGGACATGACTTCAAACCGTGGTGGAAAACTGAAAACGGTCATGTCCATCACCCAAGGTCCAAAACCTTTTTTTTTGGACGGCCTGTGCCATCGTCCAGGCAGTAGGGGTTAATAAAATTCTGACTTAAACATTTGCTAAGTAGCCAGTTTCCTGTTGGTGTATATAATTTTCTGTCACTACTAAGCAGAGAATATCTGCATGTGAGGAATCAAGGGAAAATAATAAACACAAGATTAATTTACCAGTCCATATTTTCATACTTTATGTTTTACCATAGTTCCTGCAGTCGAAGCTGTGGATTTCCACCTTAGCCAAGGCAGCCAGGAAGAGAAGATATGGAATGAGTATAAAGACCGTACGTTTTGCAACCTCTTGTGGCAGGCGGTCTGACTATATGTCAGCATAAAATTATACCCTGCCTGTGGTAGGCAATGATGTCACCACCAACATAAACAGTACCATAGTGTGACCGCTTGTTGTTACATTCCGTTCTACGACCAAACAAATTTAGGTGGGCTCGTGTGACTGTCAATGAAGACTTCAAAAGAATTGATATATCGGCAGTGTCAGGGAAAGAAGGAATAATGTGATAGTGTTGTGAGATTACGAGGTGATGGACTGAACTAGATCAGCTGCATAGTGTTGTATGAAAAAGATCAGGTATGAGAAGTACGAGAAGGAGGGAACAGAGACGAAGTGCTGACGAACAGTGAACTGTGGGGAATGATTCTAAAAAGAAAAAAAAAATGGTTTAACTCGCTGGATATGTGTTATGCGATTATTGTTATCGAACTATAAAATAAAATGTTTATAGCAGTGTGTTGGTGAAAACTGGCTTATGTGATTGACAAATCGCGTTCTTTTAGTGTTGTGGGGAAAACTGTTGATGAACATTTACTACAGCGTATGTGTCTTGCCAGATGGCGGTGCATTAGTTTTTCAAACTTATACACTGAGATGGCGTCCAGGTGAACTTGATGACATCAACAAGAACAACATAAAAAAAAAGGTACCTACATAAATAAATTGCAGAGAAATTGATATTATTGTCGACAGAAGCCTCAGTGAAAATATATTTGTAGGAAGAGTGAAACAGGTATGGGCTTGTGACACTTTAGTTAAGAAAGGATGATGGAACCAAATACCTGCTTAAGGTATGTACTGTACATTAGTATGCAAGGCCAAGTTAAAGGATTACAGAAAACTATGTAACATGGATATGGGGAGTTAAAAAGAAAGCAGAACGCTGACAGACTAAACACTGGACGGTGAAAAGGGAAAAGATTAAGAATTTATGAAATATGAAACAAATGGATATCATCTAATGGAATAGATATATCACCGAGTTTGCCATAAATTATTATGATCAATTTGAAAACTTATTAATAAGCTGCACAGTAAGAGCACAGAGTGACACGTGGCAGGCTTGTCCCCCAAAGACCATTACAAATCAGCTAATGTTTGTAATGCCTATACTGAATTCAATATAATATTTTTCTATTGTATTAGATTTTTGGAAATCACTTATTATGAACCATCCTGAGTCCATGTCTAGGCGATAGTGGGCGACCCACGGGAGTGCTTGTGCCTCATGGGATCACGAGAATGAAGCGTCTGTGGTTGTTTTCCGTGCACTCCGCACAGACCATGCAGATGGGAATAATGGTGGTAGATCCAAGTTGTCGGAGATGCCATTTGTTACTTTCAATCATTTACTAATTGAAAACTACAATTTATTACGTCATGAAATGAACATTGTAAATATAAATATTACTTCATGAACTTTAGTTTTATATTACAAGTACCGGTATTACGAGTTTCAATGTTAATGTTATTGAAGTTCGTCCCATTTTCTAACTGGAAAGTTCCACGTCCACACATGCTCGGATGCGAATTTTAACGCATGGATTTCACTTCCATACTTTATAATAATTATTTCACCCTATTATATACAAATTTTATGTTTTATTTACAGTAAAAGTGACTATGACATCAGATACAGTAGCATTTTATTTTATGGTACTCATAAGGGATCAATAACCGGTAAAGCAACAGCCCTTACGTTTAAAATCTCTTAAAATAATAATTTTGTGAGGAGATCCGGTCCAGCAGCCGTGCCAGCAGCATCACTACAGAGCTAGTGAAACATGGCTGGCCTATCCCCAAGACTTGATGCCGAGAACATCTGCTACTGCCTTCGACCCGTTAAGGGGGGCAATCGACAGCAGATCCGAGCCGCCGGGAGCCCAGAAGATCAGGGGGACCGTGTGTTGGTTCAACGTTAAGGCTGCGTACGGTTTCATCATGCGCCAGGACACTGGTGCTGATGTTTCATGCGCAACCGAGCGATCATTGCACCCAACACTCGGCACCTTCATCACTCTCTTGGCGATGGTGAGACGGTGGAGTTCAGTCTCTCACAGTCTCGTAAGGGTCCTGAGGCCAGGGATGTCTCTGGGCCGGGGGGTGTTGCTGTGCAGGGTTCTGCTTATGCACAGCGAGGTCCCACGGCCCGTGGGAAATGGACACCATCGTTGCTATGTGCATCGCGACGGCAAGGGCTTTCTGTGTGCATTCTTTTCCCTCAAATCTTTGAGGAGAATTGGCTGCCCCGCCTTGCCATCCCCGAGAGCTTCGCTCGCGACGACAGTCCCGTTACTCGCCAGGAGTGCCGGCCCTGGCCACTGCAGCCTGTCCAACCCCACAAGACACCACGGAAACGGCTGCAGTTGAACGCCCCTCTCAACAGGGCAACTGCCATCACACCTGACGACCCGGCTTCTAACATGGACCTTGATACGACCACCGCTGAGACTCAAGCACCTCCAATGGCAGCAGAGGAGGGACGGGAGTCCACCCCTGACCCTTGAGTCACCCAGAATCCTGTTGCCTCAGACGACGTCACCTCTATGGAGACAGGTGATTCCTCCTCTTTGTCGCCACCAACTGAGAAGAAGAAGCAGAAAAACAAGGTGTGGAACAAGAGGAAGGCAGAGAAACGATCTCTCTCCAACGACCTTAACCTCTAACTGCCCACGCCCTCTGCTGAGCCCGTCTACAACCTCGAACTCAAGGCCTCCCATCCTAACTGCGACAACATCACAAGAGCCCTTGAAATAAACGCCAAGAAGATCGCCAGCGAAGCAATGAAGAGGATAAATGCCCGGTGTCCTCAACTACCCCAAACTACAAATTCAGAGCTGTTCAACAGCCTAAATAAGCAGTTTCCCCTCGTTCCACCACCTAAGTGCGTATTTCTACCTTTGTCGGGCCCTTATTTGGCCCGGTCCTCCCAAGGGAGGTAAATCTAAACAACAACAAATCATTTGGTGGTTTATCGTCTGCTTCCAACTTATGGCAATTGTACGGAGACGTAAACATTTACTGCCCACACACAAGAACTCAATGGAGGGAAAAGCTTCCACCACCATGTAGAGTATATAACACTGTACTGTTTTAGTTATACCATTATTTACACTGTTTGGTCAGATATACCGATAATTTAGATTGTTAAACCGTGAGTTCGTTCATGCATCGAGAACAATGTGTAGACAGGCCAGGTCGTTGATCAACGGCCACTTAACGTTTCAGGGCTTTATTCCTTCTAAACACAGCTGATGCACACTTGCAAAAAACTGTGGCTTTCCTTCCTCTCACGCTACCTCACTTATGACTACTCGCTCACTTTCCGTTCACTGAGTGACGGACTGTCACTCACAAACTCTGAGTGACTTCTCTGACCTTCACTGATCAGCTGTGACTTACTAATTCTGTCGCTGACTCTCTGTGCCACTGTTTGTCTGCCATTGACTCACTAACTGTTCATTCCACTGTTCACTGATTATCTGCTACTGGCTCTGACTCTCACTGCCTGACTGGCTCTCGCTCACTAAACTGCAACTGCTGCCCACTAACTCACTTGGTCCGTTACTGACTAAAATTGAACTCACTAAACTCCCTGACAAGCCGCCGCGCACTTACTCACTCTGTTCATTTCTTTCTTGTCAACTAAGCTCTGGCATTCTGCCAGGAAGTGGGGCCGGACCCTTTAAATATCCTTTCCTGATTCCGCTTACTAGTGTAGACGAAAATACTTGTATTCTATAGCCTAAGATAGAACTCTTATTTTCTCATGCAATAATGCATGTAAATTAACCATAAACATTAACAAATGACATGAACCAATTCCTAAGGTAAGATAGAAAGGAAATAAAACAGACATGCCGAAATCTCCAGAATGTTCCTTACATATCCAGATATAAAACACTAACTTAATCCTATGCCTCAGCTTTTAATTTCTTCAGTGTTCCTCACATCTCCAGGCATAATTAGCTTCATTTTATCAACATAACACAAAATTTCTAGAATGTTCCTAACATCTCCAGAGATAAACCACTAACCTAATCCTCGGACATAACACTGCCCCTCCATCAAAGCTGTGTCATCCCCAATACAACCACTAATCCTGTCTATACTCAGTTATATACAGGGCAACTTTACACACTAGTGGGCCATCACTGTCGCCTCTACTGTCTAGGACCCATGGCGTGAAAACGTCAATTGCCAGTGTTGTCAACTTTGTCATTCTCCGGGGCCCTTCATTCATCTTGGGTGTCCAGCAGGTCCTTGACTCCACTCCAAGTGCATTCCCCAGTTCCATGATATCTGCTGTGGATAATACATCAGTACATTTCACCAAGAGCCAACTCAGCTGCTTCATCAATGGCGTCCACATTCACTGGGCACTCTTGGAAAAGTGGTCTGGAAGCTCTTTCTGGGGCTTGACGTGCTCCTCTTGCATGCACTGCTCGGTGGCTCCTGGTCGATATCTTGGCACATCCCCACAGCTGTGCCCTGATGTATCTCCTTAGGAAGAAGTGAAAAGTTGGCCATAACAGGTATTTCTGATGAATTATCAACTAAGGTCCTGACCACCATTACTCCCTCTTCTATCATACCACGGCTCCTGTGCTCCATCAGTCCCAGTGCAGTGTGCAGCGTGTTGTAAATCTTGCAGGGCAGCAGCATCATTGACTCGGGAGGATAACTGTAATCCATCTACAGTAGTCGTCACTAGTATCAACGAACCTCAGCAGAATACTCTTTGCTCCTAGCCTCATTGGCATTGAAAGGAAGTCAAGCAGGCAGCACCAGGACAAAAGGCAGTCCTGACCCAAGATGCAGGAGTCCAAGATGTCAGCAACACACACAACCAGGGTCTCCTCAACTCCCTGCTGCATACTGACACCCATCATTCCCCCAAGCCCAGTGCATTGCCCTGCGACCCCACATAGCTGCTGCAAAGTCTCTGGAAACTTCCGATGACCCAGCAATACAGCTGCACCAAAGTCCCTTCTGAGCCTGTGTCAAAGACACTACTCCCTCATTCTCACCATCCTCCTCCGTTCACCTGTCATTTACACCTAAGGGGCGTGATGGGACCAAATTTCAAACACTGTTCAAGGACTTTGACCTTGTTACTCACTTTCTGTATTTCACTTCTCACTTTATCCTCCACCACAAAAGAACCCTCTTTCCTATTTTATCTTATCTGGTCGTTTATCCTCTCTACCTTACTGTATACCACCTCTTGTTGCTTCAGTTTCCAGGTCCCATCCTGCAGCTCCTCTGGTAGCTGGCAAAGTTCCTGTCTGTGGCCACTTGGTGGTTCTTTTCCTGTGCACTGTTGTGCTTGGGATTCATCTTGCTCTTCTTGTTGTGCTGTCAGTACTATAATATATGTTTCCTTTGGTCCTTTTTATGTGCTCTCAACACTGGAGTATATCTTTCTTTTGTTCTCACTGTTTTTTTTTTTCTTGATATTTATGTTCTTACTGTGCTCTCAACACTGTGAGTATATCTGCCAGAGATACGTCCGTCCTTTTGGCAGCCTGTCTATGCGTCTACATCTCACAAGATGTATCCCACTCCTGTAACTAATCGTTACAAACGTATAATTCGTTGATAAAACGAGAACGATGTTTAGACAGACCAGAACTTTATTGAAAGCCCTTTGAATGTATCAGGGTTTTATTCCTTCTAAGCATAGCCGAGGTGCACTTACAAAACATTGTGGCTTTTCTCTTTCACACTACTTCACTCACTACTACACTTTCACTCTCCATTCACTGAGTGACGGCCTGTCACTCACTGATTCTGATTGACCACTCCATCATTCACTGGTTAGCTCTCACTGTCTGACTCGCTACCTCAGTCACAGACAGTGTATCTGTTGATCTGCCTCTGACTCACTGCCTGTTCATTGACCGTCTTACTATTCACTGATAGTCCATTACATATCATCTGACTATCACTGTCGGACAGGCTCTCGCACACTAAACTGCAGCTGCCGCACACTAACTCCTTTGTTTGTTACTGACTAAAACTGAACTCACTAAACTCTTTAACTGGCAGTGGCTCACTCACTCACTTCATCCATTACTCTCTGGCTAAGTAAGCTCTCTGGCACACTGCCAATAAGTGGGTTGGACCATTTGGGCGAGGATAAATAACTCCACCGACTCCTGGTGGCACAGCCCAGAATGTTCAGGAGCCTAGGAACGAACTCATTTTTTTCATGCAATAATGTACTTTAATTGACAATACACAATAACAATACTGACGAACTAATTCCTAAAGGAAAATAGAAAGAAAATAAAAAGGACATGCTAAAATCTCCGGAATGTTTCCCACATCTCCAGATGTAAAACACTAACCTAATCCTACGGTTCAGCACTTAATTTCTAGAATGTTTCTCACATCTCCAGGTGTACTGTAGTGTCAACAAGAGTTTCGACTGGTCCACCTGATTCGATGTTGTTTTAAGTGAATGTCCACTGGGTGAGCCACCATGACACGAGTTAAAACACAATATATAACATACATATTACTTAACTCAGTTGTATATTATAATGTAATATATTGATCAAAGGAAATCCGATAAACTAAGCTTAAGAAACGCTGCACCTACAACGTATTTCTTAAATGTTATAATAATACTTCTTCCAGGAAGAAATATTGTTATTCATGTATTAGGTCACCCATAATACATTTTTCGAATACTTCAGTGTTTGTCTTTGTATGGTGTTTAAGGTTCTACCCCGAAACCATAATCATATATAATTATGTAATATGCAATAACCTTATTAACAGAACCTAATAAATACTGAGGTGTGTGTCATCAAATGTTAAGGGCAAAGATTACATTATATCAGTCGTGGACGTCCTTAGCCACGTATGTACACACTCACATTACCATATGACACACCCACATTACATACTCACTACACTCCCCTCACCCCCACCACATGTATTGTCGCACATCCACACACACACACACACACACACACACACACACACACCAGAGCAGTGATATTGAGGAGAAGATAACACAGGTGAATGAAGCTGTGCAAAGCTACAAAAATGATGTGGAAACCACGTATGCTGAAATGGTGAAAGTAAAGAAAGACTTAGAAACAAGGGTGGAGGAAAAAAGCATTTAAAAGGAAGTGAAAACAATAATCCAAAACAATCCAAAGTTAGTCAGAGATTCAGTAAATATAAACAAATCTATAGTAATCGCTGGTATAGAAGAGGAAGAAGTAAAAAACAAGATCACAAGAGACAAAAAGGAGATGGCAAATGTAATGAGCTTACTGAAAGAAGTATCAGAGGAAATCTGTAGTAAAAACATAGAGGAACACAAAAGGTTAGGGAAATATGAGAAAAGCAAGACAAGACCTCTAAAGGTGACTTTCCAGAGTGTAAACACTGTGGAAGAGATACTAAAAAATGCAAAGAATCTTATGGAAAAAGAGGAGTTCAAAAATGTATGAATAAAAAAGATGCCTAACACAAGAGGAACTGGAATTACTGAAAGAGAAAAGGGAGGAAGCAAAAACAAAAAATGAGGGAAGATCAGAAGAGGAGAAGAAGAAATTTTTTTTACAAAGTAATAGGATTGCAGGTACGAAAGTGGTATACAAACAGGATGGAATAAAAAGGAGGAAGGTAGTAGAACCATGTCATGACAAGTATATAAACAAGATGATAAAGTTGATGTACTGAAATGCGGATGGAATGGTATCTAAATTACTAGAGATGAATAATTATGTCAGAGGAAATGAACCACAAATAATATGCCTAACTGAAACAAAATTAACACCAAGGATATCCAATGACATACTAAACTTAGAGGAATACAATATATGGAGAAGAGACAGAAATTTAAAAAAAAAAAAAGGAGGAGGAATTATATTAACTAAGAAAAATCTAAAAGTCAATGAAATAAAACTAGATATACCATCACAAGTAGAACTGATTTCAGTAGAGATCAACACATCTGAAGGTAAAGTAATTGTAGCCAATTTGTACATGCCACCCAGGTCAAACACATGGGAAAGAGATGAATATGAGGACCTGACAGAGAGTACAATTCAGAGTTTAAGATCATTACTACATAAAATGGAAGAGAAATCAGAAAGAATTATACTAACTGGGGATTTCAATACAAATATAAATTGGAATACTCTAGAAATAATTTGCCAAGAAAGCTGTTGGGACCATAAGCTCCTGGATCTCGTACAAGAGTTCTTCCTAACCCAATATGTGAGGGAAACCACCAGAAAAAGAGGACTTGATGTACCTTCAGTGCTAAATCTAATATTTACTAGGCAAGAAAATGATATTGACAGTTTAATATATCACCCTCCACTCGGCAAAAGCGATCATCAATCAATCAACCAATCATTTCCTGTGGCACCCTCGGGGATGCATAGGGCCTCGATGAACTCACACCACCACATCCTATCTTGTGCTAACTCCTCAAGATCTCCCCAACACTCATCTCCAGCTTCCCGTCTCATTGTCCTCACCCACGTCTCTTTTGGTCTTCCTCTACCTCTCCTACCAGGTGCCACCCACCCTGGTGTACCTCGTACTATTCCCTGTCTCCTATACACATGTCCTAGCCACTTCCATCGTGAGAATCTAACATATTCATCGATCGGCTGCACTCCCGTTATTTCTCTAATTCTACTATTTGGTATCCTTTCCCACCACTTAACTCCTAATATTCTTCTAAGTGCTTTATTTTCAAACACCAAGAATTTATTTTCCATAGTCACTGTGCTGTACCAAGACTCGTGTCCATAAATTAAGATACTCCTAACCATTACCTTATAAAGTTTGATTTTTGTATGCACAGAGAAATTGTTATTATTCCAAATATTTTTAAGCATTCCCATTGCCTGATTAGCCTACTTTAACCTTTCCTCGAATTCAAAGTTCAAAGAACCATCCTTGGCTAAATAAGTACCTAAATATTTAAACCTATCAACTTGCTTTACAACCATACCTCCAATTACACATTCCTGCGCATTTTCCATATTCATATTGATTATTTCAGTTTTTCCACAATTAATAACCAAACCCACCTTGCGACCTTCACTCACCAAACAGTCCAACACTCTCTGCATCTCTTCTGGCCCATCACAAATCAAAACTATATCATCTGCATAATCTAAATCCAAAAGTTTCCTGTTCTCTCCCCAAAGTATACCTGCACCGGTTTCTGTTCCAACACGTTTCATAATGTAATCAATGACCAATATAAATAGTAAAGGCGATAGAACACCACCTTGAATTACTCCGGACTTGACTTCAAACGAATCACTCAGACAACCATCAACCATCACTTTACAAAATGTGTCCTCATGCATGTTCATAATGACCCTCACAAACTCCTCTGGTATTCCATAATGTCTCATGATCTTCCCCATAGACTCTCTCGAAACACTATCAAAAGCCTTTTCAAAATCAACAAAACAAAGACTTAACGGTACTCTCATTTCATTAACTTGCTGCATCAAATGCCTAACTATAAAGATCTGATCACTGCAACCACGTCCCTTTCTAAAACCAGCCTGTTCATCCCTCAGAATACCCTCAACCACCGGCTCCAACCTATTTAACAACACTCTACTGAAAACTTTCAAAGCTATCGGTGACAAAGAGATTCCCCTCCAATTACCACATTCACTCAGGTCTCCCTTCTTCGGAACTTTAACAATTACACCATTCTTCCAAACTGATGGTAGTAACCCCGTCATCCATATCTTATTGAATAGCTTGGTCAAGATCATTATTAATCTATCCCCCTCCACTTTAAACATTTCCGGAAATAAACCATCCTCCCCTGGTGCCTTATTATTCTTTAACTGTTTTACTGCTTCCTCCACTTCTGCAAGCCTCAACTCTCCTGTTTCTATATTTAAATCTTCCTGAGCAGACGGTATATCCTCTTCTGGTGGTATTGGTCTATTAAGAACTGTCTCAAAATGCTCTTTCCATCTATTTTTAATATCTCCATCTTTGGTCAATAAATTTCCTTCCCTGTCTCTAATTGATATTTCCTTGCGTTTACCTGCATTACCACTCAGTTCTCTAATCGATTCATATGCTATTCTTTGACTCTGTCCATCATTTTTGTTTATTAGGATTTCAGTCTCTGCAACCTTTTCATCCACACATCTTCTTTTATCTCTCCTAGCTAACCTTCTTACTTCTGAATTCAAACTCCAGTACGCAGCTCTTGCTAATTCAATCTCTCGTTCATCAACGCATTGCATCTCACTCCTCAGTTTAGCGTCACCTCTCTTTTTTATCATATCCCACGTTTCCTCTGATATCCATTTCTTTCTCCTGAATCTATGTCTCCTTCCAATCGTACATTCAGCAGTCTCATGCAAAACTTTGTTCACATCCTCCCACATCTCATCTACACTTCTCTCCCCCTCTTCCAACGTTTCCAACACCAAAAACCTATTTCTGCATTCTAATCTGAATTCCTCCTTTTCTTCTCCTTCCCTTCTAAGCTTAAAAATATCGTATCTACCAACACCAGATTTTTCCTTCTTCTGATTTTTAAGTTTAAACCTTATTTTTGCAATGCTGAGTTGATGGTCACTACCAATATCCGCTCCCCGTTTAACATGAACATCTAGCAGAGAACTTCTATGCCTCCTACTGATAGCGATGTGATCAATCTGATTTTTATATTTTCCACACGGCGACACCCAAGTTGTCTTGTGTATATTGCAATGCTGAAAGAGTGTGCCCCCGATGACTAAGTCATTTGCTAGACAGAAGCTTCCAAACCTCACTCCGTTTTCACTCATCCTACTACCAACTCCCATCTTACCCATACATGCCTCAAATCCCTCATTTGAACAGCCCATTACTGCATTAAAGTCTCCAACGCAGATCAAAACATCATGTCTAGGTACCCTTCCTACTCCTTCTTGCAACTTTTCATAAAATGTGTCTTTCCTTTCATCGAGTGCATCATTAGTAGGTGCATAACACACAAACAGACTGATGTTGCCATGATTTGATTTAAACCGTGCGTATAGCAATCGCTCATCTATAGGATCCCACTCACATAAAGCCTTATTTGCTTTACAACCCAGCAACAATCCTACTCCCTGATAATGCATTCCGTCCTGTCGACCAGATATCAACAAACGTATACCATCCTCCAAATCCAACTTATCGACTCCAGTTAATCTAGTTTCTGTCAGAGCACAAATATCAAGTCCGTAATTTTGAAAAACCTTCACTAACTCATCGATTTTACCGTCATGATTTAGCGTTCTCACATTCCAGTTACCAATTTTAATTGTATTTTTTGCATTGACAAAGGAATTAGATTGTAATTGAGGCAACGGTGAGATTCTTAGCACCCCCTGCCCATTTAAGGGCTGCACGGGACTGGGGGCCATTATTGTTCTTTCAGAGTCCATCAAGGTTTCTTTGGCTAACTTCCTGAACATCTCGCCATTGTGTTGCAGTCGCAGTAGGCAGCTAACTTGCCTGATTGCCCACACCCGAAAGACCCAGCTATGCTGTAGCCAGTCACGTGCCGGCATGCTTCCCAGCCATTTCACTCTCAAGGAGTTCCTCTGCCTGAGAAAGCAACCACCCCCCTGCTCCCGAGGGCTTTTGATCTGTGTAGGTAGAGGGCGATCACTCCCTCACTAGCCATATACAGTGTATATACAGTGTATAGGCTACACTCACCATATTACTAAATATTAATTAATATTACTAAATTATAACTTCAGGATAGCATATGACATAGTAAACAGCAATAACAGTTACAAAAAGAGCTTAAACTATAAAAAGGGAAATTATCAAGACCTAAAGAAGTATTTCTTAGAAGTTGATTGGGGAAATGAGCTTAGAGGACTAGATTTAAATGATGTATATAAAAAGTTCTGTGAATTTTATGAAATAGGAGTCCAGAAGTACATCCCACAGCACAAAGAAGCGGATAAGAAAATACAGAAATGGTTCAATACAGAATGTAAAAAATCAAAAGAAAGAAGAGATTTGTTGTGGAATAGATACAGAAGACACAATAGTGAAAGGGCGTATAATAATTACAAACAGGCAAGAAACGATTATACAAGAATAAGGAGGGAAGCCCAAAACAGTTTGAGGAGGATATAATAAATAAAAGTAGTGATCAACCAAAGCTGTTTTACAGCTATATCAGAACCAAAACCAAAGTAAAAGATATAATACAAACAATTACGGACGAAGGAATCACTTATACACAAGGGAAAGATATTTGTGAAGCACTAAATAAGAATTTCCAATTAGTTTTTACAGAAGAAAAAAATTTTGAGGGGGACTATGTGGAACATGCATGTCCACACATACTACAAGATATACAAATAGCAGAAAAAGTAATACAGGAGGAGCTAAGTAGATTAGACAGAGGAAAAGCAAGTGGTCCTGATGAAATTTCATGTTGGGTACTAGGAGAATGTGCAATGGAGTTAAGTAAACCATTATTTTTAATTTTCAAGAAATCCTTGAGTCAAGGTAAACTACCTGATATTTGGAAAAAAGCAAATATTGTCCCCTTATTCAAGAAAGGAAATAGACAAAATCCACTCAACTACCGACCAGTATCACTGACCAGTGTTGTAAGCAAGGTATTCGAAAAGCTTATAAGAAAAGCTTGGGTAAATCATCTAGAAGAACACAGTATGATAACAGAAAGACAGTTTGGTTTCAGAAAAGGAAAATCATGTGTTACTAATCTGTTGAGCTACTATGACAGAGTAACAAACACAATACAGGAAAGGGAAGGATGGGTGGACAGTATCTATTTAGATTTCAAGAAAGCTTTTGACACAGTACCACACCAAAGACTTTTATAGAAACTGTACAATCAAGGAGGAATTCGAGGCAATCTGTTTTGTTGGATGCAAGACTTTCTCATATAAAGAGAAATGAGAACAGTACTAAGAGGAAACTACTCATCATGGAAAGAAGTGACTAGTGGAGTACCACAGGGTTCAGTGCTGGCACCAATCATCTTTTTAGTGTATATAAATGATATAAACAGTAACACTGGAAATGAGAGCTATCTGAATATCTTTGCAGATGATGCAAAAATACAAAGGAGAATTACTAACACAGACTTTTGTAAAGAGCTACAAGAAGAATTAAATAAACTTCATGAATGGAGTAGTACATGGCAAATGGAATTCAATGTGGACAAGTGTCATGCAATCAAGTTTGGTAAAAGTGGAAAAAGACCTGATCGGGATTATAAGTTAGAAATAAAACCCTATACACATCAGAAAGAGAGAAAGACCTTGGTGTGATCATCAATAACAGACTATCTCCGGCTGACCACATCAGCGAGAAGGTACGGAACATGTATACACTGCTTGCAAATATGAGAATAGCATTCACATACATAAATGAAGACATGCTAAGAAGGATAATAACATCATTCATTAGACCAACCCTGGAATATGCATCAGTAGTCTGGAGTCCTCATCTCAAAAAGCACATAGACAAGATTGAAAAAGTTCAAAGGGCCGCTACAAGATGGATACCAAGCTTAAGGGACCTAAGCTACGAAGAAAGACTAAATAAACTGAATCTACCAACACTACAGGAGAGAAGGAAAAGAGGTGACATGATAATGCTATATAAGTGCATATCAGGGAAGGAGAAAATAGACATAAATGATTACTCAACATATGGAGAAGCATCAGCAAGAGGACACTGCAAAAAACTGCATAAGAAGAGAGGTGATAAAGACGTAAGGAAATTCAGTTTCCCAAACAGAGCAATTGATCAATGGAATGCACTACCGAATGAAATAGTGTGTGCCAAAACAATTCTCAAATTTAAGGATATGTACGATAAATATGGTTTAAGACACGGGACAGTACGAGCTTGACTCATTCCTGTAAAGATACAATTAGGTAAGAACAATTAGGTAAGAACACACACACACACACACACACACACACACACACACACACACACACACACACACACACTATGACAGTCTGTATACTGAATGAAATCCTGCTTTGTATTCTGTTGTTCAAATTACTATATGCATATAGAACTGTAACAGTAATAGCAAGTTCATTAAACTGCACAATGTCGGGCTTTCAATACTGAAACAAAGGGACTAAGACTGTGACTGGTGCATGAGAGCTGCAACGCTCCCACAATGTGCTCCAGATATATTTTGAGAGTTCATATAGGGTGTGTGTATTTTTCATAAGTAATGTTTGTTCATTAGTACATTAACTTTAATCACTGACGTAACTGGAGGAACAGGAACCTCTACAGTGACACTGTAACGCACCAGCTTAGCTATGGGGATTGGGGGTGTCAACGGCCACCTTCCCTCTAACTGGTATCCGCCACTGAACGCATAATTATCTTTTACATTAACGACAGTATCACTGGGGATATGGCTACCCTATGACTATCATTGAAACATAGACTATACAGATAAGTACTGTTGATTGATTAGCGTAATCTGTAATGTGAGCTGGTTATGTATTGCACTTGAATTTTGACACACAAAATTTTAGGTAACATACGAGTAGTTAATGCAACGTCATTGCTCATTAGCACAAACTGATATCGTGTGTGTGTGTGTGTGTGTGTGTGTGTGTGTGTGTCTACTGATAGGCAGCTGAGAGAGAGAGAGAGAGAGAGAGAGTCGAGGTGGTGGAGCAGGCTGCATGTTGTCCGTTAACGAGGGACGGGCTATCCTACGTGTGATGTAATTTAAAGTGCGTAATCGGTTGTCTAAAATAAAATAATAAATAATAGGTGTAGTATCATTAAAGATCCTGGATATCATTGACACCTTAATAAATATACTGAAGTGGCCAAGAATGTATAACTGTTGGAGTAAACGACGTGACCCCACCTCTTCCCCTTTCCCTTCACCTGCCAAGCTCACTCTCACTGCCATACTCCCACCTTCCCCCTACATTGCGCCATTTGTGGGTGAACTTACCCACTGTTTCTGAACCAAAGGTCAACCTGTATCGTGGTTCACGCAACAAGACAAGAAAAGAATTATTTTATATAACTCAGACTTTAAAAACAATATATATAGTGTGCAGCTCATTACTCCAGACATTCAAATGATATGTTTATTAGTCTATATCACATCATAATTCTATAACCACATACTAATATAGTACAGAGGATGAAACTTGGTGATTCGAATAATCTGGGGGCATGTACACACAAACACACACACACACTCGCGCTGTTGCCAAGTTAGCCATATCTCGCGACCAGGTGAACCAGTCTGAACTCTTCTTGAGTGTTCAGTACTTCTGCCGGCATAACACTATGTACAAATTTTGCCTGTAGGGATACTTTTGGAGGTAGTGATAAAACTGCAAACAATGTCTTTAACCACTCGATCTCAAGATGACTGAATACAGTTTCAAGAAGATCTCTCATACTGGATGGCTGAATGAAAGCTGTTATCTAAATCCTCCAGTTTGAAATATGTCTCCTGATCTATACTGAGTCGTCTAGCGGTGGCAAGAATAAACCAATGAATGAAATAAAATTACAAGACAAAGTCATCGGAATGGTGTAAATTTCAGCGATTCTGAAATGGTGAACCCCTCCAGACTCTTAATCCAGCTATATTAACATTCAGGGAATTTTATGCAGCAAAGGGAAACCCTCTCGCATTAGAGAAGTTAATGTGAACTATGTCTAATCCCTCAAGTTAACAGATCGCTCGTAGTTCATGTAAAAAAGAGAACAGGAATAAACCAGACATGAATCATCTCTATGCTAGAGGTATTGCCCGCTGCTCAAACCTCCCAGCCGAGCTCACCATCCTGCTTCAGCTTCTTAGAATCCTTGAAGCTTGAAATAAGTACCGGATCAGGAGACTTATGGTTTTCATACCGTGAATGGATTAACGGTGACCATGTTTACACTATGACGTAAATTTTGCAGGATAATGTCGTTAGTTGGAACAAATAATACGGAGGACGCAAACTTGACAGGGTTGACAGTTTTATATTTCGTCTCCCTCTCTCTCCCTCTCTCCTCCATGTCTTACATATACTTCAGTGGTATTTCTACTTTTAACGCTCATTTCTTGACTTCCTCATCTCCACCCTCTCTTCATCTCTCCCTTTCTTCCTTCTTCTCCTAATTTCCCAAGGTTCCACTCCCTCTTGTTTCCAGCTGTCTGCCCCCTCCCTGTGGCAGTCACTTTGTAACTTTGGTCTTTTCTTCCCCCCCCCCTCTGTTTTGCATTTTTCCCAACACCTACCTTCTTTTCAAAACTATCACAATCAGTAATCCAGTGTTTTCGCTTTTTTTTTTCTTTGCTTTTATCAGCATCTAGGTTATTCTCTCTTTTACTTGCAATCTTCCCCTCTAATTTCTAACCCAGTCCCAGTTTGGTCTGGCAATCTTAACTTTTTTCATTCTTTCTCCTCTCCTCCTAAACCTTCTTACGCCTCATTATTTACTTCTGTGCTCTCTTCTTCTGTCATTCCTCCGGCTTGTATTTCGTTTTTATTATTATTCTTTTTTTTTTTTGTCAAAAATTTTCAGTTATTCTATCCTGTTCGCTGTCGGATTTCTCCCATTACTGTCTCCTCTACATAAACTTTTTACACTTTTGTGTCATTATGTCAGATGGATTCTCCATCGCACCTTTTTTATATACCAGCCCTGTTTTTAGATAGTTTCTACAGTTAACATTTTCCAGATTTCCCACTAAACTGTATCTAGTTTTCCCCTGCTACTCTTACGCTACAGACCTTCCTTATTACATGGTTCTAGACTTTCCTACATTTCCTTTCTTTATTTTTCTCTTTTTGTTTCCGGTTTATTTTATGTCTCCCCTTTCTCCCTTCTTCACTGCCTTCCTTCCTTGTCCACCATTGCTCATCCGGTTTACTTGCCATACAAGACCACCTTGTTTATTATCATTCACCAGACATGGTGGTGTCTGCTCTATCAATTTATGGTTATTCTTCGATATACGCTACAACTTCCTACAACACAAGCAGATATCCCATTAGCAATATTCTTTGTATCTTTGAAATCACATAAGTCACCTTTACATTGCACACAGATAAAATCATAGCCTTTCTCCTCTCTGTTAGTATATGCAGTTACATTCACACAGGTTTTCTGACATGAAATAAAAAGTTAATTGCATGATACCTTGTCATTTCCATGTTTACCTCATCAATACTTCTAGATTCATCATCTTCATGCCACACTTTACTTTTGCCATTATCACACTCTCGGTCACCACATTTTCTGTTTATAGACCCCCAAAATAGTGATGTTTACCCCAACACTTCTGTCATTCCTATCAATTTTTTCTTTACCGCCACCAACTTAGTTGGAGAAGGTTATGTGTTCACCCCGTGTCTGTGTGTTTGTTTGTTTGTCCACAGGATATATAAAAACGTTATGGGTGGATTTCAATGAAACTTCGTTGTCGCGGACCGAGGAATGGTGTATTAAATTTTGGTGGCGATCTGAGTTCGAATCCAGTTTCAGGACTGTCTTTTGTTTGCTTGTCCACAGGATATCTGAGGGAAAAAAAAAAAAAACATTAAATGATAACAGTGAAATTGTGTGGATATGTGGGTCTTGGATCAAGGAAGAGTTTATTAAATTTTGGTGGTGATGTGAGTTGGCAGAGGTACGCCCTATCTGATTGCTGTACTCTTGTTCGAGGTAGTCTTTCCATCAGTTACTTTTTTTGGCTTCACTTCATAGCAGTACTTTATATCTCTTCATATCTCGATTCTTCTTATATTCTCCCCGATATTTTTTTTAAAATTCGCCTCAGAACAGTTATCGTTTCAAGCAATGTCATATTTATGCAATTCCAATTTCATCATTTAATACTATCTCATTTTTATGACATACATCTCTTATTCACCACCAACACCAGACTTCCGTTTTATCATGATTGTGGAGGAAATGTTTTCACCCGTCACTGGGGTTCCCTATTTCCGGCAGGGAAACAGTTCGTCTGTCAGTCCACTAAATACAGTTGAAAGGTGAAAGGCCAGCCAAGGGGCTGACTTGTTGGAAGGGTTGAGGGTCAGACACGAACGAACTGAACAGATTTTGAGAACAATCAGTTACAGGTTAAATTAAACAAGTAAGGTCAAATGTTTGACCAGTGTGTGTCTGAATGAACAAATAATTGATCTAATTAGGACCACACTTGGTGGAAGAGTTGAGGGTCAGCCAAATGGTTGACCCAGGGTTTTTAGAAACAATGGGTCAAAGGTCTAAACAAGATGAACTTAAACAGTTTTAATCTAAAATGGGCTAATATTTGCTGGATGGTTTCCGTTAAAGCAACGATGAAGGGATTCATCAATGAGAACAATCGTCACAGGTCAGCGTCTTAGGGTAAGATCAGTGTTCCATACAGTAACTCAAAGAGTTTTGATTTGATTTGGACAGGATTTGGCAGACGCTCTATGGGTAAACTAAGACAAGAGACTCGATTTTTAGATCAACACTTCAAAGGTCAAGATCAGTGAGCAAGATCAAATGAGTTTTCATCCGCCAAGGAGAATAATTTGTGGAGGGGCTGAGTGTCTAGTCTGAATGCTACTGAGGGAGTTATATTTCTCTGCATTGTGTGTGTGTGTGTGTGTGTGTGTGTGTGTGTGTGTGTGTGTGTGTGTGTGTGTGTGTGTGTGTGTGTGTGTGTGTGTCTGAATATAACAACTTG
Organism: Coenobita brevimanus; assembly: GCF_032717465.1. Lineage (NCBI taxonomy): Eukaryota > Metazoa > Arthropoda > Malacostraca > Decapoda > Coenobitidae > Coenobita > Coenobita brevimanus. The sequence continues at coordinate 2,760,687 of NC_137048.1, read as the reverse complement.
AACAGTTTTTATCTGCCTTTACTATGTTTCGTGCAAAAGAATGTGGTAGGGCGATTACCTAATGTTTTTTCAGAGCAATAAGTCAAAGGTCAAGGTTACATGACATGGTGAAAATAGTTTTGATCTAAATCAGAACAAACGTTTCTTTTCTTTTCTTTTTTTTTGAGAGAGAGAGAGAGAGAGAGCACAGAGCGTAATGGTTAAAGTCACAGGGCATGGTAATACGATCTACACTAGAGCAATTTTGATTTAATCTGGCTTAAGCTTGCTGCAAGAATGAAGGTCAGAGAAGAATAAAGAAAATCTATTTTGAGAATGTTGTCCTAGATAAAAGCGTCAGGGTAATGTCAATTCGGACAGTTTCGACTCGATATGGATCAAACCTAAAGTAGAGGATGAGGGTCAGGCAAGAATGAAGTAATTCGATTTTGAGAACATTCTGCTGAAGATCAGGATTACAGGGCAAAGTCAGCTATTCCTCCCTTAAACCACTAAGTTGTGGGTGTTCCATTCTATTAGTGCTGTAGCTTGTTTGAATTTTCATTTTATTTCTTTCCATGCTGTACAAATATTTTAAACTTTTCCCAACCCACTTTTGCCCTACCTTTTCCCCATCCACCTTTGCCTTACCTTTCCCTTATCATATGCAGTTTCTCACACTCTGTTTCATTCAACGTACTCCACCACCGCACATCTCACCATCCCGTCATTCCTTTCCACCTTCCTTCCTTTCTTCACGCCAGACAGTAATCAACCTCAGCCAGGTTCCATTGCAGTCAGGGAGAGAACGGTATGTCTTTGGCCAGAGTCTGAGCACCAAATAAACTGGCACTGAGAAGGCTTGAATGTCGGCCGCCTGGTCATTTATCAAGGCAGAAAAAGGTCTGAATGTAGCTGGGGAGAAACAAGCCAGAGAATTTTGGGAAAAATCATCAGGACGAACAGATTGAATATATAAGAAAATAAATATGTAGGTTAGGAAATCGGCAGCCAGAGTATGGGAAAGGAATCTAATTAGGTCAGGAAGAACGATGGGAAATAAGGAATGGAAGTAATGACAGAAGAAATAAACAGGAAATAAGCTATGGTGGAGATGGAAATCTGTTGATCATTGGAAAGAGTTTAATGCCTTAATGATGTATGAGTTATATTAGATGAACTGCTACAAATGTGATTGTCAGTTTTTTATAGGAACAAACACACAGACACACAAACATAATACCTGTCATTATATATCTGTTTGTCTGTCTCTGTCTTTCAGTCTACCCATCTATGTCAATGACTGCATGAGTATGTCTGCCTGTCAATTCATCTAGTTTGATAGATTTAGACAGAGAAAAAGAAAGATAAACATATAAATATTCAGATATACATATTCAGGGTATCCTGGGACATAGTAAGTTCATAGGGTGCTCCCTTTAAGGCATTCTTAGACACAAATGTTCAGTGAACATATAATATCTGATTGGCAACGGTTATGTAGCACAGGACATCTAAATGATAGTAGTGGCAATAGGAGAAGAAATCCTCGTCCATCCTGCGCTAGCATCCTCCAAACTCCTCTTTATATTTTTATTAAATTAACCAGAGGTTTATTCTTTATTAAAACACATTTATTAGTTTATTTCTTATTAGAATACTCTACGCCAGCGGTGCTGATGCTGGGGGAAGCGCAACCCAAGAGGGGCATGAGCAATTTACTAGGCGGGCACGACGACTCGAAGATAATAGAGTGGCCAGAACAAGTGTGTGTGTGTGAGTGTGTGTGTGTGTGTCACGGTGAACCACCGATTTTTTAAAGTACTGATATTGTTTCTACTCCAGCGTTTTGATCACATTAACTATGTTACCATGAAATAACTTTTTTTTCTCTCTCTCTCTGTCGCCTTTCCATCTTCCTTTTTTTTTTTTTTTAATCTTGTCGTTTCGAGGAAAAAAAAAGTAAACATACCAAGAAGTCTTCTGTTGCATGATGGACCGCACCCAAGTTAAAATATAGACGTTCCCTAACTCCCCTCTCCCCCGTCCCCCGAAAAAGGGTATACCAGATTGCAGGAGCATGTATTCACCTGGGTTAATGTCCACTTGAACCAGCGGCAACAGTAACATCAAAAATTAAGAAATACGTTTTTTTTTTTTTTTTTGGTCAGATGATGGGAGGAAGCTGGGGGGAAGGAAGGCCATGATATGTGGACCAAGGCCAAGGGGTAGGGGGGGGGAAGTACCCGAAGAATGTTAAGAATAGCTAGTGTAAACTTAAATCACAAAACCAATACATTAACAACTAAATTAATAAACAATGAAAATATCTTTCACCTTATTACATATTACCCTTTACATCTTACACCTTACTATCGGTCCAGACAAATTTAACTCCCTTTTTCAGTAGGTCTGTAAGTGGTGATACAAGAATTGAAAAGTTAAGAACAAATCTCCTGTAATAAGCTACCATTCCCAAAAATCTTTGTAGCTCTTTCCTACTTTTAGGTCTGGGAAGATCACTTATAACCTGAACCTTAGCTCCTGGTGGTGCAACATGTCCATCACCAATTACGTACCCAAGGTACTGAACTTTAGCTTGACCAAACTCACACTTTGATAAATTAGCTACAAGATTAGCCTGAACCAAACGCTCAAGAAATTTACTGACATGGCATAGGTGATCTTTCCAGTTGTCACTGAAGATTAATACATCATCAATATGAACAACACACCCTGCCAAACCCTCTGTTACAACATTCATGAGCTTCTGAAAAGTGGCTGGTGCATTCTTCACACCATATGGCATTACAGAACATGCAAAAGTCTTTCCTAGTGTTACAAAACATGAGATCTCCCTAGCACGTTCAGTCATAGGTACTTGCCAGTATCCCTTTAACAAATCAAACTTACTTATGTACCTAGCCTTTCCGATCTTGTCTATGCAATCTTCCACGCGAGGGAGAGGGTAAGTGTCTGTTTTGGTTATCTGATTAACACGTCTGTAGTCGATGCAAAGCCGCTGTGACCCACCTGGCTTAGGGACTAGAGTGACAGGAGAACTCCACTCGCTCTGACAGCGCTCAATCATCTTGTGGTCCAACAGGTAGCCAAGCTCCTTCTCGATGAGAGGAACTTTCACTGGGTTCACACGGTAAGGAGGCAATTTAATTGGCTTTGCGTCTCCAACATCGACATCATGCATCAACACAGTGGTTCTTCCTGGATTGGCACGGAACACTTGCGGGTACTCTTGCAGTAATGCCGAAAACTCCTGCCTTTCCTCGGGAGGTAGATGAGAAAGCTTAGTCTGGAGATCATTCATGATATCAGGATTCTTCCCCAAACTATCACTCAGGCTCATGCTGCATGGGAGAACTTCACTTGCAGACTCGGGTGGAACAGCTACAGTGCAGACTGGGTTATTTTCGTCCCGCCTGTGATATAACTTTAGCATGTTGATGTGACAAAGTTGCTTGTTCTTTCTACGATCTGGTGTGGCGATGACATAGTTGACATCACTGAGTTTCTTCTCCACGAAATAAGGACCACTAAACTTGGCTTGAAGAGGTTGCCCATGCAGCGGTAGCAGAATCAAAACCTGATCTCCGGGCTGAAAGTGGCGTAACCTGGACTTCTTATCATACCAAGTCTTCATCTTCTCCTGAGCAGCTCCTAAATTCTCTCTCGGCAGCTGTAAAGCAGTGGACAGCCGTTCTTTGAACTTCATCACATACTCCAGCAGGTTGACGTCATCTTCCTCCGACAGCCAGCATTCCTTGAGTAACTTAGGGGGTCCTCTTACTTCATGGCCAAACAGTAGTTCAAAAGGTGAGAAGCCCAGTGATTCATTTGGAGATTCTCTTACGGCAAATACAACGAATGGAAGACCTTTATCCCAGTCTTTCTGATGTTCTAAACAGTATTTCTTGAGCATCGATTTGAGTGTTTGATGATATCTCTCCAACGCTCCTTCGGTCTGGGGATGGTAAGCTGAAGACGTGATCTGGGTGATGCCCAACTCTTTCAGAGACTGCTTGAAAACATTTGACATGAAATTACTTCCCCGGTCTGACTGTACCTCCTTGGGCAGACCAAACTTTGTGAAGAACCCTAGCATTTCCTTAACCACGTTCTTTGCTGAGATATTTCTAAGTGGAATGGCTTCAGGATAACGAGTAGCCATATCAATCAGGGTCAACACATAAGAAAATCCTGAAGAAGTCTTAGGAAGAGGGCCCACAATATCCACCAACACATGGGTGAATGGGGCCTCAAAAGGAGGAATGGGAACTAGAGGTGCAACCTTTTCGGTCTGATTACACTTCCCCACAACTTGACAGGTGTGACAAGACTTACAATACCAGGAAACATCCCTGAAGATACCTGGCCAGTAGAAGTGTATCAAAATGCGTGCCACAGTCTTCCTCACTCCAAGGTGTCCTGCCAAACTGGAATCATGAGCCACTATAATGATATCCTGCCTGCAAACACGAGGGATGACAACTTGATGTACAACCTCCCATTCACAGTCGGCTGATGCTGTTGGGGGTCTCAACTTCCTCATAAGTACTCCTGACTTTATATAATAACAAGTAGAAGCACCAGCTGACTCTTCCTCACTGCAAGCAGAGTTAGCTAGACCTTTCAACTCAGGGTCAGCAACCTGCAACTCAACCAACTCTTGACGAGACAAATTATCAACACTACGCGGTACTGCCTCATCTGGTGAGTGGTCCAAATTAGCAAGAAAAGTTTCAGCTGGGATAACATCATCATCATCATCATTATCCTCTAAGTCACCAGTAACTTTAGACTTAGCCCTAGTGACAGCACATGCAGAGAACACATCAGGGACATCACAATCCTGGGCCGCAGCCACTGGCTCACTAGACAACTGAGGAGCTGGACACACTTGACTTTCACCAATATCATTTCCAAGCAAAAAAGTTACACCTGACATTGGGAGTGTCTCAGCCAACCCAACCATAACGGAACCATTAACAAAACCAGACTCTAAATTCACTCTGCACAGAGGGAGAGAGAAGTAATTATTCCCTACACCTTGTAAGACTACAGTTTCATTACAGGAATTAACATTAGAGCCTAGAACACTGGTCAGCATAAGGGATTGGCAAGCACCTGTATCACGATATATTTTAACTGACTTCCTGTCATTACTGTCCAGAGGACTGACAAAACCATCAGACAGGAAATTAGCACATGAACTCTTGAGAGTGTCACCCACGTTACTGCTCAAAAGAGGAGCTCCATCATGAGAATTTAATTTACCCCTCAAAGCAGGTTCAGTTAACTCAGTTAAAGAATTCTGGGAACTCCCAAGGGTGGACACTAGACCAATCGACTGAATATTTAGAGACTCCTTTTTGTTCACATCACGCTGTCTCCTGAAACATTTCTCCGTAGTATGACCAAGCTTACTACAATAAGTACATTTACTTTTCTGAAATCTAGAGGTGAAGCTGGTATTTACTTCCTGAGAAACATCATCTTTATTCTCTTTCCTGTTACCTGTACTCTGAGTAGAGGCAACGTACTTACTCTCAGCTTTCCTTTTTTCTTTATAATATCTCTTGTGAGTGAGAACATATTCATCAGCTAAAACTGCAGCATCAGACAAATTATCTATTCTTTTCTCATCAAGATATAGGCTTACATCATTATTAATACACCTTTTGAAGTCCTCCAGCAAAATTATCTGCTTAAGTTTGTCAAAATCAGAATCCACATTCTTAGAATTTAACCACTGCTCTAACAGATCTTCTTTGATTTTTGCATACTCAACATGGGATTGCTTATCTTGCTTATAAGTTGTCCTAAATTTTACTCTATAGGCTTCAGGAACAAGCTCATAGGCCTTAAGAATCAAGCTCTTAACTACATCATAATTATCAGATTGATCCTGAGGCAAAGATGCATAAGTTACTTGAGCTTTACCGGTGAGAACAGTTTGAAGGAGTACTGGCCAATACTTTTTGGGCCCATTAAAACCTGTAGCTATCCTCTCAAACAACTGAAAATACTTTGTTAAATCAGATTCATTAAAAGGAGGGACAAGTTCAACATTTTTAGCCACATCAAAATCATCAGAGCTAGATGATCCAGTTCCACCTTGTTTCATGTAATACTCATGGTCTGCCTGAATCCTAGCAAGTTCAATTTGTGCCTCCTGAATACGAGCATTTTCCTGAAATTCAGCCTCCTGAATACGAGCCTGAGACTCCGCCTCCTTAGCATTTGCCTGAAATTCAGCCTCCTTAGCACGAGCCTCCTGCAGAGCTAGCTGTAACTTAGTTATTTCAATCTGCGTTTGCTCATTTGGAGGAGTTACATTAAACAAGCTTTTATTAATCATGCCAACAATTTGATCTTTAGAATGATGAGAGTGAACTGCAATTCCCAATTGTTGAGCAACAAGCTTAAGTTCATTCTTTGTTCTGTTTTCTACATCACACACTGTTTGCACATTTGACAAAAAATCTTCGGCTTCATCAAGTGTAGTAATAGTAGACATCATGAATAAATCACAGTCACAAAATATCAAGCAATATCCTTATGATAATATTCTGAATATCCTGATAAGAGGTCGCCAAATTTATGTTACGGGACAGAGAAAACTGTCCCGCAAAGTTCCAGGTTCAAAACAAAAGAGTTAGGTAAAATTACAAGTTAAAGTTTAATGCTCAAACTAACAACTAAACATTCAGGACTCATAAGGATAATGTAATGGCAAAAAACAGGTTAAATATATGGTTAACTGCAATAGCCTCTATTTACACGAAATTAGCATGAGTAAATTTATCTAAGTCAGCCCTGATAAACTGCTCAGTTAACGCAAGATATATTATTACAGATACAAAATATTATTATCACTGGCTGACAATATGAATTACAAAAACTTTACTAGGCCTACGAATCAACACCTTATGCTATACAGTACAAGAACAAAATGTAATAACACTAATACTCAAATTACACAGCTGCTAGATGGTTGGAGACTTCCTGAGCACTCACAATAATAACAACTGTACAGGGGAGGACAGAGATGTGAGCAAAATGAGGAGTAGATCTAAGTGGCAATTAATGTAGAGACTGAGCTCATTATATAGGGGCCGGCAGAGCTTGATACAACTTGTAAGAAGGATGCGCTAATGAAGCCAGAGGGGACAAAGAGTTGACACTCCTGCTCTGAACAACAGAAAGAACGACTTACTCTACTATAAGAGAGGAGGGGGGAGTGAGGTAGAACACGCACTATGGAAGCCACGAGGCGAATCGTGATCAAACATGCAGCATACTGAACGTTAGAATTACACAAAGGATGATGAAATCATAGGCTATGTAACAATATATATATATATATATATATATATATATATATATATATATATATATATATATATATATATATAAAGAAAACTTAGCAGTCGGAAAAACGCAGTTATATACATTTATTTCATTTAGTTATCAAAAAGATGCTCGCAATCACAGACTCGTCACCTGGAGCAAATGACAACTCATGTCACTGCTACCAACCGTCCGTATGACACAAAGCAGACCGCACCAAAACTTGAGTCTTTCAGTAGATGTTTTGACCAGATTTCAGTACATGCCTTTAGTCTTTGATTTTACACAGCTTCTGTATTAAATGTCAGGCAGGCTGAGGAGAAGACATGTTCTTGTCCTCACTGCCACCAAATGTAAGATATCAGCCCACAGATATACTATCAGATATTCTGGTTATTTTAAAAGACTCCTACGACGCCTGGTTATTTTATTGTAAGAGAGCTGTGCTACACAATCGAAGTCTAATTGTGCTTTGTCTCTCCTAATTTCATTCAGAGAGAGGTGAGTGAGTTTCCATTTATCCAGTGCCATCGCAATATGATGAGTTAAGGAATTTCTCAGCATTCACTTCCTGAGTTTGCAAATTTGGCTCGAGGAAGCTGTCAGCGCCAGTTAGCGCATTCAAGCAGCTTCTGAATCATGGAAACTCACCAATGAACATCTGCTCACTTACTCTGCATATAACATAACGGCGGCTTAATAAGTGGCCAGATAAAATGAACAAATGGTTAAAATTAAGAGACCGTAGTCCAAGTCTAATGGTTAGTGATTCTAGAGTGGATCTGGCATCTCAGGTTAGATTGTGGTGTGACAGGACTTCTGATTTTCTTGTTGTCCAAGCTCAGGCTTTGGGTGACGTCGGCTGCCTGCCATCTGTCACCAAGCCTGCCACCAGACCTGTCTGTCATCCTACTTGCCAAACACGATTCTGCTGATTATCAAACCCCCAGTGACCCACTAACCCATATCTCGCCCTGTCTCACCCCTTGTCTCAAGCCAGCGAGCTGTCAACGAGACCAACACCATGTCTGAGCCAGTCAGTGAATGATCTCCACCAGCACCGCCTAACAGCCTCAGCCAACATCTCGCATCTATATTTACCATCATATTCAAAGTAAATAGATGTTTGAGTTAAAACCAGTCAGACAGAAATGTATACCATTTTCTCCGGACCAATAATTATCCTTATACATCATTACTTTTTCTTACATGATTTAATCACTGTACATAAAACAACGTCCCCAGATCATCTTATACTCACGATTTCATTTACGCCATATTCGTCCATAAGAACAATTCGTTTGTAAATATTATATATATATATATATATATATATATATATATATATATATATATATATATATATAAAGGCTCTCCGTTGTTAATTGTTATTGTACCTAGTAGTTTATTTATGCTAAGAAAATTTTCTCTTCATTTGTATTCACTTGAATTCATATTTTTGCTGTAGAGAGTTGGCCTGCAGTCCTAATGAACCCAAGTTCGAATCCCCACTGGGGTAGGGACCAGCTGAAGTATCTGAATTTCATAAAAGCAGATTTTACTGATCTTCCCGTTGACTCGCCGAAATGTCGTAAAAATACCGCCACTAATACCAATACATCAATCCTGAATGCGACAGCCCTAGCATTTATTCAATATGTAAGGTGGGTTTTAGTGCCGAAGTGGTGACAGGTGAAGCTGTATGGACACAGGACGACTACTGGGTCCTGATAATAGGCTTTGAAGCCTATGTCCTAAGTCGGACACTTAAAAAATTCATCATGACATTTCCTAACTTTAAGAAGTTTAATATATCTGAAAGTGATACACATTCGACCGGAGAAGAAACAGACTCAAGTTCCACCCAGACTGAACGCTCTCATGTCGTTTGAGAAAAGGATAAGACTTGCTTGCGGGAAATCCTTCAATCTGCTGAGTCACATTGTATTGCCTCTGCCCAAATGCCTGTCTCGGTTGCTTCGATCATTTTTTCTTAATGTAGATTTTTCATACCTAACTCCAAATACTTCACAAGTTTCTCATTTACCTTCTGATAGAGACTTACTTTCATTATCCTCCCCTACCACTCCCAACACTTGAGTTACTGTTGTACAAAGAATATCTGCTCATAACACCCATTTCCTTCTACTTTAATAAGTACAGCAACATCCTGCAATTCAAAGGATCCTCTTGGAAGATGCATGACACCCTAAATTTTCGGGTATGAATCTTGCTGTTAATGTTTATGATTTCATTAGTGATGTCCAGTCTGTAGTTACAAAGACTTACAACTGACAGTGCTAAGATTGCATACCCTAGATGCAAGCTAGTAGATGGTCATTCGAATGTGAGTCCTTTCTTAAGATATAGATTTTTGGAGAAGTTCACTTCCTTTGATGATTGCTGTAAAATATTTGTAGAATTCTTTGTAACTGCAGGAAAGCAGGGTACTTGATGAGCGTCTACAGACTGGTGCAATGTTTGAGACAGGATAAATACATCCCTCCTGAACGAAATAAGCTGTTAGAAGCAGCTGCAATATGAGCTGCGACAGGAACTAAACCTTTTGAGGCACTGGGAAACAGTCCGTGAGCAGAAACTGATTACAGTTCAAGTTCAACTGTTCCAGATTCTTTTATGAACTGGTGTGTGAATTATTCTTCACTTCCATATATATATATATATATATATATATATATATATATATATATATATATATATATATATATATATATATATATATGTAAAAGCCAAGTTGAGTATGTGTGTGTGTCTGAGAGATAGTGCGTTTCATTTATTTTAAAAGAAATAGATATCCACCTAATTCTTTTTTGCATGAGGTCGGAGTGAGTCCAGGGAGGATCAGGGAAGTAATATACAAATATTTTGGAGATCGCTCGCAACGTCACGGCGCGAAATTGTCGAAAATCCTGAAGTGAAGAAATGCTATTTTTTTTTTTTCTACTGTTTGCTCTGAATTGGCTACTGTGGGGTCAATAACAGTATGGAAATGAAAGAAAAGCATTCTGGAGCGGAATGCTAATCGCCCGTCAGAATATGCTACTGGCCAAGTCCAAGATTTTGACTACATCTTGATACCCTGAAGGTTACATGTTGATAGCTCAAGCTGTTTAAGAGATATCATGGTGCAAACGGTGGGCGATAAAAACTAATTGGCCTTTGGAAGCCATTTTGGTGACCTTGATCTTGACCACGAGTGCCCATTTTCGAACTCATCCAAGATTTTGGTCATATATAGATATCCTGTTGATTTCAATTTGATAGGTCAAGCCGTTCATGATAAATAATGGGAACACACACACACACACACACACACACACACGAACACACACACACACATAGACACAGAGGCAGGCAAAGTAAATATCGCTCCGCCTTGCTTAAAGGCGGGTGATAACAAAGATAATGGTATTGCCAAATACTTTGTCATGTAAAGGCTACTAGTTAGTCCGGCAGATATATATATATATATATATATATATATATATATATATATATATATATATATATATATATATATATATATATATATATATATATATATATATATATACTATAGCACCAGCCCTGTGTGTGTGTGTGTGTGTGTGTGTGTGTATCTATGTCTGTGTGTGTGTGTGTGTGTGTGTGTGTGTGTGTATTTTGGGCAGCCGAAACTACATATTAAAATCGCACCAAAATTGGCATAAAAATCGCAAAGAATTCGCTGATGTGAAAAACTTTGTCCCATCACGATTGAAAAACTTTTACTATATTTTATGAGCAATCACATTTTGACCAAAAAATGTTGCTCCAGACGCCTGGCATAGGATCTCCGTAGAAGTTTTTGCCCCGAGCTATAGCTAAAATATATTATAGCAAGCGCAAGGGGCCCTTCACTTATATATATATATATATATATATATATATATATATATATATATATATATATATATATATATGTGTGTGTGTGTGTGTGTGTGTGTGTGTGTGTGTGTGTGTGTGTGTGTGTGTGTGTGTAAGTGGACGTAGCCGAAGGGTGTAATTATACAGAGAAGGTTATCTGGCCACCAATCTCGATAGCGTAGTTTTAGGTACTTGTAGTGAGATAGGGCAATTGATTATGGATCGTTAAGTTCAGCCAGAATTAAGTAGTAAGACGTAGTGTCAACAAGGTGAGTTACAGCACTCTTGGGTTACAAAGTTTATTGCACAAAGTTATAAAAAAGATGAGCTACAGTTTAGTACAGGTGATACTAACGTTGCACCTTCTCAGCAACCTTCTCCCCCCTTTCTCTCTCTAACCCCCTTCTCACTGTATCTGGTCCTCGTGTTAACGGGCCTAATCTTCAACCCTTTCTTCTCTCATCTGAAGGGAATCCCTTCCACATTATCTACAGCGTGAGGAGGATGTGTATGTCTGGCAAATTTCCTATCACGTGGACTAACTAGCCAGGGTTTGTTCAAGGCCGTCTTGATATACAGGCCCGGAGGAGAGACTGATGACGTCACGGGCGGTGGCCACAAATTCCCCTGCCTTTGCGTCTCATGCGTGCACATTTAATATTTGCATACTTATGTATGGCCATTATTATTTATTAATGATTATTGGTGTTAATACTAATATTAGTTATTGTTATTATTATGATAAACATTCAAAATTACACTGTTCCCGAATTAAAGGCCTAAAACATTGTAATGAATAGATGTGTTCAGATGCAAATTTCATAAGATATTAGAATACCTATCTGTGTAAAGATTATCACTGTACAAACTGAAAATAACTGTTTTACTTGCACGGTAAAATAATACACACAAATCCGGCTTGGCAACAACGTCGTTGGCCCACCTTTTGTGCACCTGGATTTTGAATAAGCCCACTTGAATAAACCCAATATTATGTCCACTTTACTGTTTTTAATGCCTCTATTAACAATAAATCTGCATGAATTCCTGGGGAATTTGAAAAATAAGGTATAAATAACCTACACACAGGTAAAAAACTGAATTGTTGAAGAAAGCAGAAACAGTACGATGACACAAAGCAGACCGCATCAAAACTTGAGTCTTTCAGTAGATGTTTTGACCAGATTTCAGTACATGCCTTTAGTCTTTGATTGTACACAGCTTCTGTATTAAATGTCAGGCAGGCTGAGGAGAAGACATGTTCTTGTCCTCACTGCCACCAAATGTAAGATATCAGCCCACAGATATACTATCAGATATTCTGGTTATTTTAAAAGACTCCTACGACGCCTGGTTATTTTATTGTAAGAGAGCTGTGCTACACAATCGAAGTCTAATTGTGCTTTGTCTCTCCTAATTTCATTCAGAGAGAGGTGAGTGAGTTTCCATTTATCCAGTGCCATCGCAATATGATGAGTTAAGGAATTTCTCAGCATTCACTTCCTGAGTTTGCAAATTTGGCTCGAGGAAGCTGTCAGCGCCAGTTAGCGCATTCAAGCAGCTTCTGAATCATGGAAACTCACCAATGAACATCTGCTCACTTACTCTGCATATAACATAACGGCGGCTTAATAAGTGGCCAGATAAAATGAACAAATGGTTAAAATTAAGAGACCGTAGTCCAAGTCTAATGGTTAGTGATTCTAGAGTGGATCTGGCATCTCAGGTTAGATTGTGGTGTGACAGGACTTCTGATTTTCTTGTTGTCCAAGCTCAGGCTTTGGGTGACGTCGGCTGCCTGCCATCTGTCACCAAGCCTGCCACCAGACCTGTCTGTCATCCTACTTGCCAAACACGATTCTGCTGATTATCAAACCCCCAGTGACCCACTAACCCATATCTCGCCCTGTCTCACCCCTTGTCTCAAGCCAGCGAGCTGTCAACGAGACCAACACCATGTCTGAGCCAGTCAGTGAATGATCTCCACCAGCACCGCCTAACAGCCTCAACCAACATCTCGCATCTATATTTACCATCATATTCAAAGTAAATAGATGTTTGAGTTAAAACCAGTCAGACAGAAATGTATACCATTTTCTCCGGACCAATAATTATCCTTATACATCATTACTTTTTCTTACATGATTTAATCACTGTACATAAAATAACGTCCCCAGATCATCTTATACTCACGATTTCATTTACGCCATATTCGTCCATAAGAACAATTCGTTTGTAAATATTTTATATATATATATATATATATATATATATATATATATATATATATATATATATATATATATATATATATATATATATATATATATAAAGGCTCTCCGTTGTTAATTGTTATTGTACCTAGTAGTTTATTTATGCTAAGAAAATTTTCTCTTCATTTGTATTCACTTGAATTCATATTTTTGCTGTAGAGAGTTGGCCTGCAGTCCTAATGAACCCAAGTTCGAATCCCCACTGGGGTAGGGACCAGCTGAAGTATCTGAATTTCATAAAAGCAGATTTTACTGATCTTCCCGTTGACTCGCCGAAATGTTGTAAAAATACCGCCACTAATACCAATACATCAATCCTGAATGCGACAGCCCTAGCATTTATTCAATATGTAAGGTGGGTTTTAGTGCCGAAGTGGTGACAGGTGAAGCTGTATGGACACAGGACGACTACTGGGTCCTGATAATAGGCTTTGAAGCCTATGTCCTAAGTCGGACACTTAAAAAATTCATCATGACATTTCCTAACTTTAAGAAGTTTAATATATCTGAAAGTGATACACATTCGACCGGAGAAGAAACAGACTCAAGTTCCACCCAGACTGAACGCTCTCATGTCGTTTGAGAAAAGGATAAGACTTGCTTGCGGGAAATCCTTCAATCTGCTGAGTCACATTGTATTGCCTCTGCCCAAATGCCTGTCTCGGTTGCTTCGATCATTTTTTCTTAATGTAGATTTTTCATACCTAACTCCAAATACTTCACAAGTTTCTCATTTACCTTCTGATAGAGACTTACTTTCATTATCCTCCCCTACCACTCCCAACACTTGAGTTACTGTTGTACAAAGAATATCTGCTCATAACACCCATTTCCTTCTACTTTAATAAGTACAGCAACATCCTGCAATTCAAAGGATCCTCTTGGAAGATGCATGACACCCTAAATTTTCGGGTATGAATCTTGCTGTTAATGTTTATGATTTCATTAGTGATGTCCAGTCTGTAGTTACAAAGACTTACAACTGACAGTGCTAAGATTGCATACCCTAGATGCAAGCTAGTAGATGGTCATTCGAATGTGAGTCCTTTCTTAAGATATAGATTTTTGGAGAAGTTCACTTCCTTTGATGATTGCTGTAAAATATTTGTAGAATTCTTTGTAACTGCAGGAAAGCAGGGTACTTGATGAGCGTCTACAGACTGGTGCAATGTTTGAGACAGGATAAATACATCCCTCCTGAACGAAATAAGCTGTTAGAAGCAGCTGCAATATGAGCTGCGACAGGAACTAAACCTTTTGAGGCACTGGGAAACAGTCCGTGAGCAGAAACTGATTACAGTTCAAGTTCAACTGTTCCAGATTCTTTTATGAACTGGTGTGTGAATTATTCTTCACTTCCATATATATATATATATATATATATATATATATATATATATATATATATATATATATATGTAAAAGCCAAGTTGAGTATGTGTGTGTGTCTGAGAGATAGTGCGTTTCATTTATTTTAAAAGAAATAGATATCCACCTAATTCTTTTTTGCATGAGGTCGGAGTGAGTCCAGGGAGGATCAGGGAAGTAATATACAAATATTTTGGAGATCGCTCGCAACGTCACGGCGCGAAATTGTCGAAAATCCTGAAGTGAAGAAATGCTTTTTTTTTTTTTTCTACTGTTTGCTCTGAATTGGCTACTGTGGGGTCAATAACAGTATGGAAATGAAAGAAAAGCATTCTGGAGCGGAATGCTAATCGCCCGTCAGAATATGCTACTGGCCAAGTCCAAGATTTTGACTACATCTTGATACCCTGAAGGTTACATGTTGATAGCTCAAGCTGTTTAAGAGATATCATGGTGCAAACGGTGGGCGATAAAAACTAATTGGCCTTTGGAAGCCATTTTGGTGACCTTGATCTTGACCACGAGTGCCCATTTTCGAACTCATCCAAGATTTTGGTCATATATAGATATCCTGTTGATTTCAATTTGATAGGTCAAGCCGTTCATGATAAATAATGGGAACACACACACACACACACACACACACACACGAACACGCACACACACAGACACAGAGGCAGGCAAAGTAAATATCGCTCCGCCTTGCTTAAAGGCGGGTGATAACAAAGATAATGGTATTGCCAAATACTTTGTCATGTAAAGGCTACTAGTTACTCCGGCAGATATATATATATATATATATATATATATATATATATATATATATATATATATATATATATACTATAGCACCAGCCCTGTGTGTGTGTGTGTGTGTGTGTGTGTCTATGTCTGTGTGTGTGTGTGTGTGTGTGTGTGTGTGTGTGTGTGTATTTTGGGCAGCCGAAACTACATATTAAAATCTCACCAAAATTGGCATAAAAATCGCAAAGAATTCGCTGATGTGAAAAACTTTGTCCCATCACGATTGAAAAACTTTTACTATATTTTATGAGCAATCACATTTTGACCAAAAAATGTTGCTCCAGACGCCTGGCATAGGATCTCCGTAGAAGTTTTTGCCCCGAGCTATAGCTAAAATATATTATAGCAAGCGCAAGGGGCCCTTCACTTATATATATATATATATATATATATATATATATATATATATATATATGTGTGTGTGTGTGTGTGTGTGTGTGTGTGTGTGTGTGTGTGTGTGTGTGTAAGTAGACGTAGCCGAAGGGTGTAATTATACAGAGAAGGTTATCTGGCCACCAATCTCGATAGCGTAGTTTTAGGTACTTGTAGTGAGATAGGGCAATTGATTATGGATCGTTAAGTTCAGCCAGAATTAAGTAGTAAGACGTAGTGTCAACAAGGTGAGTTACAGCACTCTTGGGTTACAAAGTTTATTGCACAAAGTTATAAAAAAGATGAGCTACAGTTTAGTACAGGTGATACTAACGTTGCACCTTCTCAGCAACCTTCTCCCCCCTTTCTCTCTCTAACCCCCTTCTCACTGTATCTGGTCCTCGTGTTAACGGGCCTAATCTTCAACCCTTTCTTCTCTCATCTGAAGGGAATCCCTTCCACATTATCTACAGCGTGAGGAGGATGTGTATGTCTGGCAAATTTCCTATCACGTGGACTAACTAGCCAGGGTTTGTTCAAGGCCGTCTTGATATACAGGCCCGGAGGAGAGACTGATGACGTCACGGGCGGTGGCCACAAATTCCCCCTGCCTTTGCGTCTCATGCGTGCACATTTAATATTTGCATACTTATGTATGGCCATTATTATTTATTAATGATTATTGGTGTTAATACTAATATTAGTTATTGTTATTATTATGATAAACATTCAAAATTACACTGTTCCCGAATTAAAGGCCTAAAACATTGTAATGAATAGATGTGTTCAGATGCAAATTTCATAAGATATTAGAATACCTATCTGTGTAAAGATTATCACTGTACAAACTGAAAATAACTGTTTTACTTGCACGGTAAAATAATACACACAAATCCGGCTTGGCAACAACGTCGTTGGCCCACCTTTTGTGCACCTGGATTTTGAATAAGCCCACTTGAATAAACCCAATATTATGTCCACTTTACTGTTTTTAATGCCTCTATTAACAATAAATCTGCATGAATTCCTGGGGAATTTGAAAAATAAGGTATAAATAACCTACACACAGGTAAAAAACTGAATTGTTGAAGAAAGCAGAAACAGTACACCAAAGGAAGAAAATATAGACACTATACGTATATACATAATCAACCATTATTGTACAGGTTAAGCTTCTATCTACAATTGAATTGCATCGCATATATAATGTGCCTTTTTTTTCTTAGGCTAGGTATAGGTAAATATAGCTATATAATTATATAAGGATATTGCTATATAACTATATTTCAATCATCGGTATTGTTTTTCTCTCCTTGAATGGTAAGGTCAGATTAGTTTATCATCCATCTAACAGCTTCTACCATAACACAGTGCAACAACTTTACCTAATTGTAATGGGGACTAAATTAATTTTATACAAAATAATGGGTATTAAAGACTTGCCCAATAGAAATTTTACCAAACTGATATTTTTCCTTTAAATAATTTTCCTTGTATCATATTTTCATTTCTATTTGTGCTCTAACCGGCGCAAATCTCTTTTCAAGTCCCTCTCATCAAACTACAGGAAACATGAGTATCAATAAAATAGACCCCGGCCTGGCTAAAATTCATATTTAGTTAACAATTCTTCTCATCATTTAGGCATAAGATTTAGGCAAAGGCATTAAATTTGGCTTTGGCCAGACCCATACACATTTCTTCTTGGCCTAGGCTAGGCCTATGCACACTTTTCCTGGCCTGGGCTTGGCCTATGCACATTTTTCTTGGCATGGGCTATGCCTATACTTTTCTTCCTGCCTAAACAAGGCCCATAAATGTTTTTCCTTGGCCTGGTCTGGGCTTATAAATGTTACTTCTTACCCTAGATTGGCCTATACTTTTCCGTTGATATCCTTGTTACCTAGATATTTCACTGAATACATAGAATTAAAAGAATAAATCAAGCTACCATTGAGTAGCCTAAATTATTTTGCATGGAATGAAGGCATCAGTAACCAAATTAACATCTCAGTACGACTGTGATCCACCAAAATATATTATGCACAGTTAATAAAGAACACTGAGAAACTTAGGCTGTTGTAATTTCGTTGCCTAACGTAGTGCGAGAACTACTTTACTAGAATATATCCACTGTTGACAGTCTGATACCTATAATTTGTCATTTAAAATGTTTTGAGTAATAGCAATGATGCTTTTCATGGATTCTAGTATGGCTATACATATTTAATACTACGTGTATGGCTTACTGTGAACGAAATTCAGACGGGAGAGAGGTAAATTTTGAAATAAGTGGATGAATTGCAGGCGTGCCTTACTGTTTATAACGTGGCGGGTGGGCTGGCGGAATAACACAATGGCCACTGATTGTGACGTCAGTCAGGTATTGGCGGGAGACCCGGGCCTGTTCAAATCAAGACGGGCTTGGCTGGTTGCTCCACGTGTTTGAATACGTCATGAAATTCTTGTCCGTCTGGACTATGAGGAAGTTTGAGATACATCGTATGGCTAAGGATTCTTGATGGTCTGGGACAACAAAGGTTGTGGATATACATTATGTGGATTGACATTCCTGGTTCGTCTAGGTAAGGGGATGTGGTCTGTAACTCTTCCTGGAGGACTCAGACATAACTACCTGCTCTGCATATTGTTACCCATAGCTATATTCAGTAGTTACATATAGTATTGGGTTATCGGTATATTATCTATCTATCTATCTATATACCTAGGCTGCTTCCCCCAAAGAAAGGGAGGTAGCCGAGACAGGACGACACTCTCCTCATGTAATCATCCATTCAAACACATTCATTCGCATCTTAGCCCCAAAGGGGAGAACGGACAGATCCTCACCGCACCACACCGCACAAGGGTCAACTGCGCAATGCAATAGTGACATCCGCAGCAGGGCCCGACAGCAGAACTGGTTTACCCCTGCCACATCATAACGGACCCATCCCCTTACCCGCACCTGACCTGACTAGCTGATCAGACCAAATGCGGGAGAATATCCCCTCAGGGCTGCGTCTTCACTTATTCATTCACAATTTCTTTCCACTTATTTCTGTCACGCACAGCCACTCTTCCTTGCTCAACAGACATCCCTCTCGCATCCAGCGCTCTCTTCACACTGTCCATCCATCCTATTCGTGGTCTTCCTCTCAGCCTTACACCTCTCACATCAGATCTAGTTATCTTTTTCACCAATCGCTCATTATCTATTCTCTCCATATGCCCAAACCATCGCAACACCCTCTGCTCAACTCTACCAGCCATCTCCCGAACAACTCCAGTTCTCCTTCGCACTTCATCATTTCGCACTCGATCCATACGCGTCACTCCACACATACTCCTCAGACACCTCATTTCCATTACATTCAAACTTTTCCTCTCTGCTACACTCATATTCCATGTTTCAGACCCAATTAACGCAGTCAGTACCACAACACCCTCATACAGCCTTCTTTTTACATCCCTTCTAAGCGAACGACATCTGAACACTTTTTTCATTCCTCCCAGCACCTTTCCTACTTCATTCATTCTAAATTTCACTTCTGCATCTATTCTTCCATCCACAGCAACATGTGACTCTAGACATTTAAAACACTCTTCCTCCTCAGGCAACTCACCATTCAAAACTATATTCATCCCCCTACCATCTACCAACCTCGTACACTTCATCACTTTACTCTTATTCTCATTTACTTTCAATTTCCTCCTTTCACACACCCTTCCAAACTCCTCTCTCTCTCTCTCTATATATATATCTCTCTCTCTCTCTATATATATATATATATATATATATAGATATATATATATATATATATATATATATATATATATATATATATATATATATCATCATCAGCAGCAGCAGCAGCAGCCGTTGAGGTCCACTGCAGGACCGCCTATCCCTACCGAAGCAGGGATATATATATATATATATTTGTTTATTTATTTATTTATTTCCCCCTGAGACTCCTCCCGCTGTATGATTTTATTCCGGGTACTGCCCAAGTAAAATGTTTTACCGCAATGATGAACGAATCGCACCAGCTTACTCTGTACAGTTATTATCAGTGCTGTAATAATACTTGTATACTTTACACAACTATAAAGTTTACAGTCTCGCAAGTGAAAACATACAGAAAACTTACTCGGGTATTGTGAGATCATGCAGTGTGTTAAATACTAAGTCAGTGAAGTTTATAATATTGTTATGACCTAACTTTCGCCACCCTACCGTTGTCCCAGTCTCGTTTTACACAACTTTTGTGGAAGGTTATTCTGTTGTTACATATTTCTTGATTTCCTTTTCGCATTTTTGGAATATAATTATTAATAATATTTTTACATATGCTTATCTAGAGTTCATATATTATCGCATATGTTTGCTATCTCAGTTGTTCATTCTGTTCTAAATAATTTCGGTAGAACCCTCATCCACAGCAGATGTTAATATGATCTTACTGACCCACTTTGCTTCACTATATTGAGAGGAAATTAATGATAATAGCTTCTTTCCTCCGCTTCCTCTATTAACCATCATCTGAGTGGTCCTCTGCTGTATTAAATCGTCTATCGTTGTTTCCGCATTTTCCTTTGTTTTCCCCTCCTGTGCTTCATCTTCCATACACAATCTAATCTTTGACTTTCTGGTTTCCATTTTTAACTTGTACGCTTTCCTGATTATAAAGTTATATATATAACATATTATGTGCCCGACTCAAAATGGAAAGGTCAACTTAAACCGGAATCTTTGTGGAAAGCTTTATGCTTAATTCATAAGACCCGTTTTTTTTTCTTTTTTGTTGTTTAAGAGCAACCATTTGAAAAAGAGATTGACAGGCAGAGCTGAAACGTCAAGGTGAGATGGCAAGGACAACTTAAACAGTTTTTACTCGAAATAAACCAAAGTCTGTGGAAGGTTTTATAGTGCAGCAAGTATGAAGGGACTCGGTTCTGAGAACACTGTGTCAAAGGTCAGGGTCACATGGCAAGATCAATTATTTGACCCTGTACTCAGGCAATTACAAATCGATGTAAACAAAATTTGGTAGAAAGATTTTGGGTCAGCCAAGGAAAAACAGATTCGATTATGGCAACATCAGACCAAAGGTCAATGTGATAGAGCAAGATCAACTTAAACAGCTTTGAGCTGCTCTGAACCTAAAGTTGAGGGTTGGCCAGGAACTATTTAACTTCATTTTAAGAACAGTCGGTCAAAGACTTAAGACACAGGGCAGAGTCATGTGCTTATGCCATAAACAGTAATAAGTGGCACAGGAATTAAACGAGTGGCACTTATTTTCGTATATTCAGTTCTTTGTTATAAACCTCCTAGTATCATTACTGTAAACAATCAACCTTTTTCTTTTTGTAACAGTCGGTGGTTTCAATTTCGCTTTTTTTTTTTTACTTGCATTAACTGTTTATTTGTTTTGAAAGAAATTTTCTCATTACTCGTCTCCCCCTTTTATTACTACTACTACTACTACTACTTCTTTTTTTAAAATCACCTCCATCCATTGGGGAATTATATTGTGAAGATCAAAACCAACCTTCCTAATACAGTTCACCATTTGGAGTTGTAATGTGAAGGTTAACACTAACCCTCATATTACAATCCGTTGGCCCCAAGCACGCCAACGGCTGTGGTTACCAACCATCTCCTATTATTATCATTATTTTATTTTATGTTTACTGATATTACAGTGTAAATAAAGATATTAAACTATTGGAGTCGCTGGTCTATGCGACTCTCGACCACTGTAGCTTCGTAATCCATACCCGCCAGAGAGACAGGCCTGAGGGCTGATGATCTTGTGCCCCTGAGACATAGCAGAGCAGACCTCACGAGGGAGAATGACAGTTGACATCTCATCCAGGCCATAACAGAACTCTGCGGTTGATGTTTCTTCTCAGAAAGAACCTCTGCCAGTCTCGAGTAGAATCTCACTGCCTCTGGACCCATCCCACCTGATGTTGTGAACACAAAGGGAGTGAATCGACCGTGGTCCACATGTTGGATCCTTTCTTGATAATTTCTATTTTTTTCTTGTTCATTCCTTTTGTGTGCAGCTTCGAGAGACAGTTCACGATGACATGCTGCCATGGGATCGAATATCCTGATGTCGAAGAACTCCCTCTGCCCACTTGTCCAGAAACCTCGTGCACTGACATCTACTCTTGCATCATTTGATGTGTTTGCTGTTCTGTGGGTGAAGTGCTCGCCGTCCAGGGTTAGCAGAGCTGGCTCAGTCGTGACATCATGGCATATTTCCTGCAGCATTTTGGCAGTGAGGTCGCGTACTTCATCGTGTCGGATGCAAACAAAGCCTCCTTTCTTGCATACCATTGCATGGTTTGCATCAAAGGCAGTGCCACAGGCACAGTGTTAAGGTAGGTTCTCTATTGGCCACCCATATCTCAAGGCTATGGCGTCAATAAATTCTTGTTTGTTGAAGTGGAAGCCTTTTGCCTTGAGAGGCAGGGTTGTGAGCCAGTTCGATGCCCCAACCTCCTGTGCAATTTCAACTCTTCTGCACTGGCCTGGTGTTAGATGTTCGATTATGTGCTGCAGCTGGTCTTTTTTTCTTGCTTCACACTCCTTGCTTATCTGTGTCTTTATATCTTTCTGCCTTTGGTGGTCGATTTCACTCGCCTCAACCTGGGCGCAGATCTTCTGTGACAAGGATTTGGTGAGGCTGAGTGAATTTCTGTGTTCATAGCTACTGGAATTATAATGCCAAGGCCTCCCATCCTGGGTGGTAGTGCAAGAAGTTCCCTCTCTTCTGGTGTGGAGATGTGGCCATTGGTTAGAGATGGGAGGAATGAATCCCTGATTGCATCCTCCAGTGGTTGTAGAAGCAACTCAATGTCTGGTATGGTCCTCATCACAAAGGTCCGCTTATGCTTTACACCATAGGTAAATGCACTGTATGCTGCATGGAGTTCTGTTTTTAAGTGGCTGGATAGTGTATGAATTTCTTCTACCCATGTCTTTACCTTATCACTCACATATTTGTCTTTGAATTTCTTTGTTCCAGTCACAGCACCTAGATGCCTCTGACCTTCCTTGGTCACTATCACGTTTGTGCCTCTAAATGCTTCTTGTGCATCTTGATAGTAAGCTGGTTTCACGATCAAGATGGACTTACTTGCATTAGGGTAGTATCTATTTCAGGGCCATGAGATGTTACAAGGTCCCACCATATCCTCACATCCTCAGCCTTGCCAGCACCCGTGAGATCATCTGCATAGGCTACCTGTTTTACATTGGTGGCCTCGTATTTGATCTGTTGTTGCAGCACTGTCATCGCCAAGGCGTACATAGCCATGGCAACGGGGTCCGCTTGGGTAGTTCCTTCTGTGGACTGGATTACATCGACATCGTGGACAGCTGTCTTACCCACAATGTAGAGGTCTGCTGGTTCTTTGTAGGTGTTTTCCACATATTGGGCAAATGCTGGGCATTTAACCTTGATATTGTGCAGCATTGCCTCCCGGTTGATGGAATTAAATGCATTTGAGGCATCAACTAATAATCCTGCCTGACAGCCCTCTTCCCCATATATTTTCCTCATGGAGTGAACTGCTGCCTCACCTCCTGCCTGCTGGCCTGCACACACTTGAAGATTGCCAACTGCCTGCTTCACATCATCTTTCACCACCTCCATGATGCATTTTCCTATAATCCGTCTTAAGACTTCACCCACCCCGATGGGCCTGCATCCAGGATTCTTATCAAGGGGGATTAGTCTGCAAGCCGTCAGTGCTTTTATGTTACTGCACTGACTTGAAGCCAGCTTCCTCCCCAGTGAGGCATTGGTGTTACATAGGTCTGTTGCTGCCTCCCCAAACTTGATGTCACTGAGGATTACTCGCCAAGATTTTGCATCCAGGCCTGACGGTCCTGCCCCTTCCTGTGTGTGCATTGCCTTCCGCCACACCATATCGCCAGTTATCCTGTCATATATGATGGGATTGGGAGGAGTGTAGTCGCCGTCGAGCTTTGACTGGGCACTTGCTTGTCGTGCAGTCGGGTGTTTTTCTTTTAGTTGTTGCATTGTTTCATCTGTCAGGTCAAGTACTCCGTTTGGTGATTCAGCTGACAGGGATCTTGTTGCCATCGAGACCTTCCCCTGTCTCATCTTGCTGCCAAAAATCCTTGCAACACTGTTGGTATTCTGATTTCTTCTGCCTCGGTTGTTTACTCGCATCTGCAAGGCCCTTGCTTCCTCAAGTAGGTTGTCGATTTCACCTCTTTTCCATGTTTCAACCCGCCTTTGGATGGCCTTAATATTTTCTGCAATGCTAGCTCTTGGGCGGGTCTTGTTGAGGAAGAGATTTGGTATTAGTGCAAGGACCACCATCACCACAATACATAATCCTTTTAGAATAATTTTACAACCCCAGTGGTACGTCAGTTCTTGGAGATAACATTATGTAACACAGGTCAGTTCAGTACTACCCAAGAATATGCTGATACCTGCTGGTGGTGGTGACAGTGCTTGAATGTCGGTAATGCAGAGTAGTGCAGTCAAGGAGGCAACACTTTGTAAAGAAATAACTAGCCTGCTTTATTTGTAATAATGCTCCACTTTAGTTAACAGTTGTTCTTAATTAAAAACAATACAATGCAGGGATATGAAATTGTTGTTCCTCATTATCACGATTCTTCCAAACATTCTTCGTTCAAAAGTAATCCTGAGTAAATTAAAACGTGGGTTGATATACGGGTTACTTTCGCCTCCATTCTGGCACGTGATGAGAGGCGTCATTATCTCTTAACTTTTCCTCTTACCTCCCCTAACCCCAGTCGTACTCTCTCTCTCTCTCTCTCTCTCTCTCTGCTAATAACATACCATGGAATAGTGTTTCCTCTACTATGGTCCAAATTACGTTCCCTTCCAGCTTCACCTCCAGTTCTCCTTCCCTTGATTCTCTCAGCCTTCCAAGAACTCGGTTCCTCCCTACATGTATATCTCGAGTTCCTCTCCCTCCTGCTTACGGCCTTACTTCCCTCACTTTTTCCATTTTCTCTGCCATCTCTCCACCTCACTGCATTATCTTCCTCCTCTCTCTTTACTTGTTCATACAACTTCTGTTTTTCACCCTTCCCTCCCCTCGTTTCGAGTTGTTGTTCTTTCTGCCCAACTCCCCTCTCTATTCCCTTCCTCTGAAGTAGTTTCCTGTGTCCTGCTTCCTCCTCCCTGATCTTCACAACCCCCTCTTCAATCTCACGCCCTCTTCCATCCATCTTCCTTCCTTCCATCATCACTTTCTTTCTCTCACGTTACTCCTCCCTTGATCCCATTTCTCCCTCTCCCCTCCTGCAGTCAATCTGTTCCTCTCCCCTCAAACAATCCCTCACGACCTGCCTCCCCTCCTGTCTTCCTCTCTCACAGTTGTACCGCCTCCCACGTACACTTTGCCATTTTTGTCTCTCCAGTGCGTCGTTCAGTAAGCACCTTCGCCTCCTTGACGATGGTAATTCTTCATCCCAAGAACACAGTGACGCAACCACACGGGAGAGAGGGCAGATTTAAAACGGAGAGGCAAGCATCCCTCCAATCAAATTAAGTATTCTCTGCATCATATTTGCAACATCCCAATTATTTTATTCAGCACAGGGGAAACATTTCAGACTTGGAGTGTTAGAGACTGCCTACACATACAACTACTTTCTCATACACCTTTTCTAACTTGAGTAAGAACTTCTTAGAGTTGGAGGCAGTAAATTCAGTAAAATTTATCTGATATAGACTTTAACAACTGAAAGTTAAGCGGCAAGCATTTATTTCCTTCCCGCGCTAGAGCTCAAGAAGTAGAATATAAATTCGGGCATTTATATCTTCTGCCTGAGAAATGCCATTACTCTCTCTCTCTCTCTCTCTCTCTCTCTCACACACACACACACACACACACACACACAAACACCTCACACCCTAGTCTGTACCCAAACCTACGCGCCCCTCACGTACACCCACAATCAACATTTACATCCAGTCAAGTGGGGAAAGGAAGAAACCAGCATAATACATCATCAACCTGAGATCATTTCCCCGACCTGGGCTGGGGAAATAATTATTAATGATATACAAACTGAACAAATGGATCTCTCGAATGACCACAGTAATTTTCTTATAACTCTCTAATATTTCTTTTCAACCATTCAGGATAATTCTGTATTTTCCCATAACAAGCATCTCCCTCACTCCCCATCACCATATTTCTCACTCGCACTTTTATCCATCACACATCTATACTGTTACTTACACCTCACCCATACCTACCCATGAACCCCCACTACACGTTTATCCACTTGCACCCACACTCACATCCATACCCACATCAATATCAACATCCACATCCATCAACACCTTCACGCCCACACTCATATTACACACATTCACCTCCACTCACACCCACCTACACCCACACCCACGCTCGTCTACACTGTTTGACACCCACGCTCACCTACATCGACCGATACCCACGCACACCTTCACGGACTGACACACACTCTCATCTACACTTACTAACACCATACACTCACCCACGCCAACACACCTACAACCTCATGCACTTACACTTATACCCACTCTCAGTTACACCAACACTCACACCCACTTCTACACACACCTACACCCAAATCCACAACCACTTGCAATGATGAGCGGTAAAGGTAAGGAGGTGTGGGAGCTTGGGGGTGAAATATTCCGGCCAGAGCATCTACATTGCATGCTCTTGCAAGTGCAGCAATACAAGGTCACATCAATTTACAGCACAGCTCTGGTATTGCTGTTTTGCTGCAGGACATGTACACTAAGCACCAGACCTCGATTCAGTTATATACTGTATACAGTATACTTAATTACCGTTGTACTGATAAGCACACATCCCCAACCCTTCCGCTATCCTGATGTATTTAGTTTAATGTTATTACCACCTCATCCTGACAATATTCTTTAAACACACGTATCCCCAACCCTTCCACTACCCTGACGTAAGTACTTTATTCTTGGTTCCCTAAAAACGATTTTACTGAACAACCGAAATAGTTCACGTACTGAGGGCTATAAACTGGATAGCAAATCCAGTTGGAATAATCTCTCCTAAGCTGAGCACAGTCGTCTGAGATTATCAGTATAACAAAAGTAACGTCATGGTGCTGATGGGAGTATTATTCTGGCGTCCACTGTTAATGCAAACTCTGTCGATATTAGAATTATTCCAGTAACATACAAGTGAAGATTTTAAATATAATGTGTAAAATAAATCACCAGTTGACACACTGGGTCTTAAGCCGAAGAGAATATGATCACAGATTTGGTCAGTTATTTTATCGACGATAAAAACCATCCTCTCACTCGATGTAGTACAACTTACAGGTAATTCTAAACTGAACAAGCTACATGGTATTCTTGTAAGCCAATTACTGCGTTGGATGGTAAGCTAAAAAGAAATATGTGGACCCCTTGTGGTCTCATGTGTTTGGTGCTCCAACCAAATGTGGCCGACAAAGTTTCATGATATATAGCTCAGGGAGAGCTGAGGCTTTTTTGCTCACATAATACCACTCAGGGTTGACCCACCCTTTCACTTTCGCCATATATGTCAGGACTGAGCAGTCTAGCCCCTGGCCCATAAGCTTCTGATGGGACAATATATATATATATATATATATATATATATATATATATATATATATATATATATATATATAATCCTTAAACTTATGAATATCAGCAGGGTTTTTAAATATAACGAAAGTATCGTCCATGTATCTCCGGTAAAAGATGGGTTTAAAATCAATGGGACAATTATTAAGCCAAGTTTGTTCATGGTGGCAAAGAAAAGCATTAGCATATGAAGGACCCAGTGGTGACCCCATCGCCACTCCATCTTTTTGAGTAAAAAGTTTTCCATTAAATGTAAACAGGGATTGGTGGGTTGCTATCTCCAACATGTAAAATGATTTTTTGTCCAAGCCAACTGAAGTAAGAGTAGAAATACTGGTGTTATCTGTGATGAGCCGAGTGGTTTCATGCAAGGGAACATTCGTGAAAAGGGATTCTACATCAAAGCTAGCCAGGGTGACAGGGTGATCAAATCTCAGAGAAGTGACTTCCTTGACAAACTCTGCAGAGTTTTGAACCGTATATTTATTTGTACATAAGGAACTGATCAGGGGAACCAAAAATTTTGCTGTGTTATAACTGAAGGTACCAATAGATGAAATGATGGGTCTTAAAGGCGTGTTAGGTTTATGAACTTTGGGGAGACCATAGAGATAACCAGGAACTGAGCCAGAAGCATACAGACTATTAGTCGTACTATCACCTACTTTATCTTTAATACTTCGCAGTAATCTATTTAGTTTGTCTTCATGTTTTAGGATGGCAGATGGAATATCAGAACTGATGACCTTAAATTTAGAGGTGTCACTAAGAATATGATTAAGCTTTAGTTCATAATCATCCTTGTTCATGATAACTACGCCCTTTCCTTTGTCAGGACGAGTAATAATTATGCCATCATCATTTTTGAGAGATTTCAAAATCTTACGATATCCATAGTCCTCTTTTTGTTCTTTGAGATGTGCAGAGTGCTGTCTAAAAGAATTTTTAGCTAAAGCAGATACATTATGCCACACGCAAGTCCAGTCTTGTTTGTAAAGG
Source organism: Coenobita brevimanus (assembly GCF_032717465.1). Classification (NCBI taxonomy): domain Eukaryota; kingdom Metazoa; phylum Arthropoda; class Malacostraca; order Decapoda; family Coenobitidae; genus Coenobita; species Coenobita brevimanus. The sequence continues at coordinate 2,731,934 of NC_137048.1, read as the reverse complement.
TTGCATTTCTTTAAAACTGAACATAATCTCTCAAAAGGTAAAAAGAACTTAACATAGTTTAAACGAACAGGAGGGAGAGCAAAATCCAAGCCTAACGACAAAACATCCTTCTCCTCCTTAGTCAAAGACCTTGAAGAGAGGTTAAAAATTACTTTATCTATATCAACTGAACTATTGATATCAATTCCTAACCCCCTAAGCTTACGTGAATGTGTAGCAACAATCTTATTGATATTTTTCTTCACAAAACATTCAATGATTACACTGAGACATCTGAAATCAAAATATGAAACAAGGTTTTTTAGCTTATATTTCAATGCATCAATTTCTCTGTTAAGTTTAAGCAGTTTGTTCTTCTGCTTCCTTATTTCAACATCCAAAAGGTGAAAGAGCCAAGATCTATATGTTGATGTGGCATAAAACCTTGAATCATGTAATTTAAATCTAATGAAATAAGGTACTTGGCCATAATCCCTACATGTCCTTAAAAAAATGAGGTCCCTTTCCACCTTCTTGACCTTGAATGCTGTCTTCTCAGTGCTCCTATAGCATCGCAGTGTGGGTTGGCCATATCTTGTTAATAAAATATCCGTAATAGATCTTCCTCTTGGGAACCTTAGTCTTGTCAGGAAAAGTAGTACCAACGTTGTGATGTACAGCATCTTTATTATTAATCCAAACGTTTCGGATTAATAATAAAGATGCTGTACATCACAACGTTGGTACTACTTTTCCTGACAAGACTAAGGTTCCCAAGAGGAAGATCTATTACGGATATTTTATTAACAAGATATGGCCAACCCACACTCCGATGCTATAGGAGCACTGAGAAGACAGCATTCAAGGTCAAGAAGGTGGAAAGGGACCTCATTTTTTTAAGAACATGTAGGGATTATGGCCAAGTGCCTTATTTCATTAGATTTAAATTACATGATTCAAGGTTTTATGCCACATCAACATATAGATCTTGGCTCTTTCACCTTTTGGATGTTGAAATAAGGAAGCAGAAGAACAAACTGCTTAAACTTAATAGAGAAATTGATGCATTGAAATATAAGCTAAAAAACCTTGTTTCATATTTTGATTTCAAATGTCTCAGTGTAATCATTGAATGTTTTGTGAAGAAAAATATCAATAAGATTGTTGCTACACATTCACGTAAGCTTAGGGGGTTAGGAATTGATATCAATAGTTCAGTTGATATAGATAAAGTAATTTTTAACCTCTCTTCAAGGTCTTTGACTAAGGAGGAGAAGGATGTTTTGTCGTTAGGCTTGGATTTTGCTCTCCCTCCTGTTCGTTTAAACTATGTTAAGTTCTTTTTACCTTTTGAGAGATTATGTTCAGTTTAAAGAAATGCAACCTTTACAAACAAGACTGGACTTGCGTGTGGCATAATGTATCTGCTTTAGCTAAAAATTCTTTTAGACAGCACTCTGCACATCTCAAAGAACAAAAAGAGGACTATGGATATCGTAAGATTTTGAAATCTCTCAAAAATGATGATGGCATAATTATTACTCGTCCTGACAAAGGAAAGGGCGTAGTTATCATGAACAAGGATGATTATGAACTAAAGCTTAATCATATTCTTAGTGACACCTCTAAATTTAAGGTCATCAGTTCTGATATTCCATCTGCCATCCTAAAACATGAAGACAAACTAAATAGATTACTGCGAAGTATTAAAGATAAAGTAGGTGATAGTACGACTAATAGTCTGTATGCTTCTGGCTCAGTTCCTGGTTATCTCTATGGTCTCCCCAAAGTTCATTAACCTAACACGCCTTTAAGACCCATCATTTCATCTATTGGTACCTTCAGTTATAACACAGCAAAATTTTTGGTTCCCCTGATCAGTTCCTTATGTACAAATAAATATACGGTTCAAAACTCTGCAGAGTTTGTCAAGGAAGTCACTTCTCTGAGATTTGATCACCCTGTCACCCTGGCTAGCTTTGATGTAGAATCCCTTTTCACGAATGTTCCCTTGCATGAAACCACTCGGCTCATCACAGATAACACCAGTATTTCTACTCTTACTTCAGTTGGCTTGGACAAAAAATCATTTTACAACATGTTGGAGATAGCAACCCACCAATCCCTGTTTACATTTAATGGAAAACTTTTTACTCAAAAAGATGGAGTGGCGATGGGGTCACCACTGGGTCCTTCATATGCTAATGCTTTTCTTTGCCACCATGAACAAACTTAGCTTAATAATTGTCCCATTGATTTTAAACCCATCTTTTACCGGAGATACATGGACGATACTTTCGTTATATTTAAAAACCCTGCTGATATTCATAAGTTTAAGGATTATATAAACTCCCAACATCCTAACATATATATATATATATATATATATATATATATATATATATATATATATAAAGAGAGAGAGAGAGAGAGAAAGAGAGGGGTGTATGATGTGTCTGATTGTAGTTTGTATCCAGAGGTGTATGATATGTGTCTAATTGTGTGGCATATTCCCCTGGGGCTGCTGTTGGACATCTCGCTTACTTTTGTGCTTTATCTTTATACTGTCTGGCTACTACTTAACCTTATCACTTTCCTGAGAATTATTGCTGTGACGGTAATGACGATGATGGTGAAGTTTGGTGTATCATAATAGTGACAGACATTAATCATCATCATCATTATCATCATCATCATCAACATTTAATCCTGTGTTGCCCCATGAGAAGCGTAAGAGCCCTCGGCTAGGCAAGTTGATCCTGACATTTGAGTAACCAGTCTCTCTCATCCCTGAGTGACATTACGTGAGCAATAAGCCCCAACCACCTTGTGGATATTAACCAACACAGGCTCAATCCGACTGGAGCGCCCAAATTACCCACTAAACCACCAGGCCCCATAATTTGGTTATATGGTTACCACCCAGCGTTGTAAATGGTTTCCTGGTGTACAGGAAACCATTTGGCATGTCACTCAGGGTTGAGTCACTCGTAGACAGAAAGAAAAGGAAAGAATGAAGGAAAGATATACAGAAGAGGAAGGAAGGAAAGAAGGAAAGAAGAGAGGAAAGGGCAGTCACCTGAGAGCAGCACTACATCGAGTGAGTTAATGGTGGGCGCACCCACCTGCCACCTAATAATAATAATAATAATAATAATAATCATCATAATCATAATAATAATAATAATAGTCATAATAATAATAATAATCATCATAATAAAAATAATAATAATAATAATTGTAATAATTGTAATAATAAAAGTACCAGCAGCAGCAGCAGCAGCAGCAGCAGTAGTAGTAGTAGTAGTAGTAGTACGAGGAGGAGGAGGAGGAGCAAGAGGAAGAGGAGGAGGAAGAGGAAAAGAAGAGGAGGAGGAAAAGGAGGAGGAAGAGGAGGAGGAAGAGGAAAAGAAGAGGAGGAGAAGGAGAAGGAAAAGAAAAGGAGAAAGCGGAGGAGCAGGAGGAGGAAGAGGAAAAGAAGAAGAGGAGTAGGAGTAGCAGTAGTGTGAGTTCCAATTCCTGCACCGTATGAAGTAAGGTGGTACTGTTTGTTATCGCCTGTCTTTAGCGAGGCGAGTTGATATAGAGTGTGTGTGTGTGTGTGTGTGTGTGTGTGTGTGTGTGTGTGTGTGTGTGTGTGTAGCCAAAAGTTGTGGACGAATTTTCACGAAATCTTTAGGAAACAGCAATTACAGTATGTGGATGTATAGGAGTCTAATACTTGTGAGGATTTATTAAAGGTGACCTAATGTCAGCCACCACATATTTTTTTTTAATATGGATTGAAGTTTTGTGAAACGGAGTGACTGCAATCCGCAGAATTTTGAAAGTAGCGTTCTTGACATTTGGTTTGTAGGTAGAGCGTATCGTGGCCAACAGCATATTGTGGCCCGCGATTAGCATTCGGGCCCCGAAAGTTTTTTTTTTTTTTTTTTTTTTTCGGGGGTGCTAACATTCTTTGCATGTTTGTTTCCTTTCACTCTCTCCTTCCTCCATCATCGTTAAACATACTAGTGCCTTCCTCTTCACTATTATTAAATAATCTCTCTTCCTATCTCTAGTTTTCAGTTCCATTCTCCCTTGATCAAGTTTCCCCACTTCACTGACGTACCTTTTAACCTTCTCTGTATTCCCTGTTGTGAATGGTTATATATAATATTACCTGAAGCTTTTGTGTTAACGTCAGCAAATAATGGTGATTTTCGTACAGGAAAACCCCGCTTGATCAAGAAAATCTTTATATACTTTATAAAACACCATTATAAACATTACTGTGCACTCTAGAAACTATTTACATGGTCATATACCTGCAACAACAAGAAATGTTCATGTATTATCCTAAAGGATTGTATCGTGCCAGCCTTAAAACCAGTGCATATTATAAGCGGAAATCATGGCATCTGTATATTTAAGTTACTACATAAGATTATACTCTAAGCAGTACAGTACTCATTTACCCGTACACTGCATCTATGTAATTGGCTCTCGCAGCAATCTTCTTAAACCACCCGTTGCAGTACCATAAGCTGCTGCCTCCTCCTTACTCCCTTCCCTGCTTTCCATACCGTTCACATGCTGTTTCTTCTTCTTTCGTCCAGTTTTCTTTCCCTTCCATGTTTCACCCCCCAGTTCTCCTTCTCACGCTTTTCTAAGTCTCATATCAATCTTCTTTTCCCTAATAATGTTTAATTTAATCTACTTTCCATTTCCTACTAATTTGTCATAGTTCTTGAAACCCTTGCGTCTCTCCTCGTCTCTTCCATCTCCTTATTCCCCTTCATTTAATCTTCCGTTTCACCAATTCACTATGTACATTCGCTGCTGAAATGCTCTTTTGTTACTTACGTTCAAGTTGTTTCACCATTCTTTATATTCCCTCCCTCATCCTACTTCCAATCAATCTTTCAATTGCCTTTTCCACAAGCAATTTCTCATAGTTTCTCCTCTTCTCTCTTCCTCGTACACTTTACTTCTTCATTCCTTTCATCTCACACTCGCTTCTCTCCAGTGCCTCGTTCAGTGAATATTTTCGGCGGAGCCACATTTCCCAGTATGCCGATCCCTCCACACTGACACAGCAAGCTGGAAAAGGAAGCAGCTGAAAAACATTAAGTGGGAAGGCAAGCATTAATTTCCTGCGAGGAAATAGGTCAGGCCTCTGGGGTTCCTTACACATTTATTTCCATTTACCAGAGAAGCTAATTGTTCTCCATCTCTCTCTCTCTCTCTCTCTCTCTCTCTCTCTCTCTCTCTCTCTCTCACACACACACACACACACACACTCATACATATTAACAATTTTTATGACTCTCCTCAGTGTTCCGTGTCGACCCAACCAAAAATACGGGATTGCATTCTGTGAAATCTGTAGGAAATTTGAGAGAATAATATTTGTCAAGTCATTTCTGTTTGCGTAACAATGTGTGTGTGTGTGTGTGTGTGTGTGTGTGTGTGTGTGTGTGTGTGTGTGTGTGTGTGTGTGTGTGTGTGTGTGTGTGTGTGTGTGTGTGTGATGAGTTTCGTGGTAACACAGAAGGGCAACAAATCAAAGACTCTTGATTCCATTCCTGTGCCAACTATGAATCCATAGAGAAGAGTCTAGTTTTTCATGTAATTTCTTTTTTGTCGTCCTTTCTTTCTTCTCTGTATTTTTTTAAACGAACTGAAGCTAGTGTAAGGTGGCGTTTTGTTTGTCAGTTAGGCTGTTTTGTAATACTGCAGTTGTCTGTTGGGTATAAGCATGATCGCGGAAACGTAACACTAGTATTGTATGTTTGTGGACATAAAAACAGAAGCACAATCAAAAGTAAGATCTGCACTTTTTATTCGCTACTCTAACGCCTGCCTTAAGGGAACACTCTGTACTGACACCTCTTGCGGCACTGTCTAAACAAATCAAGCAAATGATTTATGCAGTCTTTCTATGCAAGTCCTTCAGAAGAATATTCAGGTACATGAGGATAATCAATATGTTTGGGCAGTCTGCGTAACACGAATGGAACTGGAGAGAAGCCTACACCGGGTGGTGCTGTGTACCCTGGGTGAAGCAGCTGTGGCGTTCACCCAGCGTTCAAACCTCCTCACATTTTCCTGCATCGATCCATGAGAAGAACCCAGGTCCAAGCCTGGTCCAGTGCAGGTGAAGCTGTTTTTACCTTATAGGGGTGTCGGATCCCCAAACGGTGTGTAAGAAGGCTCCACACAAGCAGCTAATCTGTGGTAGAAGGGTGTGCCTGGCCAGGCAGATCGGCGTTAGGGAACAACAAGCAGACATTGTGGTCTTGCAAAAAGGTTTCAAAAAGTCATGTATTTCATGTCCTCTATATTCACTGGAGAAACTCGTGAGGCTAAGAGAAGGTCATGGGGAATCCTCATGTATTGCACTTGTTACCTAATTAATAAGGATGGAGCTGAATTTTTAATGATCTGTTGGCATTCTATATATTATTATGCAAATATGAGTTATTTGGGGTAGGCGGTGGCTGAATCGGTAGAGGCGGCCTGCAGTCCTAATGGACCCAGGATCGAATCCCGGGTAGGGCAGGGAACAGTTTAAGGATTTGAATTTCCTAAAAAGCAGACTTTCCTGATCTACCTGATGACCCGCCGACGTGTCGTAAAAATACCCCTGCTAATACTAATACACCAGTCCTGTACAAGACAGCCCTACCATGTATTCAATGTGGATGGTGGGTGTTAGCGCCGATGTGGTGACATGTGGAGGTGTAGGAGGACTACTGGGCCTTGGAATAGGTCGCTGCCCCCGAGATATAGGCCCTGAAACCTTTGCCCAGAGTCGAACACGTAAGAAAAAAAAAAAAGTACTTTATAACCAGGTGTGGTAGAGCTGAAATGAGAAACATTTCGCTAGATTCGCCCAAGTTATCAAGAGAATGTTATCATTTGCTTAGTCTATTCTGTCCTTGATTTCCTCCAAACCAGTAAACTATGGCTTATGTAGGGTGTAAAACTTCATACTTTTCCACAAACACCGTTCTTATTCTCACTCCTTAAAGACTGGTAGGTATACTGAAAGTTAAAACTCTCTCTCTCTCTCTCTCTCTCTCTCTCTCTCTCTGTATGTATGTATATATAGATAGATAGATAAACAGATAGATAGATAGATAAGTAGATAGATAGAAAGATATAGATATAGAAAAAGAGAGAACAAATTTCTCAGTGCTAGGAAGAGAGAGACAGATAGACAGACAGACAGACAGAGGCAGACCTTGGCCTCTCCAGTGCTGCTAATAACGTGGCCAGCATAGTGTGTAATGAAATGGCTGCGGTCGCCTTGCATTTTATGGCGAGATTTTTACTCCCAAGACTGGAACACCACTTTGCCCTCACCGGTGCGGCACCTGACTCTCATTATCAGTACCTGGAAATTATTTTCACCATTTTTTTTTTCTTCCGAAAGGTAAAGGTGTGCAGGATCACCATCATATCGTCCGGTATTAGATGCAAAGAAACAATAAATATTTGAAACACATAGCGTTTTCTGAGTTTCACCATCCCACGTACTGGACCCTTTAACAGTACAGAAATGCCTGACAAATAAGGAAATGCTTCTGCCCATGACGCTACAAGAACACAGGGGGAAAAAGAGGGAGTGAACTATGAGAGCAGAGTACATGAGTGTAGATACTGGAGTAACATATGACCTACACTGAATATGAAATTAAACGTTCGCTTGTGGGGGTAAAGTAGGCATTGAGACTCATAGTTAGTTGGAATAACTCTAGATATATGAGTCAGAAAATCTGTCTTAATAGACAGAATGAGCTTCATTCATTTCGGAAGAAAATAAAGGCAAATGATAATGAGCGCTGTCAGATCACTTACATTTGTTCATATATATTTTTATCAATGCGTTTACAGGTGTGCCCAAAGATTTTCGGTATAATGGGAAGACAGGACAGACGACTGGGAACTCCTGTAGCATGGAGGTGAATAGAGGAAGTATATCAAATGACTGTAGATGACATAGGAGGAAGGAAGGTGTTCACGGAGTTGGCAGGGGAGGCACAGGGAGAGAAGAAATGGGATATAGGAAAAAGGATAAGTATAAATGATAAGTACGAGGAAGCAGGACATGTGGGAATGATGAACACAAATGCAATGAACATCAAGTAACACACCAGGGATAAGATTAAGATAGAAAGACAACAACAGAATGAAAAAAAAAGAACTGCAAGATGTCATTGGTAAAGAATGTGCGGTAGTATGAGAGGCAAGGTGGATGGTTCTATGTTAATATCAACAGAGGCAGCGGGGTGAAAGTTAGTCTAGGCGAGAGGAGATGGCAGGAAGAATTTATTTGACAAAATACTTGTCTTTTTTCACTGTGTAAAATAAAAGCAGTGGAAAGCCATCTTGTGTCTGCTCTCCGAAGACATGCATGAAATTAACAGAAACTTAGGAAAATATTCTACTTTCCAACGCTGAGAGTAAGAAACCTTACGAATGTTAATGAGGACGTCCGGGGAGAGAGAGAGAGAGAGAGAGAGAGAGAGAGAGAGAGAGAACTGGTCATGTCAGCGTGATTGAGGCATTCAGGAGTGAGGGAAGACAAGAATGGCAGCACCCCACACTAAATGGATACTCGTGAGGCAGACTAGTAAGGGTTCTAAAGAGGGACTGGGAAGGGTAGGATCAGCGCTAGAGAGACACTGAGAGCCAGGAACAGGCAGTCGGTGCCAGAGAGGAGAACAATAATCAGTGAGAGATAAGAGACAGCCGTGAGTGCACAACGGGATGTGCAGGAGTATATGGTGTCTGTAAGTGGATGATGGTGGTTCAGGGCTCAGGTTCCCGTAGTGTTTCTTAAGCTGTAAGACGTTCTCCTCTTTAAACACTTCTAAACTGGGATCTCTCTCTCTCTCTCTCTCTCTCTCTCTCTCTCTCTCTCTCTCTCTCTCTCTCTCTCTCTCTCTCTCTCTCTCTCTCTCTCTCTCTGTTATAATTGTTATACTGAATACAAAAGACCCCTCTATCAGTTTCCCTTCCCTTTTATCAACTTACACATTTATTGTTTTAATTCAAGGAAGAAGGAACCAAAGTTATGATGCCCGCAAGATTGTTCCATCCAGGAAAAGAATAAAATAACAGAGACCCAAACTCAAAAATCGCTCATATCGAAATGCCTGAACACGTTGAATATAAAAAAATTAGACATCATAGGCAAAAGAAAATCAAGACAGTGGAAGACGGTTCCAGAATTGGCCTGTTACATAGAATGATAATTGAGATTATTGGTTAACTCTTGCATCTGAAACATGGACTGAAAGAAGATGAGAGTTTGGTGGCATACGGGTGACATGTGCCCGCCGTAATGCAGGAGTGATGCAGACATTCAGAAGGGCAGTGACCACTGATGTAGTAACAGAAAAGAGATAAAGTTGCAAACTCATTACTGCTCAACACCGCAGTTAATGAATACTTTAAATTTCTAATGTAACCTTCGCAAAATAAGTTTACTGCCATACTTGCTTCTCCATTTAAGTATAGATTCTGAGACCCAGAAACCAATGCAGCAGACACAAAATTCCTTATATGGCAGCGTGGTGTGAGCTCAATGCCTAGTTCCTAGTGAAACGCTTTTAAAAAATACTGTCCTCACCGCTATGAATGTATACAGCGTAATTGTGTCACTGGGTTACTTATCAACAAATATTTCCACTGTTTCCCTGGTTGGTAAGTGGGGTGTTCCCTCTGAAGTGGATGGACGTGGTAGTGCTCTGGTGGAATTTTGTGTGCGGAAGGGATGGGATATAGGCAATACCTTCTTTAGGCACAAAATGATCCACAGGTATGCATGGCGAGTGATAAGGAGGTTGGGTGGTGAGTTGCGTGGACAGAAAGTAATGACTGATTATTTGTGTGCGTGGGTAAGCGAATGAGAATATCTGTGTTGCGCTAGAGAATGTACAGAGGTAGGTGGTGCTGACTATCTGACCAATGCTTAGTAGTGTCCAAGATTGAGGTGCAAAAGCATTATGTGAATAGAGGAAGAGATTGACAGGAGGAGCCAGATCCTGCAAAGAGAGGAGAAGAACTGCAGGAGAGAAAAAAATGGAATACAGTAATAAAGCCCCCTCCAAAGAGGGGAATCACACCAGCCTTGAGCCAACACATATCTAGCGCGGTTTAGAATATGACTTTGACCTTGACCTACTTTCACCAATTTCGAACTCGAAGGAGATTTTCATTCCTATTGCACACCTATAAAATTGTGTAATATCTTGAGCGGTTGAGAAGTTATCGTGGTAACAGACACACAGACCTTGGCCTACTTTCACCTTCGAACATGTAAGAGAGTTTGATCCCTACTACAGACCTGTAAAACTTTGTGATGATATCTTGAACGGTTGCGAAGTTGTTGTGCTAACAGACGCACAGACACACAGACAGACGGACAGACTGAAAACAATAGTCCTACTCTTAGATTTTCATCAGTACTACTCACCTGTAAAATCTTGTGATGATATATTTAGCGGTTGCGAAGTTTTCGTGCTAACAAACACTTAGACCTCAACCTACATTCACAAATTTCGAACTTGTGATCGATTTCTTTCTCTACTACACACCTGTAAAATTTTTTGATGATATCTTGAGTGGATGCGAAGTTATCATGCTAATAAACACACAGACAAATTGAAAACTTTTTTTTTTTTTTTTTTTTTCCCGGCCTATCAACCATTGGGGCCGAAGCCCCTGTATTAAGGCCATGTATATATATATATATATATATATATATATATATATATATATATATATATATATATATATATGTATATACATTTAAGCATATATATATACATACATACACACACGCACACACACACACACACACTTCCATGCATACATACAGACACACTTTCATGCAAAGGTACATGTATATATAATAATTTTAATATTATTTTTTTTTGTATTTTTATTTTTTTTATTTTTTCTTGGTTTTATATTTTTTATACCTTATATTATAGAGAAAAACTAATCTAAAGACCCTAAAACTAATCACCTAACAGACAAATCGCTAACCTATACTAAATCCCACAGAGACAAATAGCTAGACCTACACTAACGGTAAAAATACCTCGACTAACAGAACACCATCGACTGCAGATATGTAATGCCTTTCTACATTACATACCTGCACTCATCACCTGGTGACTGTCAGTCGAGGCACAACCTAATATAGGGGACATCAATATATGAAAGGGAACCAGACGAGTCAGGAACATTTCCATATACGTCAGCTGTCGTCCCTAATTAGAATAACTTAAGCAAGATAATATAATGTATTTACATAATTTGTACAAAAAGTGAAGAACCTCGCCCAGCAGACCACCATCGACTGCAAGTGCCCAATACCTTCCTATATTGCACACTTGCACTCATCGCTGGTGACTGTCAGGCGAGGAACTTGGCTTAATGTAGGGGACATCTATATTAGAAATAGATTAGTGGGAGGAGGAACTATTTAAAATATGTCAACTGTCAACCCTAATTAATATTACAATATATACATATTTACTGTTCATAAAAACCATAACCACGCAGTAAAAAAGTCACATCACTCTGATCAGTCCTGTCTCTCTCAAGAAAGCCATCAATTTATCAGTCATAACAATGTCCCCATCACCCAGGATGGTGGAAAGGGTGAAGGGGACGTCTACTGCGCCGCAGTAATTTATAAGTGAAGCACTTTCACGAATAAATCGCCGACAGCGCAGGATGATATGACTAATAGATAACACCGCATTACAGATGTCACAGTGCGGTGGGAAGCGTCTTTCCATATATGGTTTTATGTGAGTTAAAATGGTGGCATTAAGCCGTAATCGTGCCAACACTTTTTCTTCTAGGCGACTGGGACAGTTGGCAGTGTCCCAGTCGCCCAGGTACGGCTTACAAGTTGGATTATTTAGTCTGGTCCACTGACCTTGCCACAGAAGATTTATTGATTTCTTTCCGAGAGATAGACTCGACCGTAGATCACGAGGAACGTCCCAAGTCTCCTCGAGCTCTACAGCCGACTTTGCAAGTAAGTCAGCCTGCTCATTGCCGTAGATACGACAATGACCAGGCACCCAGATCAGCGTGAATGACTTGTTGCATGAATGCAACTTATTAACGATGCGGCCCTGGATCTCATGAGAGTCCGTAGTGCAAGATGCAATTGCCTGAAGGGCTGATTTTGAATCTGAAAATATGACAAATGAGTCATGCCTAGAATTGAAAGCATAGTCTATGGCTTTGTCAATAGCAAAAAGTTCTGAAGTAAACACAGATGTGTGAGTCGGCAACCGATACCTGAGGGCACATTCAGTCGACCACACACTTGCACCCACACATTCACTCGACTTGGAGCCGTCGGTGTACAATTGATGGGACCCCAAGTGACGAACAATGATGTTACGGAACAAGTGGTGGACCTCCGCCTCCGGCGCCTTGGCCTTTGGTGCTGGGAGCCATGTGACATCGACTGTAAAGCCGGGTGGCTCCCAAGGCGCTATATTTTTAAGCACCAACTTGTCACAGTCACTGGGGTCCACATCAAGCTCCTGAGTCAGTAAGTGGAGGCGGGCGGCAAGTGGCCGACGCACCCCCCGCAGAAGGTGATGGTATGGACGCAGGGGGGTACAGGCCACATTGCCGATATTACTTTTCCTTAACGTCCTTATGCCGTAGGACAAGGCCAGGTGGTCACGGCGAATACGGAGGGGAGGCACATTCGCCTCCACTTCCATACGAGTCACATGGGTACACCGGACGGCTCCAAGACACATTCGCAAACATTTATTCTGTAGCACATCCAATCCTTTCAGAGTGGCATCTGGTGCCGAGCCATACACCTGTGCGCCATAGTCTAGCTTCGATCGAATAAGGGACTTATACACCATTAATAAAGATTTTCTGTCGGCACCCCAGGTAGTACACGCTAGGTACTTGAGGACATTTAACGGTTTATCACAACGAGCAAGCAAAGTATTAACGTGAAGTTTAAAATTCATTCTACGATCAAAATGTATTCCTAAAAATTTTACAGAATTTTGAAAAGGTACCGCCTGATTATCCAAAGTTAAGCACAAATTAGGTACGTTACGATTAGTGAAAACTATAGCGGCACACTTACGTATGGAAAACTTAAATCCCCACTGCAAGGCCCATTGGTGGACGGAGTCAAGGGCTGCTTGAATCCGCCCAGCCGAAAATTGTGCATTATGGGAAGAGTGCCATATTGCACAATCGTCAGCGTAGAGCGAGTATTTAAGATTCCTCGGGATGGGAGCTGATGACAGAATATCATTGATCATAATACTAAATAAAGTAGGACTAAGCACACTTCCCTGTGGCACCCCGTTTTCCTGGATAAATATATCCGATGTTACGTTACGGGGCAATTTGACAGAGAAAGTTCTGTCCCTTAAGAAATTTGAAATAAAAATAGGCAAATTTCCTCTTAAACCATAAGCATAGAGCTTCATTAGTATACCGTGTCGCCAGGTCATGTCATAGGCTTTATGGATGTCCAAGAACACCCCTATCATGAATTCTTTATTGGCAAATGCCTCTGCAATACAATGCTCCAAATTCATTAAATGATCTAGTGGACTTCTGTATTTACGGAAGCCACATTGTTGATCATTTAACAAATTCTTCGACTCTAAAACAAAAAGAAGCCTATTGAAAACATTACCAGCTTCGCTATTGCGGCTGGTAACAAGGGTGAAGTAAGGGAGCGACTGAGTACATATGATCTTGAGCAGACGAAGGAGGTGGAAGGTATGTTTTTGATACTCACATAAGGTGATGCAAAGAACAATATCGTGGAATGAAGAGGTGAAACGAGCTGTGGCAAAGATGAAAGAATATAGTGATTGGAAGGGAAGCGGAGGAATTGAGGATGCTGAGAGACGGAAAAGAGTTATGAAGAGGAGAGGAAAGATGTGATAAGACTAGTAAGAGAAATTAAGAAAAGAGTGGCTGTGGGGTTTGGAAGAAGTCTAAATGTAAAGTACAGGGAATGTAGGATACTGTTTTGGATGTAGGTCAAGAAAATAAGCAGGTTAAATAGGGAAGCAACATAAGAATGAATGGAAAAAATGCCAGAGTGTCGGTGGATAAGGGAAAGAAAATGAGCACATGGGGAGAGCACTGTAAGAAATTGCTGAATATAGAAAACGGACACTATAATAAAGTATTGAAAATAAGGAACGAAAGCTGTGCAAGTATAAGTGGTTGGTGAATGACTGGGAGTAGAATAGGGGTGAATAGGGAAGAATATATCATTAGGTTGGAACAATCTGAGACAAAAAAGAAAGCCAAAATGGAGAGAGAGAGAGAGAGAGAGAGAGAGAAAGAAAGAAAAACGCGAATTGAATGTGTGACGGAATACTGAATAAGGGAGCGAGATACTGATGGAATGGCTATGGAAAATGTTTAATTGGCCTGGGAGTAAAATAGAGTGCCAAAGGATTGGAAGTCGGTCATGAGTGTTAGCCAATACAATGGAAAAAGGGAAAGAGAACTGCATGGCAATCATAGGGGTATCTGTCTTCAAATTGTAATACGAGAATTTCACGGCAGGAGAGAAGTAACCGAGGAAATGGTTGTAATAGAACAAGGAGGTTTTAAGAACAGGACGAAGCTGTATAGATGTAATGTTCTAAAGTGTTTAGTAGAAAAGTATCTATTGAAAGAAAAGAAGTTATATTCTGCCTCCATGGACTTTCAAAAAGCTTATGGTTGAGTAGATACTCATGCAATGTGAAAGATATTAAAAATAGATGGAGTAGATGGGAAAATGTTTGGATGCGGTCAAGGGTATGTATGAGGGCGCTAGGCTCCAATGTTTGTGGATAATGAAATGAGTTCCTTGATCCGAATATTGGACCGAATACGGGATGTGTCGTGTCTCCGTGGTTGTTCAGTTATTCACGGAAGGAATTATAAAAGCGATGCAAGGTAGGGCAATGGATATTAGATCCCTCTTAGTGACAGAGGGTACGGTTTTGAAATTTCCTATCCTTCTGTTTGCTAACAATACCGTTTTGATAGGGGAAGATGAATGTGAGCTGCATAGCTTAGTGAATGAGTCTTGATTGTACGTAGGAAACTGAACCTAAACGTGGGTGCAGATAAATGTGAAATTTTGGTCTTTGAGGGAAATGAAGTCACAGATTGCACAGCTCGGCTGGATGTTGAGGAAATGGAGAATTTGAGTGCATATACGGACTTACGTAGTGTCATGAATAAGGATGGAAACTTGGAGAACGAAGTGGTTGAAAGTGTACAATAGGGAAGAAAGTTGCTAGGTTACTGCAAGTAGTAATAAGGAGTATGGGAGTGAGAATGAATATCAAAAAGTCACTGCATAACAGTACTGTGATTACCACTCTACCATAAGAAAGAAAACCTTGGATCCTCTTGCAAGTACACAACTAGTGGAAATAAGTTATCTGAGAGGATCATGTGCAGTTATATGGAGAGACTGAAAGAAAAATGTGGAAGTAAAATGTGTGGCATTGATGTGGATATGAGTGTAAGTGTCAAGAGAAATACTCTGAGATGCTTTAGCCATGTACAGAGGATGGAAAATGAGCGACTGACCAGGAGAATGAGGTCCAGGTTATGGGGTAGAGTGGAAGGTGGAGACTAAGGATGAGGTGGAGGGATGGGATGGAGACAAATGAGAGAGGGGTGTGTAAGATGGTGGGAGGGCAGCCAAATTGCAGGGGGCATGGCTATGTGGGGGCGATTTGATTGTGGCCCCCCCAAAAGGGACTAAGGCGTCTGATTATATATATATATATATATATATATATATATATATATATATATATATATATATATATATATATATATATATATATATATATATATATATATATAGTTACGGAACAGAGAAAGATAATGTACACTTTAAGTGAGAATACTAAAAATCACTACTGTCCCGTAAAGTTCAAGGTTCAAAACAAAAGAGTTAGGTAAAATTACAAGTTAAAGTTTAATGCTCAAACTACCAACAAAACATTCAGGACTCATAAGGATAATGTAATGGCAAAAACAGGTTAAATATATGGTTAACTGCAATAGCCTCTATTAACACGAAATTAACAAGAGTAAGTTTATCTAAGTCAGCCCTGATAAAATGAAAATACCAGATAATACTCAGTGAATGCAAGATATATTATTACAGATACAAAATATTATTAATAATGACTGACATCCAAACTTAACATTAATCACAAAAAGCTTACTAGGCCTAAGAATTAACACCTTACGCTACACAGTACAAGAAAAAATGCAATAACAGTTATAATAAAATTACACAGCTGCTAGATGGTTGGAGACTTCCTGAGCACTCACAATAATAACAACTGTACAGGGGAGGACAGAGATGTGAGCAAAATGAGGAGTAGATCTAAGTGGCAATAATGCAGAGACTGAGCTCATTATATAGGGGCTAGCAGAGCTTGATACAACTTGTAAGAAGGACGCGCAAATGAAGCCATGGGGACAAAGAGTTGACAATCCTGCTCTGAACAACAGAAAGAACGACTTACTCTACTATAAGGGAGGAGGGGGGGAGTGAGGTAGAACACGCTCGTGATCAAACATGCAGCATACTGTGCGTCAGAATTACACAAAGGATGATGAAATCATAGGCTATGTAACACCTCCCCACAAAGAAAAAGAAATTTACAAAGGAAATTTCTTATTACTCTAAAACAATCTGTCTAAAGTCTAGATAAACAATCTGCAATAACATTTTCTTTCCCCTTGACATGTTGTATGTCTAATGAATACTCCTGAAGAAGTAGAATCCATCTTGTCAATCTCTGATTTTTATCTTTAAACTTACTAAGGAATTTCAGTGGGTTATGATCGGTATAAATGACTATGGGGTCAAAACCAGAACACAAATAAAATGAAAAATGCTGTAAACCCAAAATCAAGGCCAAAAGCTCTTTCTCAATAGTTGAATAGTTCTTTTGAGGTGGAGTGAACTTCTTCCTGTAATAAGATACAGGGTGTTCAATACCCTGATCATCCTCTTGCAGCAACTCAGCCCCAGCTCCTGTATCACTTGCGTCAACAGCCATCTTAAAAGGCTTAGCAAAATTTGGAGTAGCGAGCACTGGCTGACTTAATAGGATAACTTTAAGTTTGGTGAAAGAGGATTCACAGTTATCGGTCCAGACAAATTTAACTCCCTTTTTCAGTAGGTCTGTAAGTGGTGATACAAGAATTGAAAAGTTAAGAACAAATCTCCTGTAATAACCTACCATTCCCAAAAATCTTTGTAGCTCTTTCCTACTTTGAGGTCTGGGAAGATCACTTATAACCTGAACCTTAGCTCCTGGTGGTGCAACATATCCATCACCAATTACGTACCCAAGGTACTGAACTTTAGCTTGACCAAACTCACACTTTGATAAATTAGCTACAAGATTAGCCCGAACCAAACGCTCAAGAAATTTACTGACATGGCATAGGTGATCTTTCCAGTTGTCACTGAAGACTAATACATCATCAATATAAACAACACACCCTGCCAAACCCTCTGTTACAACATTCATGAGCTTCTGAAAAGTGGCTGGTGCATTCTTCATACCATATGGCATTACAGAACATGCAAAAGTCTTTCCTAGTGTTACAAAACATGAGATCTCCCTAGCACGTTCAGTCATAGGTACTTGCCAGTATCCCTTTAACAAATCAAACTTACTTATGTACCTAGCCTTTCCGATCTTGTCTATGCAATCTTCCACGCGAGGGAGAGGGTAAGTGTCTGTTTTGGTTATCTGATTAACACGTCTGTGGTCAATGCAAAGCCGCTGTGACCCACCTGGCTTAGGGACTAGAGTGACAGGAGAACTCCACTCGCTCTGACAGGGCTCAATCATCTTGTGGTCTAACAGGTAGCCAAGCTCCTTCTCGATGAGAGGAACTTTCACTGGGTTCACACGGTAAGGAGGCAGTTTAATTGGCTTTGCGTCTCCAACATCGACATCATGCATCAACACAGTAGTTCTTCCTGGAGTGGCACGGAACACTTGTGGGTACTCCTGCATTAATGCCGAAAACTCCTGCCTTTCCTTGGGAGGTAGATGAGAAAGCTTAGTTTGGAGATCATTCATGATATCAGGATTCTTCCCCAAACTATCACTCAGGCTCATGCTGCATGGGAGAACTTCACTTGCAGACTCGGGTGGAACAGCTACAGTGCAGACTGGGTTATTTTCGTCCCGCCTGTGATATAACTTTAGCATGTTGATGTGACAAAGTTGCTTGTTCTTTCTACGATCTGGTGTGGCGATGACATAGTTGACATCACTGAGTTTCTTCTCCACGAAATAAGGACCACTAAACTTGGCTTGAAGAGGTTGCCCATGCACCGGTAGCAGAATCAAAACCTGATCTGGCTGAAAGTGGCGTAACCTGGACTTCTTATCATACCAAGTCTTCATCTTCTCCTGAGCAGCTCCTAAATTCTCTCTCGGCAGCTGTAAAGCAGTGGACAGCTGTTCTTTGAACTTCATCACATACTCCAGCAGGTTGACGTCATCTTCCTCCGACAGCCAGCATTCCTTGAGTAACTTAAGGGGTCCTCTTACTTCATGGCCAAACAGTAGTTCAAAAGGTGAGAAGCCCAATGATTCATTTGGAGATTCTCTTGCGGCAAATACAATGAATGGAAGACCTTTGTCCCAGTCTTTCTGATGTTCCAAACAGTATTTCTTGAGCATCGATTTGAGTGTTTGATGATATCTCTCCAACGCTCCTTGGGACTGGGGATGGTAAGCTGAAGACGTGATCTGTGTGATGCCCAACTCTTTCAGAGACTGCTTGAAAACATTTGACATGAAATTACTTCCCCGGTCTGACTGTACCTCCTTGGGCAGACCAAACTTCGTGAAGAACCCTAGCATTTCCTTAACCACGTTCTTTGCTGAGATATTTCTGAGTGGAATGGCTTCAGGATAACGAGTAGCCATATCATTCAGGGTCAACACATAAGAAAATCCTGAAGAAGTCTTAGGAAGAGGGCCCACAATATCCACCAACACACAGGTGAATGGCGCCTCAATAGGAGGAATGGGAACTAGAGGTGCAACCTTTTCGGTCTGATTACACTTCCCCACAACTTGACAGGTGTGACAAGACTTACAATACCAGGAAACATCCCTGAAGATACCTGGCCAGTAGAAGTGTTTCAAAATGCGTGCCACAGTCTTCCTCACTCCAAGGTGTCCTGCCAAACTGGAATCATAAGCCACTCTAATGATATCCTGCCTACAAATTCGAGGGATGACAACTTGATGTACAACCTCCCATTCACAAAAGGCTGATGCTGTTGGGGGTCTCCACTTCCTCATAAGTACTCCTGACTTTATATAATAACAAGTAGAAGCACCAGCTGACTCTTCCTCACTGCAAGCAGAGTTAGCTAGACCTTTCAACTCAGGGTCAGCAACCTGCAACTCAACCAACTCTTGACGAGACAAATTATCAACACTACGCGGTACTGCCTCATCTGGTGAGTGGTCCAAATTAGCAAGAAAAGTGTCAGCTAGGATAACATCATCATCATCATTATCCTCTAAGTCACCAGTAACTTTAGACTTAGCCCTAGTGACAGCACATGCAGGGAACACATCAGGGACATCACAATCCTGGGCTGCAGCCACTGGCTCACTAGACAACTGAGGAGCTGGACACACTTGACTTCCACCAATATCATTTCCAAGTAAGAAAGTTACACCTGACATTGGGAGTGTCTCAACCAACCCAACCATAACGGAACCATAAACAAAACCAAACTCTAAATTCACTCTGCACAGAGGGACAGAGACGTAATTATTCCCTACACCTTGTAAGATTACAGTTTCATCAGAGGAATTAACATTAGAGCCTGGAACACTGGTCAGCATAAGGGATTGGCAAGCACCTGTATCACGATATATTTTAACTGATTTCCTGTCATTACTGTCCAGAGGACTGACAAAACCATCAGACAGGAAATTAGCACATGAACTCTTGAGAGTGTCACCCACGTTACTGCTCAAAAGAGGAGCTCCATCATGAGAATTTAATTTACCTCTCAAAGCAGGTTCAGTTAACTCAGTTAAAGAATTCTGGGAACTCTCAAGGGTGGACACTAGACCAATTGACTGAATATTTAAAGACTCCTTTTTGTTCACATCACGCTGTCTCCTGAAGCATTTCTCCGTAGTATGAACAAGCTTACTACAATAAGTACATTTACTTTTCTGAAATCTAGAGGTGAAGCTGGTATTTACTTCCTGAGAAACATCATCTTTATTCTCTTTCCTGTTACCTGTACTCTGAGTAGAGGCAACGTACTTACTCTCAGCTTTCCTTTTTTCTTTAGAATATCTCTTGTGAGTGAGAACATATTCATCAGCTAAAACTGCAGCATCAGACAAATTATCTAGTCTTTTCTCATCAAGATATAGGCTTACAACTTTATAAATACACCTTTTGAAGTCCTCCAGCAAAATCATCTGCTTAAATTTGTCAACATCAGAATCCACATTCTTAGAATTTAACCACTGCTCTAACAGATCTTCTTTGATTTTTGCATACTCAACATGGGATTGCTTATCTTGCTTATAAGTTGTCCTAAGTTTTACTCTATAGGCTTCAGGAACAAGCTCGTAGGCCATAAGAATCAAGCTCTTAACTACATCATAATTATCACATTGATCCTGAGGCAAAGATGCATAAGTTACTTGAGCTTTACCGGTGAGAACAGTTTGAAGGAGGACTGGCCAATACTTTTTGGGCCAATTAAAACCTGTTGCTTCCCTCTCAAACAACTGAAAATACTTTGTTAAATCAGATTCATTAAAAGGAGGGACAAGTTTAACATTTTTAGCCACATCAGAATCATCAGAGCTAGATGATCCAGTTCCACCTTGTTTCATGCGATACTCATGGTCTGCCTGAATCCTAGCAAGTTCAACTTGTGCCTGAAACTCAGCCTCCTTAGCTTTTGCCTGAAATTCAGCCTCCTTAGCACGAGCCTCCTGCAGGGCTACCTGTAACTTAGCTAATTCAATCTGCGTTTGCTCATTTGGAGGAGTTACATTAAACAAGCTTTCATTAATCATGTCAACAATTTGATCTTTAGAATGATGAGAGCGAACAGCAATTCCCAATTGTTGAGCAACAAGCTTAAGTTCATTCTTTGTTCTGTTTTCTACATCACACACTGTTTGCACATTTGACAAAAAATCTTTGGCTTCATCAAGCGTAGTAATAGTAGACATACTTGGGCCAATTAAAACCTGTAGCTACCCTCTCAAACAACTGAAAATACTTTGTTAAATCAGATTCATTAAAAGAAGGGACAAGTTTAACATTTTTAGCCACATCAAAATCATCAGAGCTAGATGATCCAGTTCCACCTTGTTTCATGCGATACTCATGGTCTGCCTGGATCCTAGCAAGTTCAACTTGTGCCTGAAACTCAGCCTCCTTAGCTTTTGCCTGAAATTCAGCCTCCTTAGCACGAGCCTCCTGCAGGGCCAGCTGTAACTTAGCTAATTCAATCTGCGTTTGCTCATTTGGAGGAGTTACATTAAACAAGCTTTCATTAATCATGTCAACAATTTGATCTTTAGAATGATGAGAGCAAACAGCAATTCCCAATTGTTGAGCAACAAGCTTAAGTTCATTCTCTGTTCTGTTTTCTACATCACACACTGTTTGCACATTTGACAAAAAATCTTTGGCTTCATCAAGCGTAGTAATAGTAGACATCATGAATAAATCACAGTCACAAAATATCAAGCAATATCCTTATGATAATATCCTGAATATCCTGATAAGAGGTCGCCAAATTTATGTTACGGAACAGAGAAAGATAATGTACACTTTAAGTGAGAATACTAAAAATCACTACTGTCCCGTAAAGTTCAAGGTTCAAAACAAAAGAGTTAGGTAAAATTACAAGTTAAAGTTTAATGCTCAAACTAACAACAAAACATTCAGGACTCATAAGGATAATGTAATGGCAAAAACAGGTTAAATATATGGTTAACTGCAATAGCCTCTATTAACAAGAAATTAGCAAGAGTAAATTTATCTAAGTCAGCCCTGATAAAATGAAAATACCAGATAATACTCAGTGAATGCAAGATATATTATTACAGATACAAAATATTATTAATAATGACTGACATCCAAACTTAACATTAATCACAAAAAGCTTACTAGGCCTAAGAATTAACACCTTACGCTACACAGTACAAGAAAAAATGCAATAACAGTTATAATCAAATTACACAGCTGCTAGATGGTTGGAGACTTCCTGAGCACTCACAATAATAACAACTGTACAGGGGAGGACAGAGATGTGAGCAAAATGAGTAGATCTAAGTGGCAATAATGCAGAGACTGAGCTAATTATATATGGGCTGGCAGAGCTTGATACAACTTGTAAGAAGGACGCGCAAATGAAGCCATGGGGACAAAGAGTTGACAATCCTGCTCTGAACAACAGAAAGAACGACTTACTCTACTATAAGGGAGGAGGGGGGGAGTGAGGTAGAACACGCTCGTGATCAAACATGCAGCATACTGTACGTTAGAATTACACAAAGGATGATGAAATCATAGGCTGTGTAACAGTATGTATGTGTATATATATATATATATATATATATATATATATATATATATATATATATATATACAGATCTATCTGTCTGTCTATCTATTGCCATTCGCCTTAATCCCGTAAGGGGTGGCCACAAACAAATTGCGTCCATGTCTCCCTGCCCCCTGCCATTTCACTGCGAAGTTCCCAGCTCATATCCCCCATCTTCATATACCTTTCCATTCCTTCCCTCCATCTCATCCTTGGCCTCCCTCTCCCTCTCCCTCCATCCACCTCACTCACATACACATTCCTCGTCAGTCTCTCACTCTCCCAGATCACCTCAATATATTTCTCTTAATGCTTCCTATCACATCCACGTCCACACAACAATGCTCCTTCACTTCCTTATTTGTCAGTCTGTTTCTCCATGACACTGCAAATGTTCCTCTCAAATTCCTCATTTCCACTGCTCTCACTCTTGACTTGTGTCCCTCCAATAAGGTCCATGCCTCACTTCCATACGTTAGAGCTGGTATCACAATACTGTCAGTCAAGTAGTAGCTTTTTCACTTCCATGCTCACTTCCCTGTTTCTTACCACTGCTTTCAAGGAACCAGCAACCTTTCTTCCTTGTTGTACCCTTTCAAGCACTTCACCCTCCAAACTTCCATCCTCACTCATCACACTACCCAAGTACTTAAACGCACTCACTTTTTCCATTTCCTCCTCATCCAACCTCACTCAATATTCACTTACTTAATTTCTCTCGAAGACCATAACTTTACTCTTCACTACATTCACCTTTAGATTCCGTTTCTTACACACTCTCCCACACTCATCCACCAAGCATTGCAGCTCCCCTTCGTCTTCTCTTAACAACACAGTATCATCTGCAAACAACGGTACAGGTAGTTTCCAAACACTTCATTAGGGCTGCTCCAACATCCACTACCCTACCTTGTATTTCTTTTATAACCCCATCCGTATACAGATTTAGCAAGCATAGATACATGCCACATCCCTGTTTCAAACCAACCTTCAGATAGAAAAATTCACTCAGTTCACTATCCACATGCACTGCAGCCTTAGCACCCTCATACATACCCTTCACGGCATTCAACAACTTCCCATCTACTCCATGTATTCTTAAACCTTTCCACAATCCTTGTCTATACACCCTGTCAGATGCTTTCTCCAAATCCATTACGCCCACATACAACTTCTTTCCCTTCTCTAGAAACTTTCCCAATAAGGTCTAAGAATTATAACTGATCTACACAACCTCTTCGCTTCCTAAAACCTCCCTATTCTTCTCCAACTAATTCCTCTGTTATTTCCCTAACTCTGTCAATACGTATCCTACCATATATTTTTCCTATTACACTTTTACGACAAATGCCCCGGTGATTACTACACACTTCTTTTTCCCCTTTTCCTTTTTACAGGGGAATAAGTATACCTGACTTCCAAACCTCCGGGACTCTACATTATTCCCAGGCCAATCTGCACATCTTCCACATCCCCCATGCTTCAGCATTTCGCTGCACACTTCATCAATTCCTGGGGCTTTCCCCATTTCGACATTACAATGATCCTTACCTGTTTTAGGCAATGGGAGGATTATACCCATCTTCCAATTAGTGGGAACTATTCCTTCATCCCATATCCAATTATAATGATCTAATAAAAACAAACAGAAAATCTTACAGTGAATCATAATATAAGGAATGTCATCAGGTCCAGGAGCAGAGTCATTGCACTCCTGGAATGCAGGATGCAGTTCATGTAAAGATTGCATTATATGATTCCCCTCTGCTAGACGGAAAGGAAATACTAACCTCTCTTGTTGATGCCAGAAACGGCTAAGTGGCTTGGCAGGATCTGATAGAGGAATATCATAAAACTTCTGTGCAGGGCTGAAGCTACCTCTGAGGCATTGGACACAGGAGACCCCAGAAATCTAAGTACCGAGGGAGGAGAAGGCGAATGATTGCACTTTATTTTTTATCTTTCTTCCAGGCCAGTTGTAATGGAGTGGACGACGTGACAAATGAATGATAGGTATTCCACGGGGTGTGAGGTGAGTTTTTCAGAACCCTTTGATGACGGGCATAATCATTCTTGAAATGAATGATTTAAAAGCTGTATCTCCAATGAGAAGCTTTGTAGACACCCCTAGCCAAAGCACATTCTCCATTCCACCAAGGCAGATGTCTCCTGAGAAACTGCCCGGACATTCAAGGAATAGAAAGACCAGCCTGTTAAACAATTGATGTAAAATCCTGTTCTGCATCATCAATGCTCTGAAAATCTATAGTGAAGGCCACAGAGCTCTGGAAAGTGAGTCCATTCAGCCTTACCCAAACACCAGCCAGGGACATGCTTCATCACTAAAGAGTAGCATGCTTTAACCCCTCAATGGCCGTGGGTTCAGAAATTTGTTGGTTTCCCTGGCTGAACTCGGGACCATTTTAACATACTTGTAAAAAACTGTAGATTTCCTCTTCTTGCAGATGTGAAGAGAATTGTCTGGTGCACCTAGCACTGTGTTTTTTTAACTTCCTAAACCCATCCTGTGATTCACTATGCTTCGTGGATGATATAATAAAAATTCACAGAATTAACTGTGCATGTGCCATTAACATGTAAACATATGAGCGAAAACATCCGAGAAAAAGTGACAGCCTGAGTGCCTGGGATGGTAGAGTAGGGTCGGGTAAACATACCAGCGACCTTCGTTCCCCGCCCATAAGTGTTCGCAATTTTCTATAGATCGCGTTAATTCGATGTCACCGGCACGAGTGTGGTAAGCCATTGCTCAACGCTGGTGGCCATTGAGGGTTTTACCACAATAGGGTAATGATGACTGCCATGCAAGTCAGGCAAACTCTCACATGAAAAGTTCAGTGAACAATCAGAGAAGACCATGTAGTATCAGTAACAAATAGAGTACCATTTGGTACATGAAAATGTGTTGGGTCGACAGAGTCAGAAGAACCAAGTCTAAATCCCCTATCAAAGATGCCAGATCACCATGGAAGATGCATAGAGTATCACCCCACAAAGCATGATGCCCATTTAGGTCACCTAGAAGAATGGCCAAGGACACTGATGAAAAAGTTATCAAGATCGGAACATGGAACAGGTACAAAGGGAGGTTAATCTATCTATTGCCAGACGCCTCAATCCCGTTCGGGGGCCACAAACAAATCGCCTCCACGTCGCCCTGTCCCCCGCCATTTCACTGCCCCACTCCCAACTCACACCCCTCTCTCTCATATACCTCTCCACCCCATCCCTCCATCTCATCCTCGGCCTCCCCCTCCCTCTTCCTCCCTCCACCTCACTCACATACACTCTCTTCATCAGTCTTTCACCCTCCATCCCCTCCACATGGCCAAACCACCTCAGTGTATTCCTCCTAACGTTTCCTATCACATCCACATCCACACCACAACGCTCCTTTATATTCTCATTTGTCAGCCTGTCTCTCCATGTGACTCCACAGGCTCCTCTTAAATAACTCATTTCCACTGCTCTCACTCTTGACTTGTGTCCTTCCAGCAACGTCCAAGCTTCACTTTCATACGTTAGAGTTGGTATCACAATACTGTCATTGTCACAGGGTTTTGAGAATATGCAATATTAAAGAATAATATTCAGTAATACTTGATAATGTTAACTTGTCAATATTAACAAAGAATTGACTTGCAAGAATCAAGTGATGATTGATACTTATCCCGGCTTACTTCACCGATTCTCTAAGGACGAGAATTTATTTACTTTCTCAGCAGTACACAGCAGAGACTAATTACTCACAAATGCTGTTTGTTAGTACTGCTAGCCTCACGAGAAAGTGACTCCACCCCTGACAATCAATAATTAATGTTATGAATGATAAACAGGTTCTTGCTGGTGCATTAACTCCAAGTTGCACAACAGATTTAAGTTAATAAAAAGGACTGGCCTAAGTACCAGTTATAAATAACGCAAAGCGTTTATGCAAACTAGGAGCGATAAGTGAAATACGCTTAATGTGGAGAAATAAAACACAAGTTTACATTACATTAAGCTCAAGGAAAAGAACTGTAAATTTATTAATTACAATCAGATAAATTTAGGTTACATGTTTCAAAATGAATTCAAAATAAGGAGAACACACTCACTCGCTCACTCAAAAGCTAAACTCTTAAGCCTAGGAAAAACGAAAAGAAAAAACTGGTCAGAGAGTGGGCTAAGCGGGATGAACTGGGCATCGTTGCTGAGGAAGGATGCTGCCACACATGCTGAACCTCTCGCCGATTCACGCTAGGTGGAGATTCAGGAACTTGCTGTACACACGCTGCTCCAAGCTGGGCCAACGAACCTAGTCCCATGACTCTCTAATTCTGACTGAATTCAAACAAGCGAGGCGAGGGCTGAAGCCAGCCGCTAACTGGTAACGGCTAACGGAAAGAGAGTGAGCGAAACACGCCCATAATAAATCACTCAGCGAAAGCGCTAATGTCGCGCACAAGGATGATCACTTATGAAACAGTGAAAAATGTTCTGAAAACACTCCCGATTGGGTGAATATGTGGCGGTTGACTGAGTGATACTTATGGGAATTCACTAGAATTCGCGGTTTCCCACCAAAGGTCAATGTCACGAGTTTATTTAGATAGAGAATCGCGCCAACCCGTGACATTACGCCCCATTAAAATCAATTTTTTTTTTCCTCAGGAATTTTTTTTTTCAGTTTACATACATATAAATCGTAACTCAGTCACACAAGATTCACACTGTGGTGTGTGTGCTATCTTGCTACAGGAGAAAGTCACAGTCGCCAGTGAGCGATAAAACCTCGTATTTACGTTAATAGAAGCAAGCTTGAGGAAAAAACTCCATGATGACAGTGAAAAATCCTGTATTCAGGTCAAACTGAGCGAAAAGTTTGCTACATTTACATTAACTAAGTGTTATGTAGCGTGATATATGTCATACACGGTGTAGGTGTGACAGTTATGGTGTAACTGTACCTACGTGTAAAATTACATAATGCAAATAAATAGTAAATGATGATGACGAGGCAGAAGAGAAGAGGCGGCAACATGCGACAGGGATGACCAGCTGATCTGCACGACAATGCTGCACTGCCACCTGCACTTGCGAAAGGAATCAAGGTGGAGTATCAAAAGTGTCATTTCTCTCTCTCTGCCAAGCAATCAGTACTTATGTTTCATAAAGTACACTATTTACAATATTAACCAGGAAACTTAGTCAAGGCATCTCTGCAGGACATCAAACTCTGACCCAGTTTACTGGTTAAACTCTATACCTAATTAGTGAAAAGACTGGGCGTTTGTGCAGGACATCAAACGCTGCAATTCGCTAAATTAACCAGGGAACGTGGTCATGAGTGAAAAGACTGGGTGTCTGTGCAGGACATCAAACACTGCAATTCGCCAATGGAACCCAGTTTACTGGTTAAACCTTAAACTTAATTAGCGAAAAGACTGGGCATTTGTGCAGGACATCAAATGCTGCTATTCGCGAAATTAACCAGGGAACGTGGTCATGAGCGAAAAGACTGGGCATCTGTGCAGGATATCAAATGCTGCAATTCGCTAATGGAAACCAGTTTACTGGTTAAACCCTATACTTATGATTAATATTAGGAAGCTGAGAATCCCTACGCAATCTCTGGTAGGTCACATTTTAACACCCACCATGGGTGTGAACACTCATGTTGATAATGTGCATTTTCCGGGAATCCTCTGAGAGGCTCACAGATCGAGATGTTCCACAAGGTAATTCATACACAGCCTCGGACCGTCTCTGCGGGGTTCTCGAACTTCCCACTTAACATACGGTACATATGTATGTACAGGCCCTGGACATGATGTGTCTTGTGGGGCCAATGGGTGAGACATCAAGTCTGCACCCACTTCACCACTGCCCTGTCTCTCAACTGACTCAGAGATTATGGGTGTGGTTTCAAACGGGACAGGAAGGACATGTCCCTGATTAGTGGTACATGGACACACATTGCAGGAATGCACAAAATTATCTAACTCTCGCCCCATCCTCGGCCAGAAAAAGTCAGCCCGGATACGGCCCTGGGTCTTCCTTTTGCCCATGTGACCTCCTGAGGCTGAACAATGACCCTATTCTAACACTGCTTGAGGGTACTTTGCAGGGACGATGAACTGCAGTCGAACCTCGTCCTGGGGTGTTCGTGACTCACGGTACAGCCCTCCTTGTTTGCGAAGGAACTTGGCTTGACCTCCCCGTGAATACTTTATCACTCTACCCCTTTGTTTCTTTTGCATGGCAGCAAGTGTCGGGTCAGAATGTTGTTCTTGAACAACAACTTGGCTACACATCAGATCTTGCAGCGATTCAATGGTCACCGGGGTGACAGTTTGGAGACTCAGCCATGGCTCGTGTTTTAACTCGAGTTCGCATTGTTTTCATTCATGTTAACGTTCTCTCTCGCGTTCCTCACACTGAATTCAACGCTCTCCGCGAGCATCATTCTCACGTTGCTGCTCGTGACGAAGCCGAGAGAGGACATACTCTTTAACTTCTTTGAGGTCACTAAGCCCCATATCTTTAGCTTCCTGAACATAGACGTCGGTAGACATGATGCTAACTCAGTCTGAGTGAACTAGAGACCAAGCACTGACTGCTATTTTGCAGAGAAAGATGCCTATAATCGAGAATAAAGAATATAGGCACAGGTTAGTGGTGACCAGTTGTATATAGTTAAACTGGTAAAGAAAATTAAACAAACAAGTGACTATGAAAACTATTCTGTAAAATTAATAGAACTGAATCAATAATCATCAGTAAGATAGTGCCTATAGACTTTAATGATAAATATGCAAGTATGAATGAGTGAGTATTATCTCTTGAATATCTTTAGAGCTAGGAGATAATATCCTGGAATGAGGTCGCCAGATGTCGCGGGGTTTTGAGAATATGCAATATTTAAGAATAATATTCAGTAATACTTGATAATGTTAACTTGTCAATATTAACAAAGAATTGACTTGCAAGAATCAAGCAATGATTGATACGTTATGTGCCTTACTTCGCCGATTCTCTAAGGACGAGAATTTATTTACTTTCTCAGCAGTACACAGCAGAGACTAATTACTCACAAATGCTGTTTGTTGGTACTGCTAGCCTCACGAGAAAGTGACTCCACCCCTGACAATCAATAAATAATGCTATGAATGATAAACAGGTTCTTGCTGATGCATTAACTCCAAGTTGCACAACGGATTTAAGTTAATAAAAAGGACTGGCCTAAGTACCAATTATGAATAATGCAAAACGTTTATGCAAAATTGGAGCGATAAGTGAAATAAGCTTAATGTGGAGAAATAAAACACAAGTTTACATTACATTAAGCCCAAGGAAAAGAACTGTAAATTTATTAATTACAATCAGATAAAATTAGGTTATATGTTTCAAAATGAATTCAAAATAAGGAGAACACACTCACTCACTCACTCAAAAGCTAAACTCTTAAGCCTAGGAAAAACGAAAGGAATATACTGGTCAGAGAGTGGGCCAAGCAGGATGAACTGGGCGTCGTTGCTGAGGAAGGATGCTGCCACACATGCTGAACCTCTCGCCGATTCACGCTAGGTGGGGATTCAGGAACTCGCTGTGCACACGCTGCTCCAAGCTGGGCCAACGAACCTAGTCCCATGGCGCTCTAATCCTGACTGAATTCAAACAAGCGAGGTGAGGGCTGAGGCCAGCTACTGACTGGTAACGGCTAACGGAAAGAAAGTGAGCAAAACACGCCCAGAATAAAACACTCAGCAAAAGTGCTAATGTCGCGCACAAGGACGATCACTTATGAAACAGTGAAAAATGTTCTGAAAACACTCCTGATTGGGTGGATATGTGGCGCTTGACTGAGTGATATATACGTATGGGAGTTCACTAGAATTCGCGGTTTCCCATCAAAGCTCAATGTCGCGAGTTTATTTAGATAGAGAATCGTGCCAACTCGTGACAGTCATGTAGTAACTTTTTCACTTCCATGCTCACTTCCCTGCTTCTTATCACTGCTTTCAAGGAACCAGCAACCTTTCTTCCCTGCTGTACCCTTTCAAGCACTTCACCCTCCAAACCTCCATCCTTACTCATCACACTACCCAAGTACTTAAACATACTCACATTTTCCAATTCCTCATCATCCAACCTCGCTGTACATTCACTGACTTCACCTCTCTCAAAGACCATCACTTTACTCTTCCCTACATTCACCTTTAGATTCCGTTTCTTACACACTCTCCCAAACTCATCCACCAAGCCTTTCAGCTCTCCTTCATCTTCACTCAACAACACAGTATCATTTGCAAACAACAGTACAGGGAGTTTCCAAACACTACCCTCTCTCACCAGGGCCACTCCAACATCCACTACCCTACCTTGTACCTCTTTTATTACCCCATCCATGTACAGATTGAACAACCATGGAGACATGACACATCCCTGTTTCAACCCAACCTTCAAAGAGAAAAATTCACTCAGTTCACCATCCACACGCACTGCAGCCTTAGCACCATCATACATACTCTTCACAGCACTCAACAACTTCCCATCTACTCCATATATTCTTAATACTTTCCACAATCCTTGTCTATCCACCCTGTCATATGGTTTCTCCAAATCCATGAAAGCCGCATACAATTTCTTTCCCTTCTCTAGAAACTTTTCCACTAAAGATCTAAGAATGAATATCTGATCTACACAACCTCTTCCCTTCCTAAAGCCTCCCTGTTCTTCTCCAACTAATTCCTCTGTTCTTTCTCTAGCTCTGTCAGTAAGTATCGTACCATACACTTTTCCTATTATACTAAGAAGACAGATGCCCCTATGATTACCACACACTTCTTTTCCCCCTTTTCCTTTGTACAAGGGAATAATTATACCTGACTTCCAATCCTCCGGGACTCTACCTTCCTCCCAGGCCAATCTGCACATTTTCTACATCCATTCTACTACTATATCTCCCCCATACTTCAGCATTTCACCACACACTCCATCAATTCCTGGGGCTTTCCCCAATTTAACTTTCTTCATTGCTTCCACAACTTCTATCCTACTGATTTCTTTCTGTCTTCTCACCTCCCTCCTCCTCCCAGCCATTCCCCAGCCACTTACTGTGTATACTCGCATTACTTCCATCCTCTATGTTCAACAATTCCTTAAAGTGTTCTCTCCATCTGCTCACTTTTTCTCCCCTCTCCACGAGTAATCTACCATTTTTATCTTTCATGCCCCTGCTAACTTCACTTCCACCCTGTCTTATTCTTTTCACCTCTTTCCAGAACATTTTCTTACAGTCCCTCCACTTTACACTTAAGTTCCAAATTCCTCATTCACTCTCTCTTACTAATCTTTTCACCTCTCTCTTTCTTTCTACATATAACTCTCTCTTCCACCTCTCAGCTTCTTCCACGCCCCTATTTCTCATCCATTCATTGTATGCTTTCTTCTTTTGTGCCACAGCCTGTCTTACCTCTTCATTCCACCACGCTGTTCCTTGCACATCCTTCCGTCTTCTCTTCGTCTCACACACCACATCACATGCTGCACATATTTCTTCTGTAAATATCCTGCACAAACCTTCCACGACCCCCATCTGCTCCAATTCATATTTGCCCAATCGTTCTTCCACTTCTCTCTGATACTCTGCCTTTTTCTTATCCTCTTGTAACCTTTCCACTCTCCTTACAAATACTCCTTCTTCCCGTCCCTCCCTTCTTCTATTTCTCCATCCTAATTGGACCTTGATTCTGCCCACCACCAAGTAGTGGTCAGAAAGTCCACTCCCCCAACCTCTATAAGCTCTTGCATCCATTACACATTTTCACATTCTTTCATCCACACACACATAATCAATCATTGCCTTCCTTTCATTCAGTTCACCACCCACCCTTCTCATCACTCGCCATGTATACCTGTGGATCATCTTGTCCCTGAAGAGGGTATTGGCTATCACCAACCCCCTCCCAGCACAAATGTCCACTAACGCACTGCCATTCTCATCTATCTCAGCAGGCACACCCCGCTCAAATCATGGCTACAAAATATGTAAACTCCTCTCCAGGTGTAACTGAACAGCCACAACCTATAGGTGGACTACAGAAAAAAAAATCGAATGGAATATCTGTACAGCACAGGATAGTACAGCCACCTCAAAAACCACAGTCCACAGGAGGTAGTGTAGTGTAGTGAGTAGAAAGTTGTATATACTCTAGGGGCAGGAAGAGGCCTGTCTCTAACCATAGTTTCCTTAAGGCAAACACAGAAAGGGTGAAACTCAGAGAGGAGTAATTGAAGGTCCTGCCAATTGCCTCTAACACCTCTATTGTTCAACTTCAGAGCAATGTTTACAGGAGTAGGCATAGTTGATTACTTTAACCCTTTAGTGGGAGGAGGATCTGAATAAGTTTTTTTTTTTTTTTTTTATGTGAGGAAGAAGGAACCAAAGGCCACAAGCCCGCAATAACTGTTCCCGCCAAGAGAAAAACAAAATACAAGAGACAGCCAAATTCAAGATCCGATCATTTCGAGATGCCTGGACACACTGCGTTTGAAAGACTGGAGATCATAGGAAGCAGGAAATACAGACAGAGGGAGACAGTTCTAGAGTTGACCTGTTGCATAAATGAAGGACTGGGAGTAACGGTTAACAAGAAGGAAAGGTACAGTCGCCAAACTTTCCACCTGGGCCACCCCGCCACGAGAGGTGGGTAAGGGGTGCTGGCAACAGTGTAGGCTATCTGTTTGTTCGTGTGTACATGCTTGATGAAAGTTCGGATCATCACCTCTCGTTTTCCTTAGTGAACCTCAGTCAAAGTTCATCCCAGTAATCAGTCGACAATTTTTAGGCGATAGAATTTCAAAGGAGCTTCTTGAAAGTGTTGGGTAACGCAAGTATTGAAAACAATAAGTAAACTAATTCAAAAGACCGTATCTTTACATATATTATATATTTAAAAACGTATTCTTTTTCATTATTACATGATAAACCCATGGCTAAAAAATGTCTACTGCATATTGGGGGGGAAGAAGCGTCGTGTGACCGGCCTTTATGGTTGAAAAGTAGATACCTGTGTCTGACTGTTCGTTTTGCATTTAGCAAGTCCTGGGCCGATCTCGATTAAACCTATTGAAATACCATTCTTGATCCGAGATATGATTAGACAAGTTAGGTCATTAATCGTTACAGGATTACTCACTGGGAGGATATTAATTTAAACTAAGTAGGAGAGTTAGGAGCTGTAGATGTCGGAGGTTGAAACTCGTGTGTTGAGGCAGAATACTGCCTTGAGTCAGCTGGTCATGAGTCAACCTTTCGTTAACAATAGAAAACCTAAGCATCTCATCACTTAATCATTACGTGGATCTCTGTGCTTGCAGTGCAAACACGGCAATTGTTTTAATAGTTGATATATATTAAATATTTGAAACAGTACTGTGGGTGACGTGGTAGTTAACGCTTCCGCCAGTCGATCCGTGTGACGTGGTTCCACCCCCGTCAGGAGAGATGGGTTTCTCCTATTAAACACCAAGCCCTTGTCTTATGACCTAGGTCTTGGTAGCAGCCAATCAGCAACCAACATCACATATCCTCGCACTCCGGACCTCGGTGACGGGGGCTAAAGCGAGGTTGGCGGGATATTTAAAAAAAAAAAAAAAAAAAAGTGTTCCAGCCTGTAATGATAATTTCATGTTCGTTATGTTGCATTTACCAATCACCTAAGTAATATCACAGGCAATGGTGATATAAATGTCCAAACAATTCAAGAATCAATAAAATTGAGCTTAAAACGACTGGAAGCTTTTGCATACTGTGGTGAAGAGATGGTGTCTTCATCTTGCTATAATGTGAGATAATGTTGTTCGGTGAATAATCGATGAGCATGTAAATGTGTGACCGCACACATAAGCGGCACCGCTCACAATCAGTTTTCCTTGCAATGTGTAATTCAGTCATACGTTAGACGAATGGACTATAAAGATGTGCTGTAATGATCATAGTCATATGAAAAATGGTACGGTAAATCATTATCATAGCTGATATAATAACCACATTCGACAAAAGTATGCATAAATTCTCTGCCTGCTGAGGTGACAGTATTTTAATCTCCTACCTCTTCGTGGTGCACCACAGAACACATGAAAACATCTGCCTGAAGTACTACCAACGAGGAAATAAGCAACCGTTAACAGTGTCTGAACATCATCCTAATGTTTATTGGTCAGTGTCATTCATAATGTGAATATGGCAGGCAATCTTACTTGTAACTGGACGTAGATGTTAGGTAAATGCATTCATCTTCAACCTATACTGATAATGGTATCAAGTGATAACCCTATGAAATGGAATTACTGATATAATGAGAGAGTGTGAGAGAAAGGCTTGGAGTGATTCCAGTATTTAGTGCATTAACATGTTATTGTAACAATGTAAAAACAACATAGAAAATAACATGTTTAGTATTGTTAAAAATGTAAATATTTGGTAGATTGCCAATGGATCTCAAAAACTAGTTCGGCAGTTATTGTCACTGGCGGTATGAATAACGTAAGCCCCTCCCCTCAACGTCCTGCACCTGCCCTGGACTTCACTATGCCAAGTTCCCCCCTTAAGCAGCTCTCCCACCGGCTCGACCAGTTGCAGGAAACCGGTCGCATGGAATTGTTGCATGTCACAGGTTGCACGGACCAAGGCCAAATATGTATAGTATAATATATATTATTGTACTATAAATAAAAGTTTATATTTATATAAGAATATTATTTATATTACTTTATTATAAAATTTATATAGTCATATATCTTTGGCCTTGGTCAGCGCGACCTGTGGCACACAACAATTTTCCATGCGACCAGTTTCATGCAACTGGCTGAGCCGATGGGAGAGCCGCCTTACTCCTGAGATATTTTTCTCACCACCTAACTCCGTACCCAGCCATCTATGGGGTGAACTCTGACTCTGACAGAGGTTCACTATGGACGAAGAGAGTTGATGATCCGAACTTTCGTCGAGCATGTACACACGAACAAACATATACACTGTTGCCAGCACCCGTTACCCACCTCTCGCGGCTAGGTGGCCCAGGTGGAAAGTTTGGCGACTGTACAA
This sequence comes from Coenobita brevimanus, assembly GCF_032717465.1. Classification (NCBI taxonomy): domain Eukaryota; kingdom Metazoa; phylum Arthropoda; class Malacostraca; order Decapoda; family Coenobitidae; genus Coenobita; species Coenobita brevimanus. Next base: position 2,696,151 of record NC_137048.1, on the reverse strand, counting down.
GTTGATAGATTGAGGCGAAAGAGTTTGCCTAGGCAGGGTGTAAGCACAGAAGCACAGTTCTTGAGAACAACAGGAGGGACTCCATCAGGCCCATATGCCTTGTTAGTATTGAGGCCTGTGATGGCAGAAAATACATCAGCTGAAGAAATTTTAAGGTCAGCCATGAGGAAGTCAGAGGGAGGAAGTGATGGACGAACAGCACCGGAATCGTCTAAGGTGGAACTGGAAAAGAAAGTATGAGTGAAGAGATTTGCTTTATCAGTAGAAGAAATAGCTACAGAGCCATGAGAGTAGAAAACAGGAAGGAAGGATGATGAGGTAAAGTTGTTAGAAAGGTTTTTGGTAAAGTGCCAGAGGGAGCGGAAAGAATTCGAGTTGCGGAGTTGAGAGCATTTAGTACGGATGAAATTTCATTTAGCAGTGAACGACAGGCTTAGCACGATTCCGGGCAGAGACATATAAATGATGTGATTCAGGGGTGGGTTGGCTCTGGTACCTTTTATAGGCCCTCTCCTTGTTGCGGACAGCATTAGAACAAGCGTGATTAAACCAAGGCTTTCTTGCATTAGTCAAGGGATATGAGAAAGGAATGTTTGCCTCCATGTCCGAGAAAATAACTTCCGTAATGCGCAAGGCACCTTATAACTCCTGATAAGCGAGCAGGTTTGGACTGATGCTTAAGGAGGCCCTTAGAAAGAGACTGCCCAGCAATAGGAACTCGTACATTGTGCGGACCATCTGAAGGCAAACGTAAGGATGAAGAAGAATTAAGTGTTACAATACTCCTCTTCTGATTCAGAAGAACAGGTTGCTTGGAAGGCGGCTTGCAGGCCGCCCTAAGTGAAGCAGGGTGGCCACCGCCACCACCAGAAGCCTCAAAAGTAGACGTCAAGTCCAAAGGACCAGAACCTCGTGAGGATGATATCCTATGTAGCAGAAATAAAGTACCAGAAATGTGTGTTACACCTTCACCAAGAGGCAGCCGGACTACAGACGAAACTCCAACTTCAGCCTGCACCTGACTAGACTCTAGCAGCTCCATGGCAGGAAGAACAGTTGAGAGGTGCACACAAGGTCTACAACAGAGACTTTAGATGGACGGTCTTCAGGTTCAGAGGACTGAAAAACCTCGGTGATGTTTGGAATAAACGGATCTTGAATTTGGCTCTCTGTTATCTTGTTTGTGCTTTTCTTTTTTCGTGGAGGGAGCACTCTTGCTGATTTCTGGCCTTTGGTTCCTTCTTCCTTGCATAAAAAAAGAAAAAAAAACATACGTATGGAACTTTGGAGAGGCTGGACAAGGCAGGGTCAGAAGACTCATCAACATGCACATCCTCCACCACCATGGAAGTGGACAAACCCTCAGCCATCGAAGTGGGGAGAGAAAGTCAGAGAAGAGGGTGGGAGGGCACCATTGACACAAGCCGTGCTAACCTCGGGGACAACATACTGCAAATGCCCAGATGGAGAAGTCGGCAGTGGAATAGAACGAGGCAGCTTCTGAGACACAGGATAGTGCACAAGAGTACCAGGAAGGACAGTAGCATAAGGAACCCGGGGCTGGAAGTAGCGAGTCTGGATCCCTCCTCTTTGCTTCAGGAAACGAAACCATCTCATGCGTACGAATGGACAAAAATTCCTTTTCCATGCAGTAGCCTTGTGTCGGCAGTCTTTTGTTTTATTATTTAATTATATTTTCTTTTCTTTTTTACCATTTTCTGATATTGCTTATTTCTAACTTTTCTTTCCATTTTTTTTTTTCATTCAGTCTTGAGACATGCATTAACACTATTAATTTAACACATGTTCATCTTATTTCAAATGAGTGCCTTTTCAGATACTGGACCACCCAGAATGTTTACGCTTAAAAAATGATATGGGAATCTGAAATATGTTACACATCACTAGTCAGCCTGTCAAAGTGTTGCATGAAACCACCACCATCAACGACAACAACCCAAAATACCTTTATCAACTTATTACATATTTCAAAATTCAAGGGTGTGGAAGAGCAGACAAGTTAAATTTTAATATTTCTACAAATCTGCATGTAATCTAATAGGTTTATGACAACGTGTAATTTACCATCTCAGTGGTATAAACTGTAGGGTAAGTACCTCGTATTCAAGATATTGGACGCTGTAGTTTCGGCTGGAATTAGGATATATGGGCTTTTCTTCTGTAAATTTAAACACCTTTGCAAGAAGTTGCTTACCCAGTAAGCTGAGGCACATCTGAGTCATCCCATGTGGAAACTGTTTAATCTTGTATGCTCATCCCTTCATATACATAAGAGCCACTATCATGCCCATGCGGTATCCATCTGTGTACCCACTCACACCCCGTTTCTGTCAAACTTTCTAATGTATGAATTAGGCAGTACTCACGATCATCCATTTACAGAACTGGTCAACTGTGAAGTAGTTTTCCACGCATTCAGCTTCCATTCTTTTAAGAGCAGTTGCTCCGAGCATCTCATTAAAGTGTTCCCTTTCATTCAACTTTCTCCATTAGGGAAGTTTTTGCAGATTTTAAGACTTTGGTTCCTCCTTATATGTATAAAAAAAGGACTTCACTGCAATGGACTATCTCAGTCATTCTCATTACGGTTGACCGTAAGTCTCTCATATGTGTTCAGCCATTCTCGTTCCTCAAAACCGAGGTGATATTGATCGTGGACTCTGGAAGAGGTATGCCATAACTGATAATTCCTGAGCTCATTCACTTCTATGGGACACTACTTACCTGCATAAAATTGCAGAAAATTGCCAGATACATGCTAAAATAACTATTATAACACGGAACAAAGGTGAACAGATTGAGATTAGTTACTTATCCTTAAATACCTCTCAATGCCCGTATACAAAAAAATCCTTAGAATCAACTGTTCAGGACAATTGTTTGTTTTCCTCACTTGACAGCATTAAGCATTGCTAACAAGCTGAGATGCATGATGACTCTCTTCCTGTCACAGTGACAACTGCAGATTCAGCTCACTGACAGCTCAGTATCATGCGGTCTGACTTTAGGAAAGCGGTGGTTGTCTTCCAAAGAAATGCGATTTGTTTTTTCCAGGCATATTTGTCCGATCAGTATTTGCATTCTTTAATGAGACCTGGTAATTGTGATAAGAATATTGATAATATAAAACATCTTTGAGTGTGATATTAAGAAACATACGATATGGTCAGGTGGTATTGTGATTTACTTTTAACAAGTCACTGTTCACCTTCTTGATGTTCAAGTGTTCCTCAAACACCAGGCCTATGCTGAGCTGGTCAGAGTGTGGCCACACTTGACCGGCTGAGGACGGGTTGTGTTTTATGGCTGCAATTTTCTTGGCAAACCCCGAGAACCACTTGGCCTCGCCAAGCTGGGGGGGGGGAGGGGGGGAGTGTCTGGCGCTTTCACATATAAAAATTTTTTATGACAGCTGCAACACCGACGGAGGATTTAGTTTTCGTGTGTGTGTGTGTTTGTGTGTAATGGGATAGAAGATTGGAGAGTATTTAGGTATTAGGGACATGCACAGTTGAAAAAACAAGAGTTTCTGATTTTTGGTGTGAGATAATGTAAAATAAACAGAGATGGAGAGAAGAGACCTGAATAAGAAAACTGAACACAGTTTTTTGTTCCACCTCGTCTGAACTTGTCATTTTTTGGTGTTGTTCATCAGCCTTCATCAGTCACCTTCATTTATATCCGTTAATTTCCGTACTCTTAACTAATAATCCAGAGTCTTCTTGTATCAAAAGGCCTCACCTAACAATATATATATATATATATATATATATATATATATATATATATATATATATATATATATATTTATTTATTTATTACAGTGATGAATTCCTCACTAATACTAACCTATTTACACAGTTATTTGCATCAGTTAGCGAGCAACTCCAGTCAATTTTCTTAACCACTAAGTTTGCAGTAAATGCGCTCTGACACTCAGCGCCTCCCTGTCTGAGGGGCTCAGCGCATCCATGGAGAAACAAAAAACAAAACCATCTCTCTCTCTCTCTCTCTCTCTCTCTCTCTCTCTCTCTCTCTCTCTCTCTCTCTGTTCAGTTCTGTACATAGTGCATCATAATCACTTCGATGTTTCTCTCTCTCTCTCTCTCTCTCTCTCTCTCTCTCTCTCTCTGTTCATTTATGTACATAGTACATGGTAATCACTTCGATGGTTCTCAGGCCACTAGATGACAAGACATTCTAGGAAAAACTAATAATTTATGTTCAACACTCCCAGGCCTCTGTGACTCAGTCTCATCTAACGTTAGATCAAAGAACCTACAAGAGTTGCCCTAAACATTATTGCATTAATGGTGCCTTCCAGGATGAACACTCAGGATCCTGTGATTTATTCTCACTTCAGTAAAATCAACTAGGACTTCCTGGAATAGAATCCTAGTTGTCCCGAATACGAGAGTTAATGTTGTAGGTGAGGAAAGCCTGTTTGTCCCTTTAGTAAGTACTGGACAGTACTGTAGTTAAACTGTTAAAATGCATTGAGGAAGAGATGCACATAGTCCAGGAAGATCATACAGTTCTAGGCCACAATACTGAATGAAAGCTGGAAACGAAACTGATGGATATAAAAATCAGAGTGGCGTTACGAACAATAAAGTTACCTCTTGCTTCGTTTTAGAGAGTTATGCACTGAATAGCAAGAACATTGTTAGGTATCATGTGGGTATCCAGTATGAGAGCACTTTGGATATAGTAAAAAAAATCAATTTAAATGAATAAATAAAAATACAAGCTAGTGGACCAGTCAGGTCTGTATAAAACAAATGTTGTATTCCAGACTGTATGGATATTATTATCATTTTTTTTTTTTACAAAAAAAATCATCTCCCAAGCAGGACTCTAGTACTAGAGACCTGCATGATACAGCCCTGATATGTAGTTTTCTACATGATATAAACATCAGCAAAATTAACTTTTATTTGTTTTCAAGAAATCTACATACATAATACGGAATTCAGATCATTGTTGAAAATTGTAATAACTCTGTATATATACCTTTTTGCCTCTAGTTATCCCTTTCCCACATTTATTACTCAAAAAACATAAGCATGGTTCAGTTTTTCGGAGGTTGGCCTGTCAGCAATTTGTCTTATTATTATTTTTATAATTTTTTTCCCGCAACATAACTAGAAGAAAACCAAGTTCAAAATCTGCTCACTTCAATATGTCTGGACACTATGAATTTATGTGAAGATCACTGGCAGTGGGAAGACAGACCAAGTAAAAAAATTTCAGAGTGTAGCAGACAGGGAACTGAAAAGAATATCTGCGTCTGTAGGTGGAAGTCGCTGCAGAAAAGATACAGATGAATGTGGTAAATGATTACATAAGAGAACGAGGAACTGAAGTTGAGGAAGCTAACCTCTGGCAATGAATCGACACAGATGAATGAGGTCTGTTTAATATGCATGGCAAGGCATTTATATCCATCTTTCACTGCACCCTACCATAATTCCTACGACACCGATTTACATAGTATATACTGTACTATCATGACATGCCCACTCACTACAATAATTGTACATCACCTCACCCATTTCTTTTTTCACCCAAGTTTAATTCTTTACTCCATATTTTGAAAAAATAAGAGTCAAACCGCTTTCCAACACGCCCTTTTTCACAGAGTATACATTCCTGACTCAACCCCACATCCCACCATATATCCAGCCCCCACCACACTAATTCCTTTGCCCACAACGCCCATTTCATTACCATACCCCTAACAACGGCTCCATGGCTGGTTGTAACCGATCAATGAACTCGGTTGATTAATCTGGCATTCAACGTAATTACTCCATCCCATAAGTGTACCGGTATGTAAAAGGCACTAACAAGATGTGTTCAGACGGTTATTCATGTGAGGTAGAATAAAGACTGAGAAGGTTTGGTTGATGTGTGAAACACTGTGTGGTACATTATACCTATTATACTTGACATTCTGTTCGATAGTTTTACTAGTTAAGCGATATCTCGTTCCGATTCTCTGAATGCTGCTTCACCTCAACTTTTAATTATATGGTAATTAGGGTAGGGATGATGATGAAAGTACAATAAAGAAATGGTGATCTGATGCAAGTACCATTTGTGAAGCGACGCTGAAAATTGCATCAGGTGAGAATATTCAGAATATACTGGAATGTGGCATGTGAACATGTTAGTCTGTACTGCTTAAAATGATGAGTGCATAAAGCACATAAGGTCACAAAATTTGACATTTACACAAATGTGCCAGTCTGTTTTGGTGGAATCAGTTGGGTATCTATGTGCCGTAGTTGTCAGTCACGACAGATCATTGACTGTTCAGCTGACGTCTCTCAAAACCTACCCGTTCCCTTCATCAGTCTTCTTCCTTAATCTCAACTCAACAATCGAACATCTCTCACTCCACTCCCCAGCCAACCAACACACACACACACACACACACACACACACACACACACACACACACACACACAAACACGTCTGTCTGTCTGTCTGTCTGTCTGTCTGTGTCTGTCTGTCTCTCTGTCTGTCTGTCTGTCTGTCTGTCTGTCTGTCTCTCTCTCTCTCTCTCTCTCTCTCTCTCTCTCTCTCTCTCTCTCACACACACACACACACACACACACACACACACCATCTTGCGAGGACGTATACCAAAGAGACCGACATCCGTTACTAGGTCAAGGGGTAAATCTGTAACACTGTAGGTATAGAGAGTACATGCTACCCTAGGAGGAAAAAAATATATAAGAAAATTGCCAAACGTGATTTTTATTAAATAAAATACACAGGGCTACTCTTAAGCATTATATGTATGTTTACCTATCTATCTATCTATCTATTGCCAGACGCCTTAATCCCGTACGGGGTGGCCACAACCAAATCGCCTCCACGTCACCCTGTCCCCCGCCATTTCACTGCCCTGCTCCCATCTCACCTCCCCTCCTCTCATATACCTCTCCACTCCATCCCTCCATCTCATCCTCGGCCTCCCCCTCCCTCTCCCCCCCTCCACCTCACTCACATACACTCTCCTCGTCAGTCTCTCACCCTCCATCGTCTCCACATGGCCAAACCACCACAGTGTGTTCCTCCTAACTCTTCCTATCACATCCACATCCACACCACAACTCTCCTTTATATCCTCATTCGTCAGCCTGTCTCTCCATGTGACTCCACAGGCTCCTCTCAAATAACTCATTTCCACTGCTCTCACTCTTGACTTGTGTCCTTCCAATAACGTTCAAGCTTCACTTCCATACGTTAGAGTTGGTATCACAATAGTGTCATGTAGTAACTTTTTCACTTCCATGCTCACTTCCCTGTTTCATATCACTTTCAAGGAACGAGCAACCTATCTTCCTTGTTGTACCCTTTCAAGCACTTCACCCTCCAAACTTCCATCCTTACTCATCACACTACCCAAGTACTTAAATGTACTCACATTTTCCATTTCCTCACCATCCAACCTCACTGTACATTCACTGACTTCCCCTCTTTCAAAGACCATCACTTTACTCTTCCCTACATTCACCTTTAGATTCCGTTTCTTACATACTCTCCCAAACTCATCCACCAAGCCTTGCACCTCTCCTTCGTCTTCACTTAACAACACAGTATCATCTGCAAACAACAGTACAGGGAGTTTCCATACACTACCCCCCTCTCTCTAGGGCCATTCCAACATCCACTGCCCTACCTTGTATCTGTTTAATAACCCCATCCATGTTTACCATGAAACAATAATTTAACTGACAGTAATTCCTTAATTTGCCTTGAAAAGAAATTAATTAGGCCACTTTGATAAAACAGATTATTTTAGAAACTGGTTAATGAACAAACAATAAAATTAAATAAATTCTACCAGACAGTACAAACCTAAGCCAAATTCATGGGAGGATGGAAATCTCCGTAGACCTCTTACATCCCTGGAAAGAAGCTGAAAATTACCCGTTTTTGTACTGTCTTATCGTATATTCATATTATAATTTTTTATGTACCTTATTATATTTTTACATCATATTATTATTATATCAGTATATTTGATTAGGTTATATTAGTATGTTATTGTAATATCATTATGTTAGGTTAGGTTAGGTTATACCCCATTTACCTTCCTTTTACAAGCAATCAGACTCGCACGGTATGGTTTGTGCAGATTGGAGAGTGACATCTGTAGCACACAATTGTGGTCTTTTTGTCATCTTTTCTCGAACATTTTGAACACCTCCTCAGTTTCTGCTGTGCTGGTGCAGCTTGTGGTTGTGGATCTGGTTGGTCCAGTTTGAAAGTTCCGTGGATGATTGATCTGATAATGTGGGGTATGCCACTGATGTCAGGCGGTGCTCTAATCATGGTTTCACCAAATCCACTGAAAGCTACTGCATGAAGGTGCGTCGTGTTTGTGATTCTCTGTCAATGTTCTTTTTGTAGATAATATATGCATTGATAAAGGCGATGTTGAGAATCCCATAGAATAAACACAGAGGCCATCTTCTGGTCCTGCAACTACAACTATACATCCAACACATCTGATCTACAGTGTCCGCACTCCCTTTTCTGCGATTGTAATAGTATACAACCTCAGCTTTCTTACCTTCCATGATTGGCTGCTTGTGCAATGAGGACAACATATAAACTTTCATTTTACTTGTGGGCTTGAATCTAATCATAAAAGTGTTCTTGCGAATTAAGAATCAAGTGCTTCCGACTGGTTGATATTTTTTTGTCCTTCAGTACAGGCAGAATCTATCTTTTTCTGGTCTTATGGTTCCCACCAGAGTTCATTTCATGTTTCCCCAGAGGCTGACTATGAGTGCTAGCGATGTGAACCAATTGTCGCATATTACATTGCTTCCTGACTGAGAATATGGTTGCATTAGCTCTTTTACGAGGTAGTGACCCTGATTAAACTTTGCCTGTGCAGCCTCTTTCTGTGTTCCAAGGTACATAAGTACGTTTGGCATGTATTTGGCGTCTGAATCTCATACCATCATAATATTTTACCCATATTTGGCTCTTTATTTGCAATGTACTGTCGAAAAGGAAGCTGCCCTCTAAATGACAGTAACTGCTCATCATTGATAACTTCTCCAGGGTTGCAGTTGATTGTGCAATTTGTGACAGATTTGTCCCACAGGTCTCGTACTGGTGCCAATTTATCTTTCGTAGCCCTCTCACGAAGCGTCACTGGATTGTCAAAGCACAGACATCGAAGTAAATAGCAGAACCTACGTTCGTTCATGCCTGCCCCTGTAGACTGCTGACCCACTCTGGATGGACCACATCTCTGAGGTTGGCACAGGACCATCTTGTTTTGTCCCCGAGAAGCATTGAATCCCTATCAGAACCTTGATTTCAGCAGGCGTATTTCGAATGTAGCATTAACTTTTTTGGTATACTTGACACTGAATTTCCTGATGAAAGTAATGGTGTGCTCCACAATGATATCCACGATCTAACTGATGATGAACAGCTGGAAACACTCTTGAGGAATCTGAGCTACTCTATCTACACCAGCTGGACCTTCACTGAGACTGTGTATGTTTTGGCGCTGCATTCTACTGCCTATCGGTGGTGTTGTTCTACTCCAGACTGTGCCACTTTTTTCTCTGTATGTCTTCTCTGGGAAATTGAGCCTCAAATCTTCTTGTTCAGTTCCGTCAGTTGTAGCTGCACGTCCAGTTGGTGTGGGTGGAAGTGTGGCAGCTGTAGTTGCAGCAGTAAATGCAGGTGTGGCAGGTGTGGGTGCAGGTGTGGCAGCTGTAGTTGCAGCAGGTGCGGCAGGTGTGGCAGCTGTAGATGCAGCAGTAAAAGCAGGCGAGGCAGGTGTGGTGCAGCTGTGGCAGCTGTAGATGTAACAGTAAAAGGACGTGTGGCAGGTGTGGGTGCAGGTGTGGCAGCTGTAGATGCAGATGTTGATGCAGGTGTGGCAGCTGTAGGTGCAGGTGTAGATGTGGCAACTTTCTTGGTGGACGGGGCTGCAGTCGAGGATATGACCACTTTGTAATTGCGTTTGGAAACTTTCCTGGTGGGAGAGTCATCCACATCACTGTCACTTTCACTATCCGCAGTAAGCAATGGAATATATGCTTTGTCCTCTTCACTATCACAAATTATCTGTATCTCAATTTCATCATCATAATCTGTCAAAGAAACACTATCACTGTCATTTGTTTCAAGAAATAAAATCCTGTTCCATTCACCAACGTCATCATATTTCCTTGATGATGCCATTTTCTTTATATTATTGTCTATTACTGTCTGTTATGTCCTGTCTCATACTAGGAACTAAAAAACAGAGGAGGGGTCCCTAGTCCCCTCATCCCACCCTTTTTAGTCGCCTCTCACGACACGCAGGGAATACGGTAGCAGAATTCTTCCTAATACAACTTGGCCAGAGTGGTAGTACCACCCCCTAGTGCGGCCAGATTGCTGAAGCATGGAATATGGGTGTAGCATAGAGGAAAAGTTTGAATGTACTGAAGATGAGATGCCTGAGGAGTATGTTTGGAGTGACGCATATGGACTGAGTGAGAAATCATGAAGTGCAAAGGAGAACTGGAGTTATGCAGGAGATGGCTGATCGAGTTGAGCAGAGAGTGTTGCGATGGTTTGGGCACGCGGAGATAATGGACGAAGAGCATTTGGTGAAAAAGATAACTGGATCAGATGTTAGAGGTGTAAGACTGAGAGGAAGACCATGGATAGGATGGATGGGCAATGTGAAGAGAGCGTTAGATGTGAGAGGGATGTCTGTAGAACAAGGAAGAGTGGCTGCGAGTGATAGGAATGACTGGAGAGAAATTATGAATGAATAAATGGTGACACGGACCTGAGGGGATATTCTCCCGCATTTGGTCTGATCACAAAAAAAGGTAAACAATAGGATAAATGTACATGCAGCACTATAGGTATTGGGGGTACATCCTACCCTACTGTGCATTTCAGATATTCACTGCTACCAACACAGAGCAGGAACCGACATGATCCACCACCACACCTCATCACTCACTGACACTGACAAAGTCAAAGACAGCCATGCTGCTGCCAGCCCTCGTTCATAGTGAAGCATAAAATGACGTCATAGCGTGGGGTACAAGCAACCCCTCTAATCCTAAAAAAGGTTAACTGTAAAAACAGAAGGGAATTGAGGGACAGAATGTGGCTGTGTATTGAAACTTTTGGGTAAGAAAAAAGTAGTAAGAAAATGGGATGAAATTTAAAGATTTTGCTGAGATATAAGAGAACAAAAGTAGAGGAGAAACATTCAGAGAAGAAACTGAAGGAATGGAAAACAGAATGGACTGGGGTTCGCAAAGATATGATCTCCAGCACTATCTCCTGCAAGGAAGAGTTTGGGATATTAACTAACATTATTTTCACATTCTTTTTGGTACTTATTCACATGGCATAAATAATGTACTAATATCCTCATCAGTCAGTAATGTGTTATCGCTAACATATACCGGTGTAAAGTTTAAAACATAATGGCCAAGTTGCGTCATGTGCATGTGTAGCGCCATGTGATGGTACTTGGGTGTAGGATATAGTTTTATTTTTAAGTATGGAAAAAGGAAGCAAAGGCAAGGAGCCTGTAAGATTGTTCCCTCCAAGGAAAAAAAAATAACTTAACAGATAGCCAAATTCAATATCCGTTCATTTCGAAATGCCTGGACACACTGCGTTTGAAAGATTGGAGGTAAAAGGCAGTAGGAAATACAAAGGAAGAGAGTTCCAGAGCTGACCTGTTGCATACATGAAGGACTGGGAGTAACGGTTAACTATTGCATTTCAAGAAGAGAGTTGAACAGAAGAGGGATGGGAGTTTGCTGCTAGATAGGTACTACCGGGTACGTGCCCGTAGTTCTGATAGAGGGATGTTAGCAGACAGGTCATCGGAGCAGTGACCATTGAAGTAGCGACAGAAAGAAATAAAGATGCAACATGCGGCGAAGAGACGGAGGTTGAAGGGAGCCAATAAGAAAAGGAGAGTTAATGAGATATAAAGCGTTTGACCTCAAGTTATTGAGAAGGACTGTATGTGGGTTGCCTCTCCATACATGAGAGTTGTAACGTACACATGGGCAAATAAGATCCCTATATAAAGTCATAGAAGGCACGGAGTCGGCTTAGCAGACCGAATCTCTTGCAAGCAGATTTAACAAGAGAGGTAATACGATCTTTCTATGACAAATCTTGAGAGAATGCAACAACAAGTAGGTTCACTGATAACGAAGAATTGAGTTAGATATTGTTAATAATTGGAGGATACGCAGATTTTGATGAGTTGGAAGATGTAAGATCTGAGTTTCTGATGCATTAAAAACAACAAAATTACATTTACCTCTATCAGAGATATGAACCAAGTTAGACATTATATGTGCCATAGCTTCATTCCTTGTATGTTGAAGTTACTGCTGAGATGGGTGCTGTGGGAAGCAGAAGAGAGGTGAAGGGTGGAATAATCTTCGTATCAGGTGATAGGGTTAGCTATACAGCTTAGGTGGCCACTGATGACTATAAGAAAGAAAGTTGGTGATAGGACAAAGTCCTGAGGAACATCACTCTAGGAGAAGAACGGTGGCTGTCTACAACAGCAGCTATGGAATGACCAGAAACGAGGCTAGAAATAAAGGCACAGAGAAAAGACTAAAAAATCATAACAGGGCAGTTTGGAAATTAAAGATTTATGCCAAACTCGATCGACAGCATTTGAGATGTCAAGTGCAGAGGAAAAGCTTTCGCCAAAGTCCCAAAAGGAGGTTGACTAGGAGTCTGAAGGAAGGTGAGAAGATCGCCACTGAAGCGTCCCTGGCGGAACCCATACTGTCAGTCAGAAAGATGACACTGATAAGAAAGGAGCTTCAAAATTTTTGTTAATAGATTTAAAAAAAAAAAAAAAAAAGCAAAATAGGATGTTAAAGCATTTGGCAATATGTAGATGGCTGGGAATGGTGACCCTTTTTTCGGGACAGGCTGAATGAGAAAAAACTTACAGTAAGAAGGAAAGGTACAAGTTGACAGACAGAGGCAGAGGAATTTACCTAGGCTGGGTGTAAGTGCAGAAGCACAGCTCTTGAGGATATCATGAGGGACTCCATCAAGTCCATCTTCCTTGTCCATTTTGATGCCACTGATGGCAGAGAACACATAATTGAAGGAATGTTAATGTCAGCCATGAAGAAGTCACCAGGGGGAACTGATGGAAGAACAGCAGCAGAATCGTCTAAGGTGGAACTGGGGGAGAAAGTCTGAGTGAATAGTTTTGCTTTTTCAGTAGAAGAAACAGCTGCAGAGCAATCAAAGCGATAAAGAAGAGGGAAGGATGACAAACAAACGTTGTTAAAAAATTTTTAGACAAGGCTCCAGAAGAACCTGGAAGAATTTAAGCCTGATAGTTAAGACCATTTAGTATGAATGAAATTATCTTTAGCAGTGCGAAGGACAAACGTAGCACGATTCAGGGCAGAAAAACAAGAGAGAGATGAGATTCAGTGATGGGTTGTGTTCAGTACCTTTTGTAGGCCTTCTCCTTGTTGTTGACAGGATTAGAACAAACGTGCTTAATTCGACATAATACCTGAAAGGATCTATAAAACTGTTCATTCATTTCGCAGTAAAGAATGGTTTAATGTCAAAGAAATGAAAATGGCAAAAAATTCCATAGCTCAGAAAATATACAAAAATGGCAAATTTATGCTAGAATTAGTAAGTTAATGGAAAACATTAAATATCAACATGTCTTGGGTGTTACACAAAAGTCATGGTAAAACTGTATGCAGGAGTTTTATAACTTGTAAACCAGAATGCAGTACTAACGATAGCATTGACTAAAGCAGTCATGCATCATTCTGCTAGTCTACCACTGAACCTAATGAAGCTAAATCCACTTAGCTGAATAATCAAGCCTCCCACTGACGCTAACCACCACCAAATCATATTTTTACCTGACTAGCATAGACTGCCACTAGACCTGACTAACACAAACTGCCATTGGACCTGACTAACACAAACTTCCACTAGACCTAACCAACATAGACTGCCACTGGACCTAACTAAGTATAATTCTGCCTAACTAATACAGCCTGCCACTAGACTTAACACAAATTGACATTAGACCTAACTAAACGAAATTCTGACCTAACCTTACTTACAGTAGCTTTGCCTGCGAACAAAACCAAGGGAAGCCAACAGAACCTGAAGTAATGGAAAATGAATCTTTAATTGACTACTGGGCATACACTATATATACAGTAGTGTGACCCAGTGAACATACTGTACTGTGGCAAGAAATAAAATCAGTTTAAGCAATTGATAATTGGTACTACAGTATCTACCTGACTGGTAAGCTTAATTGCATAACTCAGGGTTTTCTTTCAAATTTATATTGTACTGAATTCTACAGTAGTGTGCTATATGTCACAGAACCAAAATACAGTACTTATCATCTGAAATACAGTATATTCACCGACTTACCTTTGCGAGTCCTAAAAAAGAGATGGCTGTATAAAGGAACTTTATTTCTGCCAGCAGTGATTAATTAAATAGTACCATAAAATAAGGAATGGTATAAATTAAGAAAAAGTTTGCAGCCAAACCTGACACGTTCCAGACACGCTAGAGCAGGAGAAGGTTGATATATTTATACATTTATAATGGCTTTCTCACTTAAATGTTGACTACTTTGCTCCCAGAAGAAAGAATCAAGAGATGGCATTCTTAAAATCCCTCGTCGGATGTTTGTGTCAAATCAGACGGCGGTTACCGTGGTAACGTGACGTTATCACTTTGGCTGTCTGTTATAACACATCAGATTATGTGTTGCTGTAGTTGCGACTTTGCTAACAAAGGGAGAAGGAAACAATAATGTTATGTGTACGATCTGTTATTGCTTATTGCGTGTGTGTGTGTGTGTTCTTACCTTACCTAATTGTTCTTACCTAATTGTATCTTCACAGGAATGAGTCAAGCTCGTACTGTCCCGTGTCTTAAACCATATTTATCGTACATATCCTTAAATTTGTGAATTGTTTTGGCACACACTATTTCATTCGGTAGTGCATTCCATTGATCAATTGCTCTGTTTGGGAAACTGAATTTCCTTACGTCTTTATCACCTCTCTTCTCATGCAGTTTTTTGCAGTGTCCTCTTGCTGATGCTTCTCCATATGTTAAGTAATCATTTATGTCTATTTTCTCCTTCCCTGATATGCACTTATATAGCATTATCATGTCACCTCTTTTCCTTCTCTCCTGTAGTGTTGGTAGATTCAGTTTATTTAGTCTTTCTTCGTAGCTTAAATCCCTTAAGCTTGGTATCCATCTTGTAGCGGCTCTTTGAACTTTTTCAATCTTGTCTATATGCTTTTTGAGATGAGGACTCCAGACTACTGATGCATATTCCAGGGTTGGTCTAATGAATGATGTTATTTTCCTTCTTAGCATGTCTTCATTTATGTATGTGAATGCTATTCTCATATTTGCAAGCAGTGTATACATGTTCCGTACCTTCTCGCTGATGTGGTCAGCCGGAGATAGTCTGTTATTGACAATAACACCTAGGTGTGTGTGTGTGTGTGTGTGTGTGTGTTCATGGAATTTACATATATAGCCCTATAATACGTATCATGTATTAGAGGAATGGAGTGTAATTTGTATGCATAAAGTACTGCATGAATACGTGACATGAGAGTAAACCTTAATGTATTTACTTGATTCCTTCCATTGCTATATAGTATTTCTCATCTTCCTTTGCATAATATATTATTCGAGGTCGATTCAGAAAGTACCCAACCTCATTTTTTTCACACCAACCAGTCGGAGGATAGGGGCGGGGTTTTGTGTAACACAGTGCAGGACCTTCGTGGCATGCGTCAGCCGCCTAGTGATTCAGTGGCTATCATTCAGCCCGTGTTCATGGTTGTGCACCTTACGCTCGTTGCATTCCTGCACTCACCACGATAACCGAAAAGGTCGAACAATGTTATTGCATCAAATTTGGCCAAAACGTAGGTAATTCGCAAGTTGAAACTGTCAAGAAGATCCAGCAAGTTTGAGGGAATGAAACCATGGTTGTAACGGAAAAAAAGAAGTGGTACAGTCGCTTCAAAAAGACCGAATATCAGTCAACTGCGATCCATGTCGATCCACGTCCTGGGAGGCCATCAACAAGCAGGAATGTCGAGAATGTAAATGTGAAGAAAGTGCAATTTGGTCATGGGAAATCATCGGTTGACTGTCAGAGGAATTGCTAATGAAGTTGGTATCTGCGATGGACCAGAACACGAAATTTTAATGGATGATTTGCGCATTTGAAGAGTTGCAACCAAGTTCGTTCCAAAGCTCCTTCCACGTGAACAAAAAGCTTTGCGGATGAACGTTGCTGAAGACATGTTGTAGTGTACAAATCACGATCCAGACTTCTGACGACTGCTATCACTGGAGATGAGACTTGGGTGTATGGGTACGGCCCAAAAACCATAGCACAGTCGTCCCAGTGGACGCATCCAGGATCACCTCGGCCAAAAAAAAGCACGACAGGTCCACAGCAAGATGAAAAGCATGTCGACAATTTTTTCCAACTACTCTGGTGTTGTGCATCACGAATACACACCATAAGACCAAACTGTCAACATACACTGCTACCTCGACGATATCTGTCATCTTCGTGACTCAATTCGGTGGAAGAGACCAGACCTTTGGAAAGTGGCAAGATGAAAGCTGCACCTAGACAACGCCCATGCTTATTCTTCTCAACTGATTCGGGAGTTCTGGGGCAAGCACAACATCCTGCAAATCCAGCAGGCTCCCTGATTACCAGAAATGGCTCCGTGCGACTTTTGGTTATTCCCCAAACTCAAAACACTGCTGAAGGGTTCCCGATCTGAGATGAGAGAAGGGATCATGACGAATGCGACGAAGCACCTGCAGGAGATACCGAAAACTGACTTTGAAATATGTTGCAGGCAGTGGAAAGAACGCTGGGCTACGTGTGTCAAGTCAAAAGGTGCCTACTTTGAGGGGGTTTGATGCCCTAGCTCAACAGGTTAGCTATTTATTTTTTTAGAGCCTAAGGTCGGATACTGTCTGAACAGACCTCGTAATTTACTTGCAGTTATTGTTGCTGTATTATAAAGAAGGAGGGGAATGTGCTGTATTGCACCAGGATTCTTTTGGCGGTACATCAGTGTGCCATAACGCACTGATTAGGGAGCAGTCTAGCCTTGAGCTAGACTTCAAGAATAATGTATTCAGCACAGTTTTCAGGGAGAGGAGGGGAGGGGAGGGGGTATTGTTGATTATCTTGCCTTGGGCCTGGTGATGGCTGTCGGTTTCCCAGGCATCAAGTAATATTAGGACCACTGTATAACAGGACATTCTCCTCGAAGGGAGAGTGATTACTGAAAGTAAACTATCTAAAAGCTAGTGAAGTGCGAATGAGGAAATAATATCTAAAAAAAAAGTGATGCTTGGGAATGTGGAAGTGGTGCATTTGGAATATTATGTTTGCCAGCGTCTGTACAGAATATGTTCTCAGAAGCTGCTGGTGCGAATATATACAGGCATATGAAAAATTTACTATTAACGTCCACTTTAAACTTCCTCCACGATGTGGGCTTGAACTATGGACTCAGGGCACATATATTACGAGATAAGTACACTAACCATCTGACCACTGCAGCCTCTCCCTTTCCTTAATCATCTCCATTTGCTCCTCCACTGGGCTGGTTGATAAAAGCTCTGAGCGGCGTGGCCGGCTGGAGCCTCCCTTCTACATCCTTTCTCCCGCCTCCTTCATCCTCTCTTCCTTCATCATTCTCACTTCTACTTCCTCCATTTTTTTTTTTTTTTCTCTCTCTCTCTCTCTTCCAACGGGTAAAGCTGGCGTTGGTTGCTGTTCAATCTCAAGGGTGGCAGATTGTCCCTCCCTTACTTCCATGTCTCTTAGCCAAAGGACGTCAGTTTTTCCTAAAGTCTTACTGTGTTTTAACGTGTTTTTTTTTTCTTTTTAAGATTGGAATCGATTTTTCGTACTAGAAGGAAAAAATATTGCATTCATTACTAACTACACTACATTCCACCACTAACAATGAAGAAACACCGATATACACACTTTACGAGCAGGGCGGCACAACGCCTCGATCAGAACACTGTATTACCAGGGCCTCCTCCCGACATTCACCCATTAGAGGCGTCCTTAAATAGAGATGATCGATACAACTACCTATGCTTAAGTCAAGATATCGCCCAGGAAAGACCCAACAGAGTGAAGGGGATTATTTGCAATAGATTCTACAGGAAGTTTTTCTCTCCTGACTTGAAACAGATAAAACATATTCAGATTATGTAATGAAAGAAAGAGGGGTTATTTAAATCTAATAAAAGTGGGACCTAGTAACAAAGTGACAGCTGAATGTGAATGAATAAAAGTAGTATATATATAACTCACACTTTCTGAAAATGAAAAACTGCTCCGAAAACACGTGCTAATGTTTAGGAATCAGTGAGGGAATGGTGGAAAATTACTGATGAGAATGTAAGAATTCTCTCGAAGGAGGTTAAACAAGGAGCAAATTGAAAGGTTGTTTTAAACATTTCGTGACTGTGAATAGTGAGAACAAAGCGGTGGTTAAAGCAATAGGGTTAGGATATGTACAGTAAAGTAATCTGGTGACGGAGACTTTGTCAGTAGCAACAGTGAAGACTTCTTTTGAAAAAGCCTAAGAAAGAAAAACCAAATGGTGTCGCTGAGTTAGTTGTACATATATGTAAAATACTGTAGTGGAAAGAATGCAATACAGTACCTGTGGGAAGTATGCCCAAAAGCCTGGGCGAATGAGAGTCTTCGTGGTCGTAGCGTAGAAGAAGAAAATTACTGCCTGTCTACAGAACAAAGGTCAGTGAGGTACATAATAGATTTTTTTTGTTAAGTCCTAAACTTCCCCCACAATATGTTCCACAATGGTCAGTGTTACGTGCAGATCCCCAATTGTACTGATGGGGGAATAGACACAATGGGTAAAAACAAGAAAACAGTGCCAGCACACCCCCTTCCCTCCTGCCCTTTGTTGCTTCCATTAGAACGTAGCAAGTGGACAGGAGCGTCATCTGCCGTATTTCTCTTTGCCGTCCGTTCCCACAAAATTGTCCAGCACCTCTGCTGTACACTGTAAATTAATGTGATATATTTGTTATTTTATTATTGCTACAACTAGACGATTGCACTCAGCTTACGAGAAGTATGTGATAATGAAGGCGACACAGACACGTTATTAAATCTTCAGCAGGTTACGTACGATGTTCTCTCTAAGCTGAGTAACATCGCCAGCAGGTGCAGTAAAACATGATACTTATCTCTGGCAGACCGGCCAATTGTTTCAGTAATGATGGTTCGGATCATAACTATCGTAAATCCGTAATGGTATTCTCCTAATATAAATTTTTGGTAAAGATGAGGATAAGTGCTGTAAATACGCTTTGCATGTATCTTGACGTCAGTATTATAATAAAGCATCGTATCTTATCATGATATGCACAATAACTAACTCATCAACCATTTTCTACACCAGTATCCCTAGTTTTAAGTCTTGTTCATCTCTGTACTTAGTAACTTTGACATGTCAGTAAGCACAAGTGTTGTAAACCTTGATGTTTCTGTAGACACCTCCTTTATACAGCATTTGTTTCCAGGGTTTTGAAGGTATTAACTACTCGTAGTATTCTGCAATACACGATATAACTACTTAGGATTTTAGTGGACACAAGCGCATTGTCTCATACTTTGCTGCTGGACTATCTATTAGTGAGTGATGCAGGACAGAGGGTGTAGTGTCAGTGGAGAAAAAGGACTCTTACTCCCGTATGTTGTCTAAATCGAGTCGGAAACGACAAAACCACCGCCTCCAGGAACAGTGTTGACTGATCCCAAATATCTCAATAAACCTGAAAGCCTAATCAGTTGACTCAAGCTAATGACCTCCAGACATCTCTGCTGAAGTCCATACTGACAAGTAAATTTTCTAAAGGCTAATATGCAAATCAAATGGTGCCACGATCATGGCAAATAATCAAAGAAAATATTTATGCATTGGCTCAGTAAGTGAGCAGCGGTGAGACATGGCATGATGGTCTGGGCGGAGAGAATTATTTAAATATTAAATGAGTAATAATTAGCAGACCCAAACAGAGACGATGTCGTATCAACAACTGCAGATGATAAAAATAGTGGTTAATTTTTAAGAGAGTTATTACATGAGATTTACGGTATAAGCAAGAGAGGAGATACAAACTTGCAAATATTTATTTCAGACTGGCTTTATTAGTATATCAAATTGCCGAATAAAAATTGCATTAAATATCTGACAGTGAACCTATAGCCCAATTAAAAGAAACCGATGGGAACACTAAATGCGAGATATTGTTACGGCAGAGCGAATGATGCGCAACCAACGGAAAAATTAATGTCCCAACACTTATTCACAGTAAGTATATTCAGCTAGAAAAATACATTATAAAGTGGGTGAATGAATCATAGTTGGAAAGATCAGTTAACACATTGAACAGTAGCATAATACGTGGAGGAAAAAGTGGAAAATAGATTCTTGTTGAACAAATGTGCATCGCTGCTGACCTCACTTCCATCTACCCACATGTACTAGTTTTCTTTATCCTTATTATTCGTTACCATTCTTCCTCTCCTGCTCTTCTTCATATACCTTTCTTTATCTCTACACCTATTCTTCGTCTTTTCTATCTCATTCTCACAACAGCCGTGGTCAATGTAATTTTACTCTCCATATGTTTTCCAAGTCTAAGCAGCCTCAGTAACGTCCAGATCAATAATAACTGACTTAACCTAACCGTCAAGCTCTCATATGGTATGGATATCCAATTTTCACCTCAGCCAATCGCAACGAAATCGGACCTCAGTAATTCCCTCTGGCTGAATCCTACTGGAGTTTGAATGGGAAACGATCGGAAATACAGACCATTTGAAGGTATCTCAGTAAGGGAGTGAATCCCATCTCTTGTGCCACAGTGCTGGGAAAATCGTGGGAATAAAGACGAAGTAGGCGATTGCAGTGGCGATATCCAGAGTGCAGCCGAAATGAAACAGAACAGGTGTGATATCTTGGCTCGTGTCAGTGATGCAATTTATCATGTGGAGGAGACAGCTGGTGTGAAAATATATGTAAGACTAATATCATGATAGGTTGTTTCGACAAATCTGGTTAAATAGGAAAAAAAGTGCAAGAGTCAGTACTGGGATGGAGTGGTTTTAGAATATGGATGATAGGTCAGTGTATTGATTGGATATTACAAAAAAAAAAATATTGATATCTCTGCAAGCTGCTCAATCAGAGCGGCTTCCAGAGGGTGTCATCCCATAAAGAGAGTGCATAAAACCTGGGATATGAAGAGTGTATGTGACTGAGTCTGATAATAAGGAAGAAACTTTAAGAACCGAAGGGAGGATGTGTTGATATAGTGACTAACATTATGGGTAAGTGAAATTAGGAAGCATAAAACTTTATGCTATCGTGAGTCAGAACAACTTCTATCAGTAGTAATGTTTGTCGCAACGCAGACAGTACAATAGCTTGACGTAATGGCACATAATTCTTACCTCGTATAACACTAATAGGTCATAACTTATTAATACCTTCTTAATGTCTGAACCTCAGTGAATAGCTCTAACATCCTGTGTCTCAAAAGTTCTCGAATTTCTTCATAACAGAAAAATATTTAAGCATCTTTCCTGTTCCAACCTTCTTTCTGATCGTCAGTATGGGTTCCATCAGGGACGCTCCACTGGCGATCTTTTCACCTACCTTTCACACTCCTAGTCATCCTCCTTTCGGGACATTGGCGAAAGCTTTGCCATTGCACTTGACATCTCAAAGGCTTTCGATCGAGTCTGGCATAAATCTTTAATTTCCAAACTGCCCTCTTACGGTTTCTATCCTTCTATCTGTGCCTTCATCTATAGCTTCCTTTCTGGTCGTTCTATACCTGCTGTTGTAGACGGCCATCGTTCTTCTCCTAGATCTATTAACAGTGGTGTTCCTCAGGGCTCTGTTCTATCATCAACTCTCTTCCTTTTATTCATCAGTGATCTTCTAATCTGTACATATAATCCTATCCACTCGTACGCTGATGATTCCACCCTTCACCTTTCCATTCGGTTCCCGCAACGTCCATCTCAGCAGTTACTTCAACAAACAAGGGATGAGGCTATGGGACACCTAATGTCTGACATGGCTCGTATCTCTGACTGGGGTAAAAATATTCTTGTTTTTAATGCATCAAAGACTCAGTTTTTACATCTATCAACCCGTCAAAATCTTTCACAGGAGTACCCACTAATGTTTAATAATATTCAGCTTAATCCTGCATCATCCTTCAACATGCTTGGGGTTTCATTCACTCGGGACTTATCTTGGAAAGATCATATTGCATCTCTTGTAAAATCTGCTTCCAAGAGATTAGGTATGCTAAGCCAATTCCGTGCCTTCTTTGCACCTGCACAGTTGTTGACTTTATACACGGATTTTATTCGTCCCTGTTTAGAGTACAACTGTCATGTGTGGGGAGACTCCCCACGTACAGCTCTTCTCAATAGGGTGGAGTCAAAGGCTATTCGTCTCATCAACTCTCCTTCTCTTACTGGCTCCCTTCAACCTCTGTCTCTTCTCCGCCTCTTCATCTCTTTTCTATCGCTACTTCAATGGTCACTGCTCCTCTGAACTGTCTGTTTGCATCCCTCCACCTCTACGACGGGCGCGTAGCACCCATCTAGCAACAAACGCTCATTTTTTTTCTGTCCAACTCTCTAATGCAAGAGTTAACCGTTACTCCCAGTCCTTCATTTATGGAACAAGTCAACACTGGAACTGTCTCCCTTTGTCTATATTTCCTACTTCCTATGATCTCCAGTGTTTCAAACCGTCACATTTCTGCTGCAAGGATTCTCCCTGTTGAAACATTGTATGTGGAGCAATTTAGACAAAATTTCCGTAATGGTTTCCTACGCTACACGGAAGGATAACTGAGGCGGGAACGAGTACTAGTTTTTTCTGTCATGTAAGAGTGTGATGCCAGTCATGATGAATAGGGGTTAACAGGAACAGTTAAGTGGAAAATGTGTGTATGGGGGTGGGAGGTGGGCAGGAGGAAGAGCTGCTGTTTATTAAGTTGCAGTTCTAATTCATACAAACAATAGTCTGCTTCCCTATAAACCTTTTAGCTAACGAAATTTTCTGTGTCTAACAGGTAAAAATACATATTTCCATGAAACTTTTCACTCCATCATAATGGATAATACAACACTTCTCTCTTCATTGTCAATAAGTCTCCGTTGCATTTTGTTTTCTAACACATGCCATCTTTCCCTCTACACACCACTCTTGTTCATTATATTCTCCGTCTTATCCTTCCATGTCGTTCTCGATGTACCGGATCATTTTTCACTCAGCCTGTTTTTCGTGCACGCACTTTCGAGTGTATGTGTGTGTGTGGGGGGGGGAAGGATAAACTGCAATTTTGATGCAGACAAAAGATAATCTGCCTGTCTATGAACCTATTGGCTTACGACACATCCTGTTAGGTTCATTTGTGTAGAAATACCTTCATGCATTCGCGATTCTACTCAACAGCAGCTCTTTTTCCATAAAACATTTCACTTCTTCATACAGTAATGTCCAACGTTACTCTCTGCAATGACTTTATGTCTCCGTTGTGTTAATTTTCCGACATAGGCCACCTCTACTAGTACACACCTACAAGTATATCCTCGATGTATTCCCCACCTTATCCTTCCATATCGTTCACCACCTACCGCTTTGTTATCCAATCATCCCTCTTTTCGCACATTTTCCTGCTTAATTCCTCTCACTATCCCTTATGATTTAAAAGAACCTGTTGAAGAAAGTAAGAACAAATTTTTAAGAAAAGTCATTGAAACCTGAGAAAGAAATAATTGATTGGTGATGGACATAATCAGGTGTTCTTGGAATGAAAGCTGAATGATACTAAGCTGAGAGGAAAACGAT
The DNA here is from genome assembly GCF_032717465.1 of Coenobita brevimanus. Taxonomy (NCBI): domain Eukaryota; kingdom Metazoa; phylum Arthropoda; class Malacostraca; order Decapoda; family Coenobitidae; genus Coenobita; species Coenobita brevimanus. The sequence goes on along the minus strand of NC_137048.1, from coordinate 2,672,080 downwards.
AAAATATTTGAAGTCATAGCTATGAGAGAAGAATTTCTAGTGTTGCTGAACTGACTGGAGCAAAGCAAAGAATTGTAATAGAAGAGGCAGACGAGTTGTGGGTTAGCGCAGAGAGGCGAGTGCATGTACTGTATATGTGGCAATGAATGAAAGTAAATGTTAGATGTGAGTAATAGTCACTGCATATAGACCAGGTAGTGAGATGAGATGGGAAGGAAGAAAACGGGAGGATATTAACGTGAGGTTGGTGAGTGTGTAGGTCCTGTAGGAGGTGTTGTGTAGTTACAGTGGACATTGATAAACTAGGTCAGAATTTAGGGATTTGACTTTTGTTAATTTTGGATAATTCCCAACACCAATTTCCATGGAAGACGTTACCAACAAGTAGGATGATATCGGAGAACGAGAAGTGGGGCCTTAGAGAGAGACAGACAGACAGACCTGAACCCTGTGATTGTTTTGTTGTCCCTATTCGTCCGTGTCATGGTGTTTGTTCGTGTATAAATTGTCACGTTGTCCCAATTCACTATGTATAAACCTTTTATACTGTCAACTCTAACCCTTATTTATCAACTCCCTTCCATGCTCAACCCCCTGGGAAAGGGAGTGGGGGAGAATACTTTCCCAGTGTCCCTGCTTGTCGTAAGAGGCGACAAAAATGGGCCCTTTTTGTTTCTAATCTTTCTCTGCACATTATCCTCTTCTTCCCTATTATTCTATCATTTTCTTGATATTTCTGTGTTTCCTCCGGCCTTTGGTTTCTCTGTACTCCTGTCAGGTTAGACACTTTGTTCCATGGCATTAATAGTTTCAGGGCCTCACACTGACGTCGACTCCTCCTCCCTTCCTGGGTTAATCCTTTCAACCAATTAACCAGTCAAGCCTCTTCATCACTAAGCCGCTTATAGCCAAGCCACCTCAACACCAAGACCACTTCTACGCCAAGACCACTTCTACGCCAAGACCAGTTCTACACCAAGACCACTTCTACGCCAAGACCACTTCTACGCCACGACCACTTCTACGCCAAGACCACTACAATGCCAAGACCACTTCATTGTCATTACCGCTTCAATGCCAATACCACTTCATTCTCATTACTATGTCAACAACAAGATCACCTCAACACCAAGACCGCTTCAACGTCAAGACCATCTCAACGCCAAAACCACCTCAACGCCAAGAACACCTCAACGCCAAGAACATCTCAAAGCTAAAATCGCTTCAACATCAAGCCCATTTCAGCATCAACACCATTTCTGTGCCACGACCGATTCATCGCCAGTACCATTTAAGCACCAAAACATTTTATACATCTTTCCCGTTTTTCATTAAAAGTCATATATCCTTGTTTTGAATTAGTGCCATACTTACTGTCTTTGATAACTGGCGCTAAGAATCCATTATTCAGTTCAGTTCATCGACACTCGTATCTTCGCTTTTACATCTCTCCTCCATACACTAATTGACCTGTTTCTCGTTTTCCATTTTACAGACAAATAATTCGTCAGTCTCTATGAATTCTTCAAAACATTTTTCTATCGGTCATTTACTGCTGTGTCTAATTGTTCTCGAGAGGTATGTAATGAAAATAACTCTTAGCTATAGTGTTATATCATTAACCACTTCACTGTGAGGTTGTTTTATTCAAACTGTCACTAGGCTATTATATTCGACTTATGGTCACCTTAGTACTGAAGAGGTTAAAATTGGGGTATCTCTCTTGTCAGGATAAGAAAAACATCCCTTGAGCGAAATCTTATGAAGAAAGTAAAACTATATCCACAAATGTACTCTGGGGTTTAAGATAATGATGTCCTGTAACCATCTCATTATCAAACCAATCCAGAGTCACTCGTGTTATCCTTCCACTGTTCTTCCGTGGATCGTAATCTATGTCAGTTTAGATATCTCTAACACATTCTCCTTGTGACTTATTTTTCACCTAAAGCATATATATTATTCCACAATCTTTAGTTATCCGGCATGATGTGTTGTCAGGCCAGAGACAGAAACAAGCGTTTATTTTTATTCATTTTTATTTTATTTATTTATTTATTTTTTTGCTATCACTCCAGGGGTGGAACTTCTTTTTACCTTATCAAACCGTCTCTTTACGGTACCTTATAAATTATAACGTTGTTTTTGCATCAAGTATCGGCTTGTCTGGTAGACTTCCAGTCGATAGTACCTTGCTGGACATTCGAACGAATAAAGCGAAATATTTTAATTACCCGTCCCCATCCCGAAGGGGCTCGAGGAAAGGTATTGCTTTCACTCGGTTTCTCTGTTTGTCTGTCTGTCAGTCTGTCTGTCTGTCTGTCTGTCTGAGTGTTAACAACTTTACGCAAAAACTACTGGTGCGATTTTGATTAAAATTCCAGGGATGGTGGGCTATGACCTTCTGATTACCTGGTTAAATTTTGGGTCAAATTGGGCCGAGGCCCAGGCTGTAGGCCAAAAACAATGTAAAAAAAAAAAAAAGTGAAAAATCGTTTTATCGCCATAACTCCTTTCAAATTCGTCATATCGACATGAAATAAAAACCTAAAGGTGCATCTTTCAAATCTGCATCCTAAAACATGCCTCATTACATCAGGGGTCACCCCCCAATTAGCGGTAGGGGGGTCAATGTCAGGTGGGTTGGGCCTAAAATTTCAGATGGGCATAACATCATCAATTTTCACCCGATTTACTCCAAGCTTCATATCTGACATCTTTGACTAGATATCCTGTTGTGTTTGTACGTCAGCACTAAAATGACTGCCAGGGGCTGGTTTCCTGTGTCTTGGCCCTGTTATATATATATATATATATATATATATATATATATATATATATATATATATATATATATATATATATATATATATTTTTTTTTTTTTTTTTTTTTTTTTCCCAGCTAGACTTCATTAGGATTTGACACAGTCTCAGGGCAGTGTAAATGAAAAGATGACAGTAGATGTGCCTACCATTGCCTGCCACAGAAATATGAGAAATTATTAAAAGGGGACTTCTTTCATTATGAAATATAAGACAAACTGTATTCCATAATCTCATCATGTGGAAGTATAATTACTTGTATGTCGTCCAGCACAATCTGGTCACAATGGTGAGGATGTCAGAGGTGGCAGTGGTGTTGAAATGTGTGTGTGTGTGTGTGTGTGTGTGTGTGTGTGTGTGTGTGTGTGTGTGTGTGTGTGTGTGTGTGTGTGTGTGTGTGTGTGTGTGTGTGTGTGTGCTTATGCAAGTTTACCGAAAGATGGTATAATATGGCTTAATCTTCCCACACCAATGTGGGTCTCCACTATGGAAACATATTAGTAGGCCATTTTAGAGAATTGTGTATTTATTTCTTCCAGAGATGACCGCAAATTATTCAGTTCATTTGCATATTGCGTTGGCAATAGTGCTGGGTAATTGTAATTTCGTTCCCGTGTGGAGTCTGATCTGCAATTTATTTTGACTTAAATACGGTTTATATTTTTCTTTGGCTGTTCATTTACCTTAATCAGTAACTTTACTTCACTCCGTCACGGACACATTATTGTGTTTATCCAGACACCTTCCCTTACCATTTGCAGTGTACTTTTTACAGACTTATAAGTATTTTAATACTGTTTGTCTTAATCGTTTTATTTGTACACCTCAGACTGGGATAGTTTGTGTTTTTCACATCGGCGACAGTTAAGGATAATGTAATGTGAGGGTAAAAATACATTGAATCTAGCTTCTCCTTTAAGGTTGTTAAGTTGATATTCTCATTGATTATTAGTGCTGTAAGGCATATAAGGCGGTAGGTGTGAGAAGGAGGAGTAGGAGGTGGAACCACTAGCATGCCCACCAGCTCATCTGTCATGGTGACCCAAAGGTACCACCAACCAACAGTTGCACTGCCAGTAGATACTCGGTGGAGATGATCATGCAAAATGTGCTCTGACATCAAGGAGTTGTATTGGTTACTAATAATGCTGAAGGGTTAAAGGGATGTTGGAAGTGCAAGACAACTCCCAGAAACTGAAAGCGGCAGTTTTATTGTGCATTCTAAGTAAGGCCAGAAGTCACACTCTGACCCATATTGCTCAATCATGAAGGTCGTTACAATAAATAAACAAACAATATTTTCTTTTCTCGCATTCTGGGCATTCCTTTCTGCACTGGCACCGACATTATGTTTGGCAACAACAGTCAGTTTGAGAAAACTTGGCCCATGAAACGGAAAGTTATTCTTCCACGAGTGGACAATTTTCATCAAAATTCTGTATGTCCGGTTCAGGCAATACTGCAAATGCAGCCTTCTATAAGGGGTGGTGAGAGAAGTAAGAGTGTGAATAATACTTGGAAATCGTTTTCACAGATGAGGAAGCGTTGTGGTAAACTAGAAGGGCAATACTTTCTAGCAAATGCATGACATTTCCAAAGTTTGCTTTTAATATGAAAACTCATTACTTTGTTTTCATTAGCAAGTCGTATGGAAAGACTAGCTGTCTACCGGCCACACTTGAATCAAAGTCTTCATATATCATAGCCTCGTCCGATGACGAACACAATTCTTACTTTTATTGGGATGGTTGTTTTGCCCTCTTGGGGGTCTGTACCCGTCTGTCTGTGGTTCTGCGCTTTTTTTTTTTTTTTTAAATCTTTTGGGGCAATAAAATACTTTCAAAAGCATAACGTCAAAGAAAATCTGACTTTGCCTCAAGGTCCAGCCGGCTCCACTTCCAGATGCTAGAGGGGATGGTATGTTGCAGGCCGATGTGGCACCAGTGTATTTGTTTACGCCACACGTACACTGAGATGGGGCAGGCTTGTTGCAGTTGGCAGGACTGATCGACCAATATACTAATCTGTTAATGCTGCTACAACCTGTATTTTGTTGGTAAAATAATTCCCATAGAGCATCAGTGTGTATAACCCTTGATATTTACCATATAATGGATTTGCAGAGGACATGGGTGTTCAGTGACAGGGGCCTGGGCTTTTCATTTGGTGATCCAAGTTCGAATCGGAACTGTATAATATATATATATATATATATATATATATATATATATATATATATATATATATATATATATATATATATGTGTGTGTGTGTGTGTGTGTGTGTGTGTGTGTGTGTGTGTGTGCGTGTGCGTGTGTGTGTGTGCGCGCGCGCGCGGTGGGGAGGAACTGAACAGGCTACAGGGCCTGGAAAGTCCGATCAGCTGGATGTCAGATACCTTATATGAATCTTACCCACAGTCTGGCCAGATCATCTTGTGGATGAAGTTTATTAAATTAAACGGTAAGACCTTGACAATGTGAGGCGACAAGAAGAACAAGGAGAATCCAGTGATAAGTTCACTTGCAAGAATCCACCATAACATTTTCCCTTGGATGACATTCTCAGACAGTACTGTATATGTGGACCACGCTAAGGCTGGGGCCAACATAAGTACATCATTGCTAAAAAAAAAAATTATACCAAAGTAGACAGACACGCATAATTGTTGGTGAATGGGAAACTACTGACAACAAAAAAGAATGAATGCCATCAATAATCTGTTTCCCACAACCCTTACGATTTTTCTTTTCGTTACCTCTCTTCATCCTTCACTTTTCCCGAATGCTATTTCTCCCACTCTTCCTTCTTTCCTCAGTCCCAACAGTCCACCCTGTTGACCAAACCTCAGCTTTAGACGACCCAGTAAATATCTACTATTCCGCTTCACAGGCACAATGCGGTTATTTTCCTACGCTCCACTTTCGTCCCTCGCCTCCCTTTACCTTCCTTCTTGTTTTCCATTTCTCCTTCTCCCTCATGTTACCTGCATCTCACTTTCACTCCATCTGATGGTGGTCCGTCGTCTTACTGTCTTTTTTTAACTTTACAACAACGTCTTTCTACGTGTACAGTATATCCCTAAACCTTTTCCTTTCACTTGTGTTTTCTTCTTGTTGTTCATTGCGTTATTTTCTTATTCTTCTCCCAGTCTTAGTTCATATTAATTGTTCCCCCACTGTTACTTGCCTCGTCTTTATTTTTATTCCTTCATCTTTTCCTTTTTCTTTTTGCTTGTTTACTCATACGCGAAGATCTTTATAAATTCTTCATATATATTGCTTGTTCACTTAGTTGCACTTATGTTTTTCGTTTTTTTTTTTTTTCCTGACATCGCCTTGAGGTTAATCTCCTTCGTTTCCCCTGTACCTAGCTCAGTTTATTTCTGCCTCTCTTGCCGTTCCTATCCCCTCCCCGTTCCTCCTCCTATCCCACCAACGTCCCTCATTTTCATGTGCATGCCCGCCTTTTTCCTTCACAAATATCTCCCCACCTGAGTGGCATCCTTCCTGCATTACTGTATAAGGAACACATGCAAGGAGGGAGGGGGGAAGAGAATGGTTGATAAGTGAGGAAGAAAGATATGCTATGAGGAAGAGAAAGAGAAAGAGAGACAGGGGGAAGAATGATAAATAATGTGTGTGTGTGTGTGTGTGTGTGTGTGTGTGTGTGAGAGAGAGAGAGAGAGAGAGACAATTACCCACTCTGCTTGAACGGTGCCTGTGCCCTACATCGGAGAACCAAGTTCTTGTGTCCCATCATTATCGCTAGGGAACAAATGTATAAGAATAATTTTGTCGGTAAGAAAAGTAAATTTAAGATAACTTTTGTTTTAGCGATTGACTTTAGGGAAGAATTTGAAGGTGATAGCTTGATGGATCATATGATTAAAATGGAGAGCAGTGGAAAGTCACAAACTTATAACGATAAATTCTAAAACTTGTGATACTGACAGTGTATGTCTAACCATTCTCTACTATTGGCCACGAAAGTTTATTAAAATTGGATGCAGGCTGACTAGGCCTTACAATAACAGGTGTTGGTTGATACACATGGTTGAAACTATCAACACTGAAATAATACTCGTAGTTGCAGCATAAATCGCATTTGAAATAGACAAATATTGTGTTAAGTACCTTTAACATATTATCAGGTATTTGCTGAACGATGTTATGCTTCGATTTAGCCGTGAATAAAAGAACATACTGCAAAGACCGTCCATGATTTCACAATGTATGAGAAGTTGATCCTTAGTTTCTGTAATTATGACTAAATTGAAGCAAAACACTGTTCAGAAAGTACTTTATACTATGTGAAAGCTGTTTTCACATGATAATTTTCTATTTTAAATGTAATTTGTGGCAATACTACGAAAATTATTATACCGATATGTAAAACTTCCGTGTATCTCAAAACTAGCAAGATCGAAAATTAACCTGCTGCATCCCGTTGACATGAATGAACGTCCACACGTTTTGTCACTGCCAATCCCGTTGACGTACATAAACGCGAATCAATTGCAAGGTCCCTAATTTGCACAATTTTCAATTTTTGCGAGTGATTTTTGGTATGTATACATGGGACACCTTCCTCTACAAGATATCAGGCAGGGACAATGCCTTACCCAGCATGACCTCCTCCCCCCTGCATGCCATTGTCTCAGCAATTCACCTGTTACCAGTGACCTGGCCAGTAAAGACATGTCGTGCCACGGTACAAAATTTAGGGCCAGAGTGATTCCCCAATCGATGACTATGTGGAGGACAAACTTTACATAGCATTAGAGGAAGAAACAATCAGAAATGATGATCAGGTAATGTCGCCAAAAAAGGTCAGGTATGTTGATGTGTTTCGTGAGTGATACAATGTTATATTGTTTATATTACTGTGTGAAAACCAATATACTCTCGTACTACATATAAATTCGTACCAAATAAATAAATAAATACCATTTATGAGTGGTGTGGAATGCTTACCCTCCCATTGAACTCGTTTTCTTTGGAGCCAGCCTGATAGAAAACACAGGAAGGTGAGGAGGTACTGCTACCTGTATCGAGTATTTTAAACATCAGGTGAGCGATTTCTCTATGATTTTCGATGTTTCTCACCAAAAGCGGAGGTTTGAGTGTAAAAATTTTTTTTTTCCAAAAATGGTCGGGATTGGGGGGAGTCAGTGGTGGAAAAGTGGCCGGGACGGGGCGGGTTAAGCAGCCTTCAGATGACTAGCGAGTCTGCTGGTGTTTGCTACATTCTGCATGATGTATTTTTTTGCAAGCAAAAGTTTTGTATTATTTTCCAAAAACTAGCACTCCTTTCCCTCATTTATTCAGTAATTTCTCCATGTCAAACTCGTAGCTGAGTAAATCGTCTGGCGTTGGCCGGAAAAGAGTACAAAAGCTGTCCCAACAATGACCAGGTTTAATTACCCATCCCCACCCCAGAAGGGCTCGGGGACGGATATTGTTTTCAATCGGTTTGTCTATCTGTCTGTCTGTCTGAGTATTAACAACTTTACATGATACTGGTGCGATTTTGACTAGAATTACAGGGATGATGGGCTATGACCTTCTGATCACCTGATTATATTTGGGAGCAAACTGGGCCATGGCCTAGGCTGCAGGCGCCCCCCCCCCCGGGAAAAAATAAAAACGGGGACATGTAAAAATCGTGTTTTCCCCATTATTCCTTTCAAATTCATCATATCGACATGAAACCGAAACCTAAAGGCTCATCTTACAAATCTGCATCCTAGAACGTGCTTCATTACGTGAGAGGGAGTCACCCCTCAGTTAACGGTAGGGGGGTCAATGTCAGGTGGGTTGGGCTAAAACTACAAATGGGCATTAAATCGTAGATTTTAGCTCGATATACTCCAAATTTGATATGTGACATTTTTTACTAAATACCCTGCTGTTTATACGTCGGCACTAAAATGACTGCCGGGGACGGGTTTACTATGTCTTGGTACTGCTTTTTGTTACATTTGCTGAATTCATTACCTGAGCACCTCAGTACCCGGAGGTATTAAGTGAGTTGTTATTTATTTCTTTAACCCGCCCCGTCCCGGAGACGTGAATTCACGTCCTCACATGATGTGCACTCATATCCTGGAGATGTAAATTAAAGCGGCAACATTGCAAGGTCCCTAATTTGCACGATTTTCAATCTTCGCGAGTGATTTTTGGCACGTATACAAGGGACACCTTCCTCTACAAGATGCCAGGCAGGGACAATGCCTTACCCAGCATGACCTCCCCCCCCTGCATGACCTTTTCTCAGCAATTCACCTGTTATCAGTGACCTGGCCAGTAAAGCCATGTCATGCCACAGTACAAGATTCAGGGCCAGAGTGATTCCCCAATCGATGACAATGTGGAGGACAAACATTAGAGGAAGAAACAGTCAGAAATGATGATCAGGTAATGTGGCGAAAAAAGGTCAGGAATGGTGATGAGTTAGTGAGTGAAACAATGCTTATAATGCCTATATTACTGTTTGAAAACCAATATACGCTCGTACTACATATTAATTCGTTTATGAGTGGTGTGAAATAGTTATCCTCCCATAGAACTCGTTTTCTTTGCAGCCAGCCTGATAGAAAACCCTGTAAGGTAAGGAGGTACTCCTACCTGGATCGAGTATTTTAAACCTCAGGTGAGCTATTTCTCTATGAGTTTTCGATGTTTCTCATCAAAAGCGGATGTTTGAGCCCCCCCCCAAAAAAAAGGTCCAAAAATGTCGGGACCGGGGCGTGCCACTGCCCAGAAAACGTCGGGATGGGGGGAGTTTGCAATAGGTGAACAGAAGGATGAGACATGGTTAAATTAAAAAAAAAAAAATCCATATATCAGATTACAGGTGTCCTCCATTCATAAAAAATCTATACCAGTTGGACTTGAATAGTTGTAGGTTGGAATTTGGAGAGAAACCAATCTGGGGAATCGAACTGCAAAAAGAAGCAGTTAGGGGAATAAAGGAATTCCGATAGTCAGTTCTTTGTGGTGGTGAGAGTTAAAGTACAAATGTGATGAACAAACAGGAGAGAAGTGCAGGAGGTAGCAGTCCATACAGAGAAGGTAGAAAAGGTGCAGGAGGATATATATATATATATATATATATATATATATATATATATATATATATATATATATATATATATATATATATATATATATATAAATATAAATATAAATATATATATATATATATATATATATATATATATATATATATATATATATATATATATATATATATATATATATATATATATATATATATATATATATATATATATATATATATATATATATATATATATATTTATATATATATAGATATATATATATATATCTATATCTATATCTATCTATCTATCTATCTATATATATATATATATATATATATATAGGATAGAAGTTGTGGAAGCAATGAAGAAAGTTAAATCGGGGAAAGCCCCAGGAATTGATGGAGTGTGTGGTGAAATGCTGAAGCATGGGGGAGAGATAGTAGTAGAATGGATGTGGAAGATGTGCAGATTGGCCTGGGAGGAAGGTAGAGTCTCGGAGGATTGGAAGTCAGGTATGATTATTCCCTTGTGCAAAGGAAAAGGGGTAAAAGAAGTGTGTGGTAATCATAGGGGCATTTGTCTTCTTAGTATAATAGGAAAAGTGTATGGTAGGATACTTATAGACACAGTTAGAGAAAGAACAGAGAAATTAGTTGGAGAAGAACAGGGAGGCTTTAGGAAGGGAAGAGGTTGTGTAGATCAGATATTCATTCTTAGATCTTTAGTGGAAAAGTTTCTAGAGAAGGGAAAGAAGTTGTATGCGGCTTTCATGGATTTGGAGAAAGCATATGACAGGATGGATAGACAAGGATTGTGGAAAGTGTTAAGAATATATGGAGTAGATGGGAAGTTGTTGAATGCTGTGAAGAGTACGTACGATGGTGCGAAGGCTGCAGTGTGTGTGGATGGTGAACTAAGTGAATTTTTCTCTTTGAAAGTTGGTTTGAAACAGGGATGTGTTATGTCTCCATGGTTGTTCAATCTGTACATGGATGGGGTAGTAACAGAGGTACAAGGTAGGGTAGTGGATGTTGGAGTGGCCCTGGTGAGAGAGGATAGTGTTTGAAAACTCCCTGTACTGTTGTTTGCAGATGATGCTGTGTTGTTGAGTGAAGACAAAGGGGAGCTGCAAGGCTTGGTGGATGAGTTTGAGAGAGTGTGTAAGAAACGGTACCTAAAGGTGAATGTAGGAAAGAGTAAAGTGATGGTTTTTGAGAGAGGTGAAGTTAGTGAATGTACAGCGAGGTTGGATGGTGAGGAATTGGAAAATGTGAGTACGTTTAAGTATTTGGGTAGTGTAGTGATGGTTTTTGAGAGAGGTGAAGTTAGTGAATGTACAGCGAGGTTGGATGGTGAGGAATTGGAAAATGTGAGTACGTTTAAGTATTTGGGTAGTGTGATGAGTAAGGATGGAGGTTTGGAGGGTGAAGTGCTTGAAAGGGTGCAGCAGGGAAGAAACGTTGCTGGTTCTTTGAAAGCAGTAACAAGAAACAGGGAAGTGAGCATGGAAGTGAAAAAGTTACTACATGACAGTATTGTGATACCAACTCTAACGTACGGAAGTGAAGCTTGGACATTGTTGGAAGGACACAAGTCAAGAGTGAGAGCAGTGGAAATGAGTTATTTAAGGGGAGCCTGTGGAGTCACGTGGAGAGACAGGGTGACGAATGAGGATATAAAGGAGCGTTGTGGTGTGGATGTGGATGTGATAGGAAGCGATATTAGGAACACACTGAGGTGGTTTGACCATGTGGAGAGGATGGAGGGTGAAAGAATGACGAAGAGAGTGTATGTGAGTGTGGTGGTGGGGGGGAGAGGGAGGGGGAGGCCGAGGATGAGATGGAGGGATGGGGTGGAGAGGTATATGAGAGAGGGGGGTGTGAGTTGGGAGCAGGGCGGTGAAATGGTGGGGGACAGGGCGACTTGGAGGCGATTTGTTTGTGGCCACCCCAAACGGGATTGAGGCGTCTGGCATATATATATATATATATATATATATATATATATATATATATATATATATATATATATATATATATATATATATATATATATATATATATATATATATATATATATATATATCTATATATATATATATATGTATATATATATATATATATATATCTATATATATCTATATATATATATATATATATATATATATATATATATATATATATATATATATATATATATATATATATATACACTCTCTTTGTCAGTCTTTCACCCTCCATCCTCTCCACATGGCCAAACCACCTCAGTGTGTTCCTCATAACGCTTCCTATCACATCCACATCAACACCACAATGCACCTTTATATCCTCATTCCTCAGCCAGTCTCTCCATGTGACTCCACAGGCTCCTCTTAAATAACTCATTTCCACGGCTCTCACTCTTGACTTGTGTCCTTCCAACAACGTCCAAGCTTCACTTCCGTACGTTAGAGTTGGTATCACAATACTGTCATGTAGTAACTTTTTCACTTCCATGCTCACTTCCCTGTTTCTTATCACTGCTTTCAAAGAACCAGCAACCTTTCTTCCCTGCTGTACCCTTTCAAGCACTTCACCTTCCAAACCTCCATCCTTACTCATCACACTACCCAAGTACTTAAACGTACTCACATTTTCCAATTCCTCACCATCCAACCTCGCTGTACATTCACTGACTTCACCTCTCTCAAAGACCATCACTTTACTCTTCCCTACATTCACCTTTAGATTCCGTTTCTTACACACTCTCTCAAACTCATCCACCAAGCCTTGCAGCTCCTCTTCGTCTTCACTCAACAACATGGTATCATCTGCAAACAACAGTACAGGGAGTTTCCAAACACTATCCTCTCTCACCAGGGCCACTCCAACATCCACTACCCTACCTTGTACCTCTTTTATTACCAAATCCATGTACAGATTGAACAACCATGGAGACATGACACATCCCTGTTTCAACCCAACTTTCAAAGAGAAAAATTCACTTAGTTCACCATCCACACGCACTGCATCCTTCCCACCATCGTACATACTCTTCACAGCATTCAACAACTTCCCATCTATTCCATATATTCTTAACACTTTCCACAATCCTAGTCTATCCACCCTGTCATATGCTTTCTCCAAATCCATGAAAACCGCATACAACTTCTTTCCCTTCTCTAGAAACTTTTCCACTAAAGATCTGAGAATCAATATCTGGTCTACACAACATCTTCCCTTCCTAAAGCCTCCCTGTTCTTCTCCAACTAATTTCTTTGTTCTTTCTCTAACTCTATCAATAAGTATCCTACCATACACTTTTCCTATTATACTAAGAAGACAAATGCCCTTATGATTACCACACACTTCTTTTTCCCCTTTTCCTTTGTACAAGGGATTAATTATACCTGACTTCCAATCCTCCAGGACTCTGCCTTCCTCCCAGGCCAATCTGCACATCTTCCACATCCATTCTACTACTATCTCTCCCCCATGCTTCAGCATTTCACCACACACTCCATCAATTCCTGGGGCTTTCCCTGATTTAACTTTCTTTATTGCTTCCACAACTTCTATCCTACTGATTTCTTCCTGTCTTCTCACCTCCCTCCTTCTTCCAGCCATTCCCCAGCCACTTATACTCGCATTACTTCCATCCTCCACGTTCAACAATTTCTTAAAGTGTTCTCTCCATCTGCTCACTTTTTCTCCCTTCTCCACTAGTAATCTACCATTTTTATCTTTCACTCCCCTGCTAACTTCACTTCCACCCTGTCTTACTCTTTTCACCTCTTTCCAGAACATTTTCTTACAGTCCCTCCACTTTACACTCAAATTCCTTCCAAATTCCTCATCCACTCTCTTCTTACTCTCTCTTACTAATCTTTTCACCTCTCTCTTTCTTTCTACATATAACTCTCTCTTCCGCCTCTCAACTTCTTCCACGCCCCTATTTCTCATCCATTCATTGTATGCTTTCTTCTTTTGTACCAGAGCCCGTTTCACCTCTTCAGTCCACCACGCTGTTCCTTGCACCTCCCTCCGTCTTCTCTTCCTTCCACACACCACATCACATGCTGCACATATTTCTTCTATAAATATTCTACACACACCTCCCACGTCCCCCATCTGCTCCAACTCATATTTGCCCAATCGTTCCTCCACTTCTCTCTTATACTCTGCCTTTTTCTCATCCTCTTGTAACCTTTCCACTCTCCTTGCAACTACTCCTTCCTCTCGTCTTTCTCTTCTTCTATTACTCCATCTTACTTGAACTTTAACTCTGGCCACCACCAAGTAGTGGTCAGAAAGTCCACTCCCCCAACCTCTATAAACTCTTGCATCCAATATACATGTTCGCATCCTTTCATCCACACACACATAATCAATCATTGCCTTCCTTTCACTCAATTCACCACCCACCCTTCTCATCACTCGCCATGTATACCTGTGGATCATTTTATGCCTGAAGAGGGTATTGGCTATCACCAACTCCCTCCCAGCACAAATGTCCACTAACGCACTCCCATTCTCATCTATCTCAGCAGGCACACCCCACTCACCAACTATTCCATCCACCTTCACATTCCCAACTTTACCATTCATATCACCAATCAAAAACACTCTATCATTCCTTCCAAACTTTTCCATGCACACTTCTACATTTGTCCAGAACTCTTCTCTCACTATTCTAGCACGATCTTGCGTTGGCGCATACACACACACAATCGCCCACATTTGTATTCCAACTTTCAACTTTACCCACACAATCCTTGATCCAACTGATCCATATTGTCTTATGCTCCTCTTCCATCTTTTACTCACAACTATACATACTCCTTCTTTTGCCCTCTCATTCTCACCTACTCCTGCACATATACCCCATCCATACTCCCATTCTCTCACACTTTCTCCTCTCCATTTTGTTTCAGTTATTCCACATACATCCACTTTCGCATCCTCAAGCACTTGGACAATCTCTCTCTCTTTCACCTCATCATTTGCTCCCCTTACATTCCACGTTCCAATTGCAATGTCCTTTGTCCGGTCGTTGGTCGTCAACGTTTGGTCAGTCCTTGTCCGAGGCTTATTGTTTGTTTTTTTAGTTAGTTGTTTTCCGGGGAGGGGCACTAACCCTCCGCCATATATATATATATATATATATATATATATATATATATATATATATATATATATATATATATATATAAAAGAAGTGGAGGAATGGAGGAACGATTGGGTAGATAAGATTTGGAGCAGATGGGAAAGGTGGAAGGTGCGTGCAAGGTATTCACACAAGAAATCTGTGCGGTATGTGAGGTGGTGTATGAGGTGAAGAGAACACGAAAGGGGGTGGAAGGAACAGCATGGAGGGATGAAAAGGTGAGACAGGCTGTGACACAAAAGAAGAAAGCATATAAGGGGTGGATGGGAAGCAGAGGCATGGAGGGTTTTCAGAGATGGAATAGAGTTCTATGAAGAGAGGAAAAAAAAAAAACAGAGATGAAAACATTAGTAAGAGTGAGTAAGAAGAGAGTGGATGATGGGTGTGGAGGGAATTTGAGTGTAAAGTGGAGGGAATGTAAGAAAATGTTCTGGAAGGAGGTAAAAAGAGTTAGACAGGGTGATAAATAATGCTGTGCGAGAGTCACGGAGAAAAATGACAAATTGCTATTGGAAAAGGGAGAAAACGTCAGCAGGTGGAGAAAATAACTTAATGAATTGTTAAACATAGAGAAAGGAAGTAATGGGAATATAACTGGCTGAGAAATGGCTGTGAGAAGGAGGGAGATGAGAAAGGGGGAAGAGATCAGTAAGATAGAAGTGGTGGAAGCAATGAAAAAGTCAAAGTGGGGAAAGTCCCAGGAATTGATGGAGTGTGTGGTGAAATGCTGAAGTACGGGGAAGAGATAGTGGTAGAATGGATATTGAAGATGTGCACATTGGCCTGGGAGGAAGGTGGTGTACCGGAGGATTAGATGTCAGGTATTATTCCCCTGCACAGAGGAAATGGGGAAAACTAAGTGTGTGGTAATCAAAGGGGCATTCATCTTCTTAGTGTAATAGAAAAAAATATATGGTATTGTACATATTGACAAAGTTAGGGAAAAAACAGAGGACTAACTTGAAGAACAGAGAGGTTTTAAGAAGGGCAAAAGTTCTGTAGATCAAATATTCATCCTAAGGATTTTAGGAGAAAAGTTTCTAGAGAAGGGAAAGAAGCAGTATGCTGCCTTCATGGATTTGGAGGAAGCATATGACATGGTGGACAGGTAAGGAATATGGAATATATTAAGAATACATGTAGCAAATAGGAAGCTGATGAAAGCCGTGCAGAGTATGTATGAGGGCACTAGGGCTGCAGTCCGTGTGGATGGTGAACTGAGCGAATTTCTCTATCTGAATGTTGGATTCAAACAGGGATGTGCATGTCTCCATGGTAATTCAGTTTGTATGTGGATGGAGTAATAAAAAAGATACAAGGTAGGGAAGTGGATGCTGGAGTGGCTCTAATTAGAGAGGACAGTGTTTAGAAACTTCCTGTTCTGTTGTTTACAGATGATACTGTATTGTTAAGTGAAGACGAAGGGGAACTGCAAGGCTTGCTGAATGAGTTTGAGAGGGCGTGTATGAAACAGAAGCTAAAAGTGAATGTAGGGAAGAGTAAAGTTCTGGTCTTCGAGAGAAATGATGTGACTGAATGCACAGTGAGTCTGGATAATGAAGAGATGAAAATGTGTGTGCATTTAAGTATCTGGGTAGTGTGATAAAGAATGATGGAGGTTTAGAGAATTAAAAATGTGAAAGGGTACAAGAGAAAAGAAAGGTTGCTGGTTCACTGAAAGCAGTGATGAGGAACGGGGAAGTGAGAACGGAGGTAAATAAGTCATGGTATGATATGATTGTGATACCAACTCTAACGTATAGAGGAAAAGCTTGGACCTTGTTGGAAGGACACAAGTCAAGAGTGAGAACAGTGAAAATGAGTTATTTGAGAGGAGCACGTGGAGTACACGGAGTGGCAATATGACAAATGAGGAAATGAAGGATTGTTGTGGTGAATAAGTGGATGTGACAAAACGTTAGAAGAAATTTAATAAACTGAGGTGGTTTGGCCATGTGGAGAGGATGGAGAGTGGAACACTAACGAAGATAGTGTATGTGAATGATTTGGAGGGGGGGGGGGTGAGTTAAGGGGAGGGAGGCGAAATGGCAGGGGATACGACAACATGGAGGCGACTTGTTTCTGGTTACCCCTTACGAGATTAGGGCGTCTGCAGTGGGTAGATTGATAAAGGCAGTTCTGCAATATGGCAGAGTGACAGTCAAGTCATGAGCACAAACAGATGCCCGCGTAGGACGAGGAAAGGAATGGAAGTGGCACAATGTATGCAACTTTGTCGAGGCATGTCCGATGAAAGTATTTTGTATAATAGTGCATGGAACACAACATTCCCTCTTAATGGTAGGGAAGGTAGCTAGCATTTGTAATTGCTGGGCTGTTTATTATTCCTTTACCTTTGTTCTGAATTTTTTGCAGTTGATTTAGTACAAGTGCATATCACTGGGGCATTTGTCTTCTTAGTGTAACAGGAAAAGTAATTATTGACAGAGTTAGGGATATAACAGAGGAATTAGTTGGAGAAGAACAGAGAGGTTTTTAGGAAGGGAAGAGGTTGTGTAGATCGGATATTCATTCTTAGATCATTAGCGGAAAAGTTTCTACAGAAGGAAAGAAGTTGTATCGGCCTTCATGGAGTTAGAGAAAACATATGACAATGTGGATAGACAAGGATTGTGGAAAGTATTAAGGATATATGAAGTAGATGAGAGGTTGTTGAATGCCGTGAAGAGTATGTATGAGGGTACTAAGGCTGCAATGCGTGTGGATGATGACCTGAGTGAATTTTTCTATTTGAAGGTTGGATTGAAACAGGGATGTGTTGTCTCCTTGGTTGTGCAATCTGTATATGGATGGAGTTAAAAAGGAGATATCAGGTAGGGCAGTGGATGTCGGAGCGGCCCTAGTGAGAGAGGGCGGTGTTTGGAAACTGTCAGTACTGTTGTTTGCAGATGATAGTATGTTGTTAAGTGAAGACGAAGGGGAACTGCAAGGCTTGGTGGATGAGTTTGGGAGAGTGTGTAAGAAAAGGAATCCAAAGGTGAATGCACAGAAGAGTAAAGTGATGGTTTTCGAGGGAAGTCAAGCCAGTGAATATACAGTGAGGTTGGATGAGGAGGATATGGAACTGATTGACTGTATTAAAAAGCTGGCGGCACAACTGCTAGGGTCATATGCCGCCGGAGGAAATGGAAAATGTGAGTGCATTTAAGTACTTGGGTAGTGTGATGAGTAAGGATGGAAGTTTGGAGGGTGAAGTGCTTGAAAGGGTACAACAAGTAAGATAGGTTGCTGGTTCCTTGAAAGCAGTGATAAGAAACAGGGAAGTGAGCAGGGAAGTGAAAAAGTTACTACATGACAGTATTGTGATACCAACGGTAACGTATGGAAATCAAGCCTGAACCATGCTGGAGGGACAGAAGTCAAGAGTAAGAGCGGTGGAAATGAGTTATTTGAGAGAAGGAGGTGGAGCCACATGGAGAGACAGACTGACAAATAATGAAGTGAAGGAGCGTTGTGGTGTGGATGTGGATGTGATAGGAAGCGTTAGGAGAAACACAGTGAGGTGGTTTGGACATGTGGAGAGGATGGAGAGTAAGAGACTGACGAGGAGAGTGTCTGTGAGTGAGGTGGAGAGGGAAAGATGGAGGGAAAGGCCGAGAATGAGATGAAGGGATGGAGTGGAGAGGTATATGAGAGAGGGGGGGTGTAAGTTGGGAACGGGGCATTGAAATGGCAGGGGACAGGGCGACATTTGTTTGTGGACACTCCTTACGGGATTAAGGCATCTGGCAATATATAGATAGGTAGACAGTTTTAATACAAACTCTCCACATCCAGTTCATATAGGTGAGCAATATTCGAGCCGAAAGGGCAAATTTTTTAATGCAAGGAAGGAATCAAAGGCCAGAAGCCCGAAAATTCAAGCTCCATTCATTTCGAGATGCAACACTATATTTTAAAAATTGGAGCTTAAAGGCAGTAGATAATACAGACAGAAGACAGTTTCAGATTTGATTTGTTGCATACATGAAGGATTGGGAGCAGCGGATAACTCTTGCTATATAGAATTGGGCAGAAAAGGGATAAGAGTTTCTGTTAGATGGCTGCTACACGCCCGCCGTAATGGTGGAGGGATGCAAGCAGGCAGTTCAGAGGAGCAGCAATAGAACAGAGATGAAGATGCAACAGTGCGGCGAAGAAATGGAGGTTGATGGTACCCAGTTAGACGAGGAGAGTTAACGAGACGAAAAGCCTTTGACTCCACCTTGTTGAGAAGACCTATAAGTGGGGAGTCTCCCCACACATGGAAGTTGTACTCTACACAGGAGTGAATAAAACCCGCGTATAATATCATCAGCTGTGCAGTGGTAAAGAAGGCACGGAGTCGGTTAACACACCTAATCTCTTGCAAACAGATTTCACTAGAAGGGTAGCATGATCTTTCCAAGATAAATCCTGAGAGAATGAAACCCGAAGTACGCTCAAAGATGATAAAGGATTAAGTTATGTATTGTTAAACATAAAAGGAAATTCCTGCGGTAGATTTTGACGGGTCAAAAGATGTAACAACTGAGTTTTTGATGCATTAAAAACAAGATTACTTTTACCCCAATCAGAGATATGAACCATGTCAGACATTAAGTGTGCCATAGCCTCATCCCTTGTTTGTTGAAATAACTGCTAATTATTGCAATTTGTAAATCCATTGT
The DNA here is from genome assembly GCF_032717465.1 of Coenobita brevimanus. Taxonomy (NCBI): domain Eukaryota; kingdom Metazoa; phylum Arthropoda; class Malacostraca; order Decapoda; family Coenobitidae; genus Coenobita; species Coenobita brevimanus. The sequence continues at coordinate 2,652,372 of NC_137048.1, read as the reverse complement.
AGTCTGACCAATCGAAGTGCCATCTGCTCACCCTGACTGGATCAGAACAGGGAGGTTTGGGGCACCTGACGAATAGTCCTTTGATCTGACTGTGGCCGGCGGATCCAAGTGGTGACTGTATCTCTAACTTGTAATGATCTGGATTATTTGTCAAGAATAGGACCAACAGAAAGGCACTATGGTCAGGAATGCCTGGTATTCTGGTTGGTTGTTTTACCAGTTGTGTGAGATGAAACAATTCACCAAACAGCTTGCTTTCTAAACCAGTATCATCAATCCCGGCAGAATGCAATATCCATTATGGACGTTAAAATAATCCAACATAGTAAATCGGTTGTAAGGGTAAGGTTAAGGTTGGTCGGCTGTGTGCTAAGGTCAAATACGCTTGCTTGTGGTTAAAAAATGGAGGGGTAAGCCATACAGATGTGAATAATTAGTTGTATAAAGATAGTTTAGTTAATGCAATGAGCAATAAAAAATTAGTAGATGTGAAGTTCATGATAATGTTAACTGAATATTCAGAGTACTACAGCAACAAGTGCCACCCCTGTTGTGAAAGACAGTGAGGAGATGGTAACCATGAAAACCGTATGGGGATGAATCAATAGAGGGAAAGATTTGGGTTTGGTTCAGGAGTAGGTGTAGAGGTGATATGGAGTCAAGGAATGAGTGAACAGAATTCAAATTGGTACAATGACCACGGATGCTGGTAAAATATAAGGCCAATCCCGCACTTTTCTGCTGACGTGCGTTATTTGTGATGAAGTAACTGCTGCTTGCACATGTTGGTGGATGATGATCAGGAGGGCCCTGTGCCTACAAGGCCAGTCCAACCCCCCTATGGTGGCAATGCGAGGTACTACAACATTTGCTCTTAATATTGTAGTGTGCATTATTAAAGAGAGGATAGAAATGAAGGTGTGATGTCTAAATTGCATGTATTGTTGTGCAGACAGTTGCAGGTAGATGTTTATGAGACTATGCTGGGCTATACTCTGTGTTAACGAAAACAATGAAAATGTGCAGATAAAGTCAGGAAAAGTTATCCTCAGGGCTGGTGAAACGAAAGCTCCAGGCCTCCCTGTCACCAGCTTGCTATCCACCTCAGGAGTACCTCCCTGTTTGACTGGTGCCTAAATCTACTCTCTTGCAGTGTCAGACGTCTGTGTCACATTCTTCTATCTATCTATCTATATACCTAGGCTGCTTCCCCCAAGGAAAGGGAGGTAGCCGAGACAGGACGACTCACTCTCCATTTACTCATCCATTCAAACACATTCATTTGCATCTTAGCCCCAAAGGGGAGAACGGACAGATCCTCACCGCACCACACCGCACAAGGGTCAACTGGGCAATGCAATCAGTGACATCCGCAGCAGGGCCCGACAGCAGAACTGGTTTACCCCTGCCACATCATAACAGACCCATCCCCTTACCCGCACCTGACCTGACTAGCTGATCAGACCAAATGCGGGAGAATATCCCCTCAGGGCTGCGTCATCACTTATTTATTCACAATTTCTCTCCATTTATTTCTGTCACGCACAGCCACTCTTCCTTGCTCAACAGACATCCCTCTCGCATCCAGCGCTCTCTTCACACTGTCCATCCATCCTATTCGTGGTCTTCCTCTCAGCCTTACACCTCTCACATCAGATCTAGTTATCTTTTTCACCAATCGCTCATTATCCATTCTCTCCATATGTCCAAACCATTGCAACACCCTCTGCTCAACTCTACCAGCCATCTCCCGAACAACTCCAGTTCTCCTTCGCACTTCATCATTTCGCACATTCTTACCTGAAAGAAATTGTCCCGCATTACCAAGAACAGATTACCCGAGTTGTTCCGATCATGACAGGTTTCCATTTATTTTGCTTGCAGCAGAATAATACACTTTTCTACATATCCTTTAGTACTCTATATATCCGTTCTGCTACACACACACACACACACACACACACACACACACACACACACACACACACACACACACTGTATTTTTTATGTGGGTGCATCTCCCTTGTGTTTGTTCCCTTCACATCCAGTAAATGTTTCAATCACGATGTGCCACCTTCATCACAAAAATCACGTGTCATATACGATCTTACCCAACATCATTTCACTCTTATCAATTTCTCTTTCCCTTCCTCCCTCACGATCCTTCTTTTACATCCTGTGTGTGTGTGTGTGTGTGTGTGTGTGTGTGTGTGTGTGTGTGTGTGTGTGTGTGTGTGTGTGTTCTCGCCTTGTCATTAAACTGAGCGGTAAATATGCTAATTTTCCCCGGTCATCTGACGGGAGTAACTGTCTATTATTTTCCCACTCTTGCACTTCCTAAATATAGTTATCTTCTCATTCTAACAAATTTAGCTCCTGATAATCTATCTATCTATCTATCTATTGCCAGACGCCCCAATCTCATACGGGGTAACCACACAGACAAATCGCCTCCACGTCGCCCTGTCCCCCGCCATTTCACTGCCCTGCTCCTAACTTACACCCCCCCCCTTTCTCATATACCTCTCCACTCCATCCCTCCATTTCATTCTTGGCCTCCCCCTCCCTCTCTCCCCCTCCACCTCACTCACATACAGTCTCCTCGTCAGAGTCTCTCCATCCTCTCAGCATAGCCAACCACCTCAGTGTGTTTCTCCTAAAGCTTCCTATCACTTCCACATCCACACCACAACGCTCCTTTACATCCTCATTTGCCAGTCTGTCTCTCCATGTGGCTCCACAGGCTCCTCTCAAATTAATCATTTCCACTGACCTCACTCCTGACTTGTGCCCCTCCAACAACGTCCAAGCTTCACTTCCATACATTAGAGTTAGTATCACAACACTGTCATGTAGTAACTTTTTCACGTCCATGCTCGCTTCCCTGTCCACATCCACACCACAATGCTCCTTTACATCCTCATTTGCCAGTCTGTCTGTCCATGTGGCTCCACAGGCTCCTCTCAAATTAATCATTTCCACTGCCCTCACTCCTGACTTGTGCCCCTCCAACAACGTCCAAGCTTGACTTCCATACATTAGAGTTGGTTTCACAACACTGTCATTTAGTAACTTTTTCACTTCCATGCTCGCTTCCCTGTTTCCCATCACTGCTAAATTCCCTGCACAATACACGTGTGTGTGTGTGTGTGTGTGTGTGTGTGTGTGTGTGTGTGTGTGTGTGTGTGTGTGTGTGTGTGTGTGTGTGTGTGTGTCAGTCACGAGCCCCAGTGAATAATCCAACACCAAACAACAGAAGCATGCTATACTGTCTATCTATCTATCTATCTATATACCTAGGCTGCTTCCCCCAAGGAAAGGGAGGTAGCCGAGACAGGACGACTCACTCTCCATTTACTCATCCATTCAAACACATTCATTCGCATCTTAGCCCCAAAGGGGAGAACGGACAGATCCTCACCGCATCACACCGCACAAGGGTCAACTGCGCAATGCAATCAGTGACATCCGCAGCAGGGCCCGACAGCAGAACTGGTTTACCCCTGCCACATCATAACAGACCCATCCCCTTACCCGCACCTGACCTGACTAGCTGATCAGACCAAATGCGGGAGAATATCCCCTCAGGGCTGCGTCATCACTTATTCATTCACAATTTCTCTCCATTTATTTCTGTCACGCACAGCCACTCTTCCTTGCTCAACAGACATCCCTCTCGCATCCAGCGCTCTCTTCACACTGTCCATCCATCCTATTCGTGGTCTCCCTCTCAGCCTTACACCTCTCACATCAGATCTAGTTATCTTTTTCACCAATCGTTCATTATCCATTCTCTCCATATGCCCAAACCATTGCAACACCCTCTGCTCAACTCTACTGCTATACTGTACATACGGTATATACTGCCAAATATGAACAGATTTCAAAGAACTCATTTCAAAGCCAATGGTGTATGTTGCATATATGTACGCAACAACCTACCTTGCTCTCGTGTTCCTGAACTTGATTCTTCTGAATTCTCTACTCTCTGGCTTCGGCTCTCCTGTCATTCTCTGACTAAATATATCTGCGCTGTTTACTTATCTCCTAATTCTACTGACTATCAAAAATTCGTCGACTATCTTACTTCAACGTTGGAATACATTAAATCCACTTCTCCTTTCTCTGAAATCTCCATTCTAGGAGTTTTCAATTTTCACCACCACCTTTGGCTCTCCTCTCCTTTCACTGATCCACCTAGTTAACAAGCCTTCATCTTTTCTGTCCTTAATGACCCAGAGCAGCTTGTAAAACACCCTACCCGTATCCCTGACCGACTTGGAGAGAGCTCCAACATACTTGACCTCTTCCTTACAACTAATCCTTCTGCCTACACTGTTAATCTTTTCTCTCCGTTAGGCTTCTCTGATCATAACGTTATTAACTTAACCTGTCCTATCGCTCCGGTACGGCCTGTGGACCCTTCAATGAAACGTTGTCTGTGGCACTTTGTAGCTGTGGATTGGGAGGCCCTCAGGCAGTACTTCTTTGATTTTCACTGGAATGATCATTGCATCCGTGGTCGGGAGCCATCTGAGTGTGCCTTGCGCATTACGGAGGTTATTCTCTTAGGGATGGACGCATAAATTTCTTTCTCATGTCCTCTAACGAAGGTTTAATCACGCTTGTTCTAATGCTGTTAGCAATAATGAGAGGGCCTATAAAAGGTACCGGATCCAACCCACCACTGAATCACATCTTGTTTATGTTTCTGCCCGATCCTGCTAAGTCTGTTTTTCGCTCTGCAAAAAATAATTTCATCCGTTCTAAATCCTTTCAACTCTCCAACTCGATTTCTTCCCGCTCCTTCTGGCACTTTGCCAAAAACCTTTCTAACAACTTTACCTCATCATCCTTCCCTCCTCTTTTCTACTCTGATGGCTCTGCAGCTATTTCTTCTACTGATAAAGCAGATCTTTTGCTCAGACTTTCTCCTCCAATTCCACCTTAGACGATTTTGGTGCTGTTCCTCCCTAACTTCCTCCCTCTGACTTTCTCATGGCTGACATTAAAATTTCATCAGCTGATGTATTTTCTGCCATCACTGGCCTCATTACTAACAAGGCATATGGGCCTGATGGGGTACCCTCTGTTGTCCTCAGGAACTGTGCTTCTGTGCTTACACCCTGCCTAGGTAAACTCCCTCGCCTTTGCCTTCCCATTTGTACCTTTCCTTCTTGCTGGAAGTTTGCTCTCATTCAGCCAGTCTCAAAGAAGGGTGACCATTCCCAACCCTCTAACTCTCGTCCAATTGCTCATCCTTTGTTTCAAAAATTTTTGAGTCCATTCTTAACAGAAAAATTTTAAAGCATATTTCCTATTCCAACCTTCTTTCTGATCGTCAGTATGGGTCCCGTCAGGGACGCTCCACTGGCGATCTTCTCACCTACCTTTCAGACTCCTGGTCATCCTCCTTTCGGGACTTTGGCGAAAGCTTTGTCATTGCACTTGACATCTCAAAGGCTTTCGATCGAGTCTGGCATGAATCTTTAATTTCCAAACTGCCCTCCTACGGTTTCTATCCTTCCAACTGTGCCTTCATCTATAGCTTCCTTTCCGGTCGGTCTATAGCTGCTGTTGTAGACGGCCATAGTTCTTCTCCTAGATCTATTAACAGTGGTGTTCCTCAGGGCTCTGTCCTATCACCAACTCTCTTCCTTTCATTCAACAGTGATCTTCTAAGCTGTACATCTAACCCTATCCACTTTTACGCTGATGATTCCACCCTTCACCTTTCCATTCGGTTCCCACAACGTCCATCTCAGCAGTTAGTTCAACAAACAAAGGATGAGGCTATGGCACACCTAATGTCTGACTTGGCTCATATCTCTGACTGGGGTAAAAATAATCTTGTTGTTTTTAATGCATCAAAGACTCAGTTTTTACACCTATCAACCCGTCAAAATCTTCCACAGGAATATGCATTAATGTTTAATAATATCTAGCTCAATCCTGCATCATCCTTGAACATGCTTGGGGTTTCATTCACACGGGACTTGTCTTGGAAAAATCATATTGCATCTCTTGTAAAATCTGTTTCCAAGAGATTGGGTGTGCTAAGCAGACTCCGTGCCTTGTTTACTCCTGCGCAGTTTTTGACTTTATACACGGGTTTTATTCGCCTCTGTTTAGAGTACAACTGTCGTGTGTGAGGAGGCTCCCCACATACAGCTCTCCTCAATAAGGTGGAGTCAAAGGCTATTCGTCTCATCAACTCTTCTCCTATTATTGGCTCCCTTCAACCTCTGTCTCTTCTCAGCCTCTTTATCTCTTTTCTATCGTTACTTCAATGGTCACCGTTTCTCTGAACTGTCTGCTTGCATCCCTCCACATCTACGACGGGTGCGTAGCACCCGTCTAGCAACAAACTCTCATCCCTTTGCTGTCCAACTCTCTAATGCAAGAGTTAACCGTTACTCTCAATCCTTCATTTGTGCAGCAGGTCAACTCTGGAACTGTCTCCCTCTGTCTGTATTTCCTATTTCCTATGATCTCCTGTCTTTCAAATGCAGTGTGTCCAGGCATCTCGAAGTGAATGGATCTTGAATTTGGCTCTCCTTTGTATTGTTTTTGTTTCTTTCTTGGAAGGAACGTTAATGCGGGCTCAGCCTTTGGTTCCTTCTTCCTTGCATAAAACAAAAGATAGAGAAGAAAAGATACTATTTCACAAGAGGAGAAAATACACGTAAGAAAATGATTGGGAGGGACAACATTAAACACTGTATCAAACCTAGAAATGAAGAAGAAATATATACATAATTTCTGAACAGCTTTCCTTCTTTTCACATATGCTCTTCTAACACTTTTTTTTTAAATTTCCTATTTGTAGTTTTCATTTTTTTTTCCTGGAACGAAGATGGAAAAGATCTAGAAGCTCGCAAGTTTGTTTCCTAAATAAAGTTAAAATAATATATACAGTATATGTGTAGATAGATAAATAGGTAGATAAATAGACAGATTTAGATAGATAAATAGACAGTTATCACAGGGAGCAAAATTCAAACTTCCTTCACTCTGAGTTACCTGGACACATTGTGTTTAAAACACTTGAGGAGGGCGTAAGGAGTAGGACAAACAGACAGAGTAAGACAGTTCCAGAGTTGACTGTTGCATACATGAAGTACTGTTATTAACGGTTAACTCTTGCATTAGACAGTTGGAAAAAAAAGAGGTGAGAGATTACTGTCAGATGGGTACAATGCGCCAAATGTAGTAGGGGAGGGATGAAGATTGACAGTTCAGTGGAGCAGTGACCACTGAAGAATCAATTTAGAAAAAAGCAACAGTGCATAGAAGCAACAGAGGTTCAACGGAACCAGTAAGAGGAGAAAAGTTAATGAAACAAAAAGCCTACTCCACAATGTTGAGAAGGGCTGAACGTGGAAAGTCTCCCAACACATAAGAGTTGTACTCCACATAGGGGTGAATAAAGTCCCTCTATAAAGTCAGCAACTGTGTGAGGGTAAAAAACGCACACCTAATCCCTTGAGAGCAGATCTGACAAGAGATGTAATATGGTTTTTCCAAGATAAACCCTGAAAGAATGAAATTCCACATATCTTCCAAGTTGATGCAGGACCGATTTAGTGTTAGAAATTAATGGGTACTCCTGCAGAAGATTTTGACGAATCAGAAGTTTGAAGAACTAAGTTTCTTAAGCATTAAAAACAATGAAATTACTTTTACCCCAAAAAGAAATGTGAACTAAATCAAGCACTGAGTATGTCATAGCCTCATCCCATGTTTGTCGAAGTAGCTGCTGAGATGGAAAGGTGAAGGATGGAGTCATCAGTGTATGAGTGGATAGGGTTAGTTGTACAGCTTAGAAGGTCACTGTCACTGATGAATAAAAGGATTAGAATTGGATATAGGAAACGACCCTGAGGAACAAAGCTACTGTTTTCTGCAAGAGAAGAACGGTGGCCATCTACAGTTGCAGCTATATAACGACCATAAAAGAAGCTAGAGATGAAAGCACAGATAGAGGGATTAAAACCAAAACAAGGCAGTTTGGATATTAAAGATTTATGCCAGACTCTATCGAAAGACTTTGAGATGTCAAACGTTTCGTCAAAGTCCCAAAATGTGGATCACCAGGAGTCTGAAAGGAAGGTGAGAAAACTGCCAGTGGAGCTTCCCTGGCGGAACTCAAACAGGTGATCGGAAAGGTTCTGCTAGAAATGGTGCTTAATTTTTTTCGTTTTAAGAATAAATTCAAAAACTTTAGAAATATAGGACGCTAAAGCAATTGGACGATAGTCAGTTGACTGGTAGATGATAACAATTGAGCTAGCATGATAGCCTACGTGTTGTGCACGACACTTGAGATTATGTAGGAGTAAGGAGTCAATGAGATACGAAAGGCATTTCCTTAATGTCCATTATTTACTATAGTCCCTATTCCCTGATTTACATGTGAGGTGTATGTCTTAAAATCAGTTTAGCTCTGTTCAGTATCACTTAAGTGTATATATATATATTATTCTCTCAGGCATGGAAGCATACATTCCTTTCTCATATCCTTTGACTAACGCAAGAAAGCCTTGGTTGCTGTCCACAACAAGGAGAGGGCCTACAAAAGGTACTGGAGCCAACCCACCCCTGAATAATGTCATCTTTACGTTTCTGCCCGGAATCGTGCTAAGTCTGTTCTTCGCTCTGCTAAAAACAATTTCATCCGTACTAAATGCTCTCAACTCTCCAACTCGAATCCTTCCCGCTCCTTCCGGCACCTTGCCAAAAACCTTTCTAACAATTTTACCTCATCATCCTTCCCTCCTCTTTTCTACTCTGATGGTTCTGTAGCTATTTCTTCTACTGATAAAGCAGATCTCTTCACACAGACTTTCACCTCCGATTCCACCTTAGACGATTCCGGTGCTGTTCCTCCATCACTTCCTGCCTCTGACTTCCTCATGGCTGACATTAAAATTTCTTCAGCTGATGTATTTTCTGCCATCACTGGCCTCAATACTAACAAGGCATATGGGCCTGATGGAGTCCCTCCTGTTGTTCTCAAGAACTGTGCTTCTGTGCTTACACCCTGCCTAGGCAAACTCTTTCGCCTGTCTGTCAGCTTGTACCTTTCCTTCTTGCTGGAAGTTTGCTCTCATTCAGCCAGTCCCAAAGAAGGGTGACCACTCCCAACCCTCCGACTATCGTCCAATTGCTTTAACATCCTGTATTTCAAAAGTTTTTGAGTCAGTTCTCAATACAAAATTTTTAAGGCATCTTTCCTATCACAACCTTCTTTCTGATCGTCAGTACGGGTTCCGTCAGGGACGCTCCACTGGCGATCTCCTCACCTACCTTTCAGACTCCTGGTCATCCTCCTTCCGGAACTTTGGCGAAAGCTTTGCCATTGCACTTGACATCTCAAAGGCTTTCGATCGAGTCTGGCATAAATCTTTAATTTCCAAACTGCCCTCTTACGGTTTCTATCCTTCCATCTGTGCCTTCATCGCTAGCTTCCTTTCTGGTCGTTCTATAGCCGCTGTTGTAGACGGCCATTGCTCTTCTCCTAGATCTATCAACAGTGGTGTTCCTCAGGGCTCAGTCCTATCATCAACTCTCTTCCTTTTATTCATCAATGACCTTCTAAGCTGTACATCTAACCCTATCCACTCATACGCTGATGACTCCACACTTCACCTTTCCATTCGGTTCCCGCAACGCCCATCTCAGCAGTTACTTCAACAAACAAGGGATGAGGCTATGGCACACCTAATGTCTGACTTGGCTCGTATCTCTGACTGGGGTAAAAAAATCTTGTTTTTAATGCATCTAAGACTCAGTTCTTACACCTATCAACCTGTCAAAATCTTCCACAGGTATACCCACTAATGTTTAATAATATTCAGCTTAATCCTGCATCATCCTTGAACATGCTTGGGGTTTCATTTACTCGGGACTTATCTTGGAAAGATCATATTACATCTCTTGTAAAATCTGCTTCCAAGAGATTGGGTGTGCTAAGCCGACTCTGTTCTTTCTTTACCCCTGCACAATTGTTGACTCTATACAATGGTTTTATCTGCCCCTGTGTAGAGTACAACTCTCATGTGTGGGGAGGCTCCCCACATACAGCCCTTCTCAATAGGGTGGAGTCAAAGGCTTTTCGTCTCATTAACTCTCCTCCTCTTACTGACTCCCTTCAACCTCTGTCTCTTCGCCACACTGTTGCATCTTTTTCTCTTTTCTATCGCTACTTTTATGGTCACTGCTCCTCTGAACTGTCTGCATGCATTCCTCCATCTCTACGACGGGGGCGTAGCACCCGTCTAGCAGCAAACTCTCATCCCTTTTCTGTCCAACTCTCTAATGCAAGAGTTAACCGTTACTCCCAGTCCTTCATTTATGCAACAGGTCAACTCTGGAACTGTCTCCCTCTGTCTGTATTTTCTGCTGCCTATGATCTCCAGTCTTTCAAACGCAGTGTGTCCAGGCATCTCAAAATGAACGGATCCTGAATGTGGCTCTCTCTTGTATTTTGTTTTTCTCTTGGAGGGAACTGTTATTGCGGGCTCATTGCCTTTGGTTCCTTCTTCCTCGCATAAATATATAAATATATATATATATATATATATATATATATATATATATATATATATATATATTAGTCCAGGTGCTTGAGGGTGCGAAAGTGGATGTATGTGATGTGGATTAACTGAATCTAAATGGAGTGGAGAGAGTGTGAGAGAATGGGAGTATGGATGGAGAATGAGAGGGCAAAAGAAGGAGTATGTCAATCAATCATTTCCTGTGGCACCCCACAGGATGCATAGGGCCTCAATGAAATCTCTCCACCAATATTTGTCTATTGCCATCTCCTTCAGGTCCCACCAACACTCCTCTCCTGCTTCTTTTTTCATTGACCTCAACCAGGTTTCCCTCGGTCTACCTCTACCTCTTCTTCCTCTAGCACTCCACTCTGGCACATCCTGTATTAAACTACCTTCTTTTCTGTATATGTGCCCCAGCCACTTCCAGCGAGACAGTCTCACATATTCATTAACTGGTTGCACTCTTGTGATATCCCTTACTCTTTCATTTGTAACTCTGTCTTGCCACTTTACCCCAAGAATCCTTCTCAGTATTTTATTCTCAAATCGTAATACTTTATGATCTGTTGCAATTGTACTGTACCATGACTCATGCCCGTAAATTAAAATTGATCTAACCATGGACTTGTAAATTTTCACTTTAGTATGTACCGAAAGCATATTATTATTCCAAACAGATTTCAACATTCCAACAGCTTGCCAAGCCTGTTTAATCCTCTCCTCAATTTCATTGTTTAATGATCCATTAGATGATACAATCGTTCCCAGATATTTAAAGTTTTCTACATTCTTCACCACATTATTCCCAATTACACAATCGATTTGGTTCTCCACGTTCATATTAATAATTTCAGTCTTTCCACAATTTATTACCAATCCCACTTTTTCTCCTTCCTCCACCAGACAATCAAGCACCCTCTGCATCTCGTAAATACTTCCGCAAATCAGTACAATATCATCAGCACAGTCCAAATCCATCAGCTTCTTATTTTCTTTCAAGTTAATTCCTGCACCTGTTCTCCTTACAACCTTTTTCATAACATAATCCATAACCAAAACAAACAACAATAACGAAAGAACTCCTCCTTGCATCACTCCTGACCAAACTTGAAATCAATCACTCAAAGAACCACCCACCATTACCTTACAAAAAGTACCTTCATGCAGGGTTCTAATAATATTTACAAACTTTTCTGGTATACCATAGAAACTCATAATTTTCAACATAGCTCCACGTGAAACACTATCAAACGCCTTTTCAAAATCCACAAAACACATGTTAAGTGGCATTTTCATCTCATTAGCTTGTTGCATTAGATGCCGTACAATAAATATCTGATCATTTCAACCTCCACCCTTTCTAAATCCCGCTTGTTCTTCTCTTAAAATTTTATCAATTACTGGCTCTATTCTGTTCAACAAGATTTTGGAAAAGACTTTTGCAACTACAGGTGTCAAAGTTATCCCCCTCCAATTGCCACACACACTTAAATCTCCCTTTTTTGGTATTTTTATAATCACTCCATTTTTCCACTCTTCTGGAATTCCACCATTATCCCAAGCCACATTAAAAACTTTCAAAAGCTGATTCATCAACTCGTCATTTTCCACCTTAAGCATTTCAGGGAAGATTCCATCTTCTCCTGGGGACTTAAAATTCTTTAACTCCTTTATAGGTTTTTCTACCTCTTCCAAAGTTATATCCCCTGTTTCTATCTGCAAATCTCTCTCGGCTGGCAAAATGTCCTCTACAGCTTGGACTGGTCTATTTAGAACAGATTCAAAGTGCTCTTTCCACCTTCCTTTTATATCCAAATCTTTAGTCATCAAATTACCCTTTCTATCTCGTACAGGTATTTCCTTCCTTCTCTTTTCAGTCCCAGTTAACTCCTTTATGGCCTGATACGCTGCTCTTGTGCTCTGACCGTCATTTTTACTTATTTTAATTTCTGTCTCTGTCGCCTTTTCATCATACAGCCTCCTCTTTTCACGTCTAACGAGTCTTTTTACTTCAGAATGTTTACTCCAGTACTTTGCTCTAAGTAATTCAACTACCTGGCCATCAACATGTTGTTCTTCACTTCTTAACTTAGCCTCTTTCCTTTTCTGAATTGCATTCCATGTTTCATCTGACATCCACTTTTTCCTTCTCGCTTTTCCCTTTTTCTTAATAGTAACCTTAGCACTCTCATGCAAAACCTCTTTTACCTCTCTCCATATTTGATTAATATCATTGTCTTCAGATTCCATCAAAGTCTGCAGGACTAGAAACCTGTTCCTACATTCCCACCGAAACTTTTCCCTCGTGCTCTCATCACTTAGCTCATCCAAATCATAATTATTACCTCCTGTACAATTACCATTAACGTTTCTCTTAAGTTTTATTTTAATCTTTGACACAACAAGTTGATGATCACTACTTATATCTGCCCCCCCTCCTTACGCAAACATCTTGCAAATAACTCCTATGCCTTCTGCTAATTCCAATGTGGTCAATCTGGTTACAATATTTACCACATGGTGAAATCCAAGTAGTCTTATGTATTTTTCTATGCTCAAAGACAGTTCCACCAATTATAAGGTCATTTGCCAAACAAAAGCTTCCAAGACGCACCCCATTTTCGTTCCTTATACCAACACACTCCTTACCCATACAATGTATCGTTGTGAATAACAGATGGACGGAGAATGTAAGAGAGCATGGATCAGTTGGCTGAAAGATTGTGTGGATAAGATTAAAAGTTGGACTGCAAATGTGGGCGATTGTGTGTGTGTATGCGCCAATGGAAGATTGTGCAACCAGAGTGAGAGAAGAATTCTGGGCAAATGTGGAAGTGTGCATGGAAAAGTTTGAAAGGCATGAGACAGTGTTTTTGATTGGTGATATGAATGGTTAAGTAGAGAATGTGAAGGTGGATGGAGTAGTTGGTGAGTGGGAAGTGCCTGCTGATATAGATGAGAATGGCAGTGCTTTAGTGGACATTTGTGCTGGGAAGGGGTTGGCGATAGCCAATATCCTCTTCAGCGCAAAATGATCCACAGGTATACATGGCGAGTGATGAGAAGGGTGGGTGGAGAACTGAATGAAAGGAAGGCAATGATTGGTTATGTGTGTGTGGATGAAAGGATGCAAAGGTGTGTAATGGATGCAAGAGCATATAGAGGTTGGGGGAGTGGACTTTCTGACCACCACTTGGTGGTGGTCAGAATCAAGGTCCAAATAAAATGGAGAAATAGAAGAAGGGAAGGATGGGAGTAAGTAGAAGTTGGAAGGAGAGTGGAAAGGTTACAAGAGGATGAGAAAAAGGCAGAATATAAGAGAGAAGTGCAGGAACGATTGGGTAAATATGAATTCGAGTAGATGGGGGACGTGGAAGGTGTGTGCAAGATATTCACAGAAATATGTGCAACATATGAGGTGGTGTGTGGGGTGAAGAGAAGACAAAAGGGGGTGAAGGAACAGCATGGTAGAATGAAGAGGTGAGACTGGCTGTGGCACAAAAGAAGAAAGCATATAATGAATGGATGAGAAATTGAGGCGTGGAAGAAGCTGAGAGACGAAACAGAGAGTTATATGTAGAAAGGAAGAGAGAGGTGAAACGATTAGTAAGAGAAAGTAAGAAGAGAGTGGATGAGGAATTTGAAAGGAATTTGAGTGTAAAGTGGAGGGCCTGTAAGAAAATGTTCTGGAAAAAGAAAAGGGAGTTACACAGAGTGGCAATGAAGTTAGCAGGGTAGTAAAAGATAAAAATGGTAAATAACTAGTGGAGAGGGGAGAGAAAGTGAGCAGATGGAGAGAACACTTTATGGAATTGCTGAACATAGAGAATGAAAGTAATGCAAGTATACAGAGTAAGTGGCTGGGGAATGGCTGGGAGAAGGAAAGAGGTGAGAAGACAGGAAGGAATCAGTAGGATGGAAGTTGTGGAAGCAATAAAGAAAGTCAAAATGGGGAAAGCCCCAGGAATTGATGGAGTGTGTGGTGAAATGCTGAAGCATGGGGGAGAGATAGTAATAGAATGGATGTGGATGATGTGCAGATTGGAATGTGAAGAAGGTAGAGTCCTGGAGGATTGGAAGTCAGGTATAATTATTCCCTTGTACAAAGGGAAAGGGGAAAAAGAAGTGTCTGGTAATCATAGGGGCATTTGTCTTCTTAGTGTAATAGGAAAAGTATATGGTAGGATACTTATTGACAGTTAGAGAAATAGCAGAGAAATTAGTTGGAGAAGAACAGGGAGGCTTTAAGAAGGGAAGAGGTTGTGTAGATCAGATATTCATTCTTAGATTTTTAGTGGAAAAGTTCCTAGAGAAGGGAAAGAAACTGTATGCGGCCTTCATGGATTTGGAAAAATCATATGACAGGGAGGATAGAAAAGGATTGTGGAAAGTATTAAGAATATATGAAGTAGATGGGAAGTTGTTGAATGCTGTGAAGAGTATGTATGAGGATGCTAAGGCTGCACTGCGTGCGAATAGTGAACTGAGTGATTTTTTCTATCTGAAGGTTGGGTTGAAACAGGAATGTGTCATGTCTGAATGGTTGGTCAATCTGTACATACATGGGGTTATAAAAAGAGGTACAAGGTAGGGCAGTGGATGTTGGAGTGGCCTTAATGAGAGAGGGCAATGTTTGGAAACTCCCTGCACTGTTATTTGCAAATGATACTGTGTTGTTAAGTGTAGATGAAGGGGAGCTGCAAGACTTGGTGGATGAGTTTGGGAGACTGTGTAAGAAACGGAATCTAAAGGTGAATGTAGGGAAGAGTAAAGTTATGGTCTTCGAGAGAGGTGAAGTCAGTGAATGTACGATGAGGCTGGATGAGGAGGAAATGGAAAATCAGAGTACATTTAAGTACTTGGGTAGTGTGATGAGTAAGGATGGAAGTTTGGAGGATGAATTGCTTGAACGGGAACAGCGAGGAAGAAAGGTTGCTTGTTCCTTGAAAGTAGAGATATGAAACAGGGAAGTGAGCATGGAAGTGAAAAAGTTGTTACATGACAGTATTGTGATACCAGCTCTAACGTATGGAAGTGAAGCTTGGACGATGTTGGAGGGGCAGAAGTCAAGAGTGAGAACGGTGGAAATCAGTTATTTGAGAGGAGCCTGTGGAATCACATAGAGAGACAGACAGACAAATGAGGATGTGAAGGAGCGTTGTGGTGTGGATGTGGATGTAATAGAAAGCATTAGGGGACGCACATTAACGTGGTTTGGCCATGTGGAGAGGATGGAGAGTGAGAGACTGACGAGGAGAGTGTATGTGAGTGAGGTGGAGGGGGAGAGCGGGAGGGGGAGGCCGAGGATGAGATGGAGGGATGGAGGCGACAGGTATATGAGAGAGGGATGTGTGAGTTGGGAGCGGGGTAGTGAAATGGCGGGGGACAGGGAGACGTGGAGGCGATTTGTTTGTGGCCACCCCCTATGGGATTAAGGCGTCTGAGAAGAGATAGAGAGATGTGTGTGTGTGTGCGTGTGTGTGTGTGTGTGTGTGAGTGTGAGTGTGAGTGTGAGTGTGTGCGTGTGCGTGTGCGTGTGTGTGTGTGTGTGTGTGTGTGTGTGTGTGTGTGTGTGTGTGTGTGTGTGCGCGCAGAAAATTCACTTTCTCCATGGAGAAAGGCGTGCAAATTGACGACAGGAGAAAAGAAAATAGGGACAGTAAGTTCTTTCGTATATTACATCTTCAAGTGACACAGGAAGATGAGGGTGGAGGTCTTATAAACACACCTGCGGCAGGGAGAAGCACACAGAACAAATGGGTGTATTTCACGTTCTGACCTGTAAAAATAGACAAGAATAGCCGAGAAGGGTCTCTGCACTCTTCTGATCTTAAGAGATTGTTTAGTTAATAATTGACTTGCCCCTAGATCAAAATCCTCACCATATGTGGTATCATATCATTGTATTCATACACATATACCTTATTATTATTCTCCCGTATATTAACTTAAATGATTTTAGTAGACGTAGTCCACGACAGTTACTTGCAACTGGTCCGTTGAATAAAATCGGTCTCTCAGGATTATGTTAATTGCAAAAGTTATTTTAATAACCTTCTCGGCACCATAAACAGTCTTAAGTATTTCATTCTGGATAATAACCAAGAAAGGATAATAATATAATAGGAATCCGTAAGGCCAAAATCTGTAATTCATTGTGACAACGCCGTGTCCTTATTCCGGGCCTGCAGAGTCGGCGTCTGAAATGGAGTTCTTGAATGGATCTAATCAAAGTTCGGCGATAATTTTGGAAAAAGTCGGGGGAAATGGAAATTTAAGGAAAGAAGTTACAACAGAGCAGAGGTGAGAGGATGGAAGAGTAAGGGAAAGCAAGGAAAAGGGTGAGAAATATTGAAAGGGTTGACGTTAGTACGTACCAGTGTAATGCTCCCAGATTTATATAACTTACTTATAGCTGACATTGAACGGATTAAAAACGAAAAGATTATCGGCTTGAAAATTAGTCATAAATCAAACCAAGGGGGAAAATGAGTGCTTAGTATATCATTAAAAATCACAACTTTTTATGAAGCACACACACACACACACACACACACACACACACACACACACACACACACACACACACACACACACACACACACACACTCCTTTTTTTCTTTTGCGCGCATCCTTTGTGTTTTTCTAGTCTTTTGCATTCAGTAATAGTTTCCACCTCTTTGCACTGCCTTCAGCACAAAACAACCCGCTTTATTAAAAAAAATTACCATCTTATTCCACGTCCCTTCATGTATCACAGTTTTGTCACAACTTCCTCTCTCACATTGTTTCTTTATATCCATTCTACTGTCCGTCTTCCATCTCTCTCTCTCTCTCTCTCTCTCTCTCTCTCTCTCTCTCTCTCTCGTCGCCAGGTCACTCCACTGAGAGAATAAATTACAAATTCCCCGTCATCGCAGGAGGGAGCAGTTGTACTGTTTTCCCTGCCTCTCATGCTCATCTTCTTTCTGTTTTTCTCACTGTATCTCATTCACATTCTAGAAATAATTTCCTCTTGTTTTATTTTTATGTGTGTGTGTGTGTGTGTGTGTGTGTGTGTGTGTGTGTGTGTGTGTGTGTGTGTGTGTGTGTGTGTGTGTGTGTGTGTGTTCCGTCACGGGAGCCACCTTGTCGTAGTGAGGGACTTGCATGCCAAGTAAATCAGGTGGGCTGTACCGGAGGGGGGGGGGGGATATTCCTCTCAGGCTCAGCAGGAGGACAGGGTTACCCATACTAGAGGAGCCATCAGTGAGGAGTCAAACTAAGTGTTCCTAGGCTGACAGCCTTGTGGATTGCCCTTGAATGGATCGAAGCAACGGAAGTAAAACCAGAAAGAAAAATCCGTTAGTGGAGTCCCACGGAAGGCGGGGTTCGACAGACAACTCCCTGCAGGCTCTTCAACCCTTCTCAGTAGATACTCGTCTTGAATCTTCATGCCACCAACACAGAGTGAGAAGTGCCAAGTCATGGGGTGGTAAGGACTGCGCACCCTCACCATTACACCAGATTCATTCATTGCGCAAGCCCACTACCATATTCATCCCCCATTTCATCCTTCCATCAAAATCAAAAGATTTATGGTGACAGGACTGGGAGACGGTGACAGGTCATGCAGGTAGCTGGAAGTCGCTAGCTCGAGTCCTGCACATAGGTTTTTTTTTTTTTTTTTTTTTTTTATGCGAGGAAGAAGGAACCAAAGGCCATGAGCCCGCAGTAACAGTTCCCTCCAAGAGAAAAACAAAATACAATATAGAGCCAAATTCAAGATCCAATCATTTTGAGATGCCTGGACACACTGCGTTTGAAAGACTGGAGATCATAGGCAGCAGGAAATACAGACAGAGGGAGACAGTTCCAGAGCTGACCTGTTGCATAAATGAAAGACTGGGAGTAACGGTTAACTCTTGCATTAGAGAGTTGGACAGAAAAAGGATGAGAGTTTGCTGCCAGACGGGTGCTACGCGCCCGTCGTAGAGGTGGAGGAATGCAAGCAGACAGTTCAGAGGAGCAGTGATCATTAAAGTAGCGATAGAAAAGAGATAAAGGTGCAACAGTGCGGCGAAGAGACAGAGGTTGAAGGGAGTCAGTAAGAGGAGGAGAGTTAATGAGACGAAAAGCCTTTGACTCCACCCTATTGAAGAGCTGTATGTGGGGAGCCTCCCCACACATGAGAGTTGTACTCCACACAGGGGCGGATAAAACCCCTGTATAGAGTCAACAATTGTGCAGGGGTAAAGAAAGAGCGGAGTCGGCTTAGCACACCCAATCTCTTGGAAGCAGATTTTACAAGAGATGTAATATGATCTTTCCAAGATAAGTCCCGAGTAAATGAAACCCCAAGCATGTTCAAGGATGATGCAGGATTAAGCTGAATATTATTAAACATTAGTGGGTATACCTGTGGAAGATTTTGTCGGGTTGATAGGTGTAAGAACTGAGTCTTAGATGCATTAAAGACAACCATATTATTTTTACCCCAGTCAGAGATACGAGCCAAATCAGACATTAGGTGTGCCATAGCCTCATCCCTTGCTTGTTGAAGTAACTGTTGAGATGGGCGTTGCGGGAACCGAATGGAAAGGTGAAGGGTGGAGTCGTCAGCGTATGAGTGGATAGGGTTAGATGTACAGCTTAGAAGATCATTGATGAATAAAAGGAAGAGAGTTGGTGATAGGACAGAGCCCTGAGGGACACCACTGTTGATAGATCTAGGAGAAGAACGATGGCCGTCTACAACAGCGGCTATAGAACGACCAGAAAGGAAGCTTGCGATAAAGGCACAGATAGAAGGATAGAAACCGTAGGAGGGCAGTTTGGAAATTAAAGATTTATGCCAGACTCGATCGAAAGCCTTAGAGATGTCAAGTGCAATGGCAAAGCTTTCGCCAAAGTCCTGAAAGGAGGATGACCAGGAGTCTGAAAGGTAGGTGAGAAGATCGCCAGTGGAGCGTCCCTGACGGAACCCGTACTGACGATCGGAAAGAAGGTTGTGATAGGAAAGATGCCTTAAAATTTTTCTATTAAGAATTGACTCGAAAACTTTTGAAATACAGGACGTTAAAGCAATTGGACGATAGTTGGAGGGTTGGGAGTGGTCACCCTTCTTCGGGACTGGCTGAATGAGAGCAAACTTCCAGCAAGAAGGAAAGGTACAAGTTGACAGACAAAGGCGAAAGAGTTTGCCTAGGCAGGGTGTAAGCACAGAAGCACAGTTCTTGAGAACAACAGGAGGGACCCCATCAGGCCCATATGCCTTGTTAGTACTGAGGCCAGTGATGGCAGAAAATACATCAAATGAAGAAATTTTAATGTCAGCCATGAGGAAGTCAGAGGGGGGAAGTGATGGAGGAACAGCACCGGAATCGTCTAAGGTAGAATTGGAGGAGAAAGTCTGTGTGAAGAGATCTGCTTTATCAGTAGAAGAAATAGCTACAGAACCATCAGAGTAGAAAAGAGGAGGGAAGGATGATGAGGTAAAGTTGTTAGAAAGATTTTTGGCAAGATGCCAGAAGGAGCGGGAAGAATTCGAGTCGGAGAGTTGAGAGCATTTAGTATGGATGAAATTATTTTTAGTAGAGCGAAGAACAGACTTAGCACGATTCCGGGCAGAAACGTAAAGATGATGTGATTCAGGGGTGGGTTGGCTCCGGTACCTTTTGTAGGCCCTCTCCTTGTTGCGGACAGCATTAGAACAAGCGTGATTAAACCAAGGCTTTCTTGCATTAGTCAAAGGATATGAGAAAGGAATGTATGCTTCCATGCCCGAGAGAATAACCTCCGTAATGCGCAAGGCACACTCAGATGGCTCCCGGCCACGGAAGCAATAATCATTCCAGGGAAAATCAAAGAAGTACTGCCTGAGGGCCTCCCAGTCCGCGGCTCCAAAATGCCACAGACGACGTTTCACTGGAGGGTCCACAGGCCGTACCGGAGTGATAGGACAGGTTAAGGTAATAAGGTTGTGATCAGAGGAGCCCAACGGAGAGAAAAGATTAACAGAGTAAGCAGAAGGATTAGTTGTGAGGAAGAGGTCAAGTATGTCGGAGCTCTCACCAAGGCGGTCAGGGATACGGGTAGGGTGCTGTACAAGCTGCTCTAGGTCATTAAGGATAGAAAAGATGTAGGCTCGTTCACCAGGTGGATCTGTGAAAGGAGAGGAGAGCCAAAGGTGGTGGTGAACATTGAAATCTCCAAGAATGGAGATTTCAGAGAAAGGAGAAATGGATAGAATGTGTTCCATCGTAGAAGTAAGATAGTCGAAGAATTTTTGATAGTCAGTAGAATTAGGGGATAAGTAAACAGCACAGATATATTTAGTCAGAGAATGACAGGAAAGCCGAAGCCAGAGTGTGGAGAATTCAGAAGAATCAAGTTCAGGAACACGAGAGCAAGATAAGTCGTTGCGTATATATACACAACAGCCACCTTTGGCTTTGAAATGAGTATAGAGAAAGTAGGAGGATACAGAAAAGGGTTTGCTGTCAGTTGTCTCAGACAGCTGAGTCTCCGTTAGAAAAAGAAGGTGAGGTTTAGAGGAGGAGAGGTGGTGCTCAACAGAGCGAAAGTTAGAGGAAAGGCCGCGAATGTTGCAGAAATGAAGAAGAAGAGAGTCAGACCGTGGTTCCAGGCACCCTGAGTCGTCACCGGGAGACGGGCAGATGGTGGGGGCATTTATGGTCCCCCCCCTGGGGACTCCGAGGCTTGATAAGACGACGCCATTTTGGTAAATTTTGAATAGGAAGTGTAGTGTGTACTGTGCATGCAGTGTGGTGAAGATAGTTAGAGAAATTTGTACTGGAGAGCATGCTGGCCTACTCTCTGTGTAACTGAGACACTGAAAAAGTTCAGCAAAGGGGGATGGTCAGGAACTAGTCCTGAGGGCTGATGAAACGGGAGCTCCAGCACTCCCTGTCATCAGCTTTCCATCCACCTCGGGAGTACTGCCCTGCTCGACTGGTGCTACAGTCTACACTTGCCCAGTGGTCACTGGCATGATGGCAAAGGAGCAGGTCATGCTTTCGGCAGCATTCAGCTCGACTAACCAGCCGGAAACAGACGCCAAACTGTTTACTGCTGACGAGGAAGAGTTTACAAAAGGTAACGTAAACATCTGGTACTCTGCACCGCCAGGGCAGATAGCCGCGTGTATCAAGGCATCCCGCATTGTGATCGAAATAGAAAGAGAATCCCCCTGACTCTTGCTACCTGGAACATACGAATCTTGTTTGATAATGACCAAAGCATACGACCACACCGCAGAATTGCCCTGATTACCCATGAACTGAAACGATATAAAACTGACATTGCTGCCTTGTCTGAGACTCCTCTCTCAAGAGAGGACACCTAACAGAAGCAGGAGAAGGGTATACTGTACCTATCTCTGGAAGGGATACCCAGACAATGTGCGAATAAACCATGGTATTGGCTTTGCCGTCCAAAGCAACCTACTACAAAAGATCCAAGAAATACAAGTGGGTATATCACAGAGGGTGATGGCCTGGAGCATACCACACTCTAATGGCCAATATGCAACACTCATCAATGTCTGTGCCCTAGCGCTTGATTCTGGGAACACTGTCAAAGATTCCTTTTATGCCTCTCTGACTACTACTGTTTGCTCAATACCACCAAATAACAAACTCATCCTGCTTGCAGATTATAATGCCAGAGTAGCAAAAGATAAAAATCTTTGGCAAAGCATTTTAGGCTGACATGGTGTTGGTAACAATGGCCATAGACCGCATTCCTTATGTTCAGAACACAGTCTGGTCATCACCAACACCGTTTTCCAGCTTAAGAATTTACATGACCACATGGATGCACCCACGATCTCAAGACATTGACAACTAATTGGCTATGTCATCGTAAAGCAGCGTGATCGAAGAGAAGTTATAACCCGAGCTATGAGAGGTACTGAGTGCTTCACAGACCATACATAACCTTATAGTAACCAAACTGCAACTAGTTATACGTCCACAAATACGCCATAGACCATCCACCAAGAAACAAAATTGTAGAATTTAAGGATGTGGCAACTTGTATTACCGTCTACAGCACTATTACAGCCAAGCTATCTCAATGCCCACCACTTGACCTAAGCAGCAATGCAACAAACCTAGACGCATAGTGGCTGAACATTAAGACACCGCTTCAGAATACTGTAGAAGAAACCCCAGGTTTCTCCACTCGCTGCCATAAAGGCTTGCTTGATGAAAATGCTGCGGGCATACATGACCATCTTGCCATGAAGAATGGAGCACATGACAAAGGGTTGGCTCATCCTAGCTCCTTAAACCCAAGAGCAGAATTCCAGAATCTCTGGAGCGAAATTCAGAGAAAATTTTGTGACACAGAGAACAAATGGTGAAAGGTAAAAGCAAAAGAGATGCAAAAGCTGGCTGATATTAATGACCAGCGTGGGTTGAACAAGCCCATCAAAACATCCATAGGCCAAACAAACACACCATAACCCCTATTCGATCGGCCAAAGGAGAGATAATGGAAGACGAGCAGTCTTAGAAATGTGGGCGCAGCACTTCAATAACTTCCTGAATCGAAGAAACCCTGCGGAGCACAATACAGTATACTTGATAACATCCCAAATGCTGCTCAAGCGCCAGATCTCCATATCCCACATACACTTGCAGAAACTGTTCAGGCCATTCTGTCTCCCAAAAATAACAAACGCTACCATCAAATCTAATCACAGAGGTTGGCCAGTTACTCCGCCAGCGTCTTCACAACCTCATACTGACTGTCTGAAACCAAGTACGAATTCCATCTGAATTGTTTACATCTGATAATGTAACCATCTACAAGAAGAAAGACGACCGCTGAAATTGTGACAGCAGCAGAGGTATCTCCCTCCTTGTGAATACAAGCAAAGTATTAGCCAAGATAATGTTATCTACACTGACAAAAACATCTGTCTGAATCAGCACTTCCTGAAACACAGTGTAGATTTAGAAAGGAACGAAGTGCCTGTGATAAGATCTTTGTTGCCTGACAGATACAAGAGAAACGCTACAAGCAGAACCGTGACTAATATATTGGATTCATTCATCTTGCAAAAGCATATTTTGACACTGTCAAAAATGAACTTATGTGGAATACTCTTTCGAAATTTGGAGTTCCATACAAATTTCATACCATCCTGAAGAGACTGTATGACAAAATGAATGTTCGTGCGCCGATGATGGGAAGCACGTCTGAACCCTTCAACGTGGATGTGGGCGTAAATCAAAGATGTGTCCTGGCTCCTGTCATTTTCAACATCTATCTCATTGTAGTCACCCTTCTAAGTCACCAACAAATGAACCAATATGATGGAATAAAATTCCAGTTCCATCTAGGTGGTAACTATCTAATCTCTGGAATCTTGAAGCACAAAGATAGAAATGGCTTATTTTCTGGAGCTACAATACGCTGAAGACTGTGCTGTCCTTGCACATATCCCCAGGGCCCAACAACAGTCTTCCAACATATACCATGCAATGGAGCTCTGAATAAATGTCAATAAAACATAAATAATATATCAGAGAAACAACCCAACAGATCCCCTTGCATTTCAGATAACCGGCGAATATGTAAAACATGTGGAGAATTTTACCTGCCTTGGAAGTGTGCTCATAGATAAACACAAAGTTGATGCAGAAGTCCTTGCACGAATCAACCATCCTTAGCCTCTTTTGGTCGTCTGAGATCAAGAGTATGAAAACGCCAACTCGAGAATCAAGTCGAAGGTATCAGTATATACAGCTGTGTGCATCTTCAACCTTTTATGCTGTGATGAACCCTGGACTATTTACCAGCATCACATCAAACAGCCTGAGTCGTTTCACATCCGATTCTTACAATGCAGTTTAGGACCCACGTGAGAGGATAAAGTCCCTCATTCACAAATTCTCCAGCAAGCAAAGTCAACCAGCATTGAAACCATGCTGATTACAAAACAGCTGAGATGGGTCGGACACATGTTTCTCATGCCTGGTCACCGTTTTCCCCTCTAGGTTCTGTATGGTCAACCCCCTGCAGCACGTTTCAACCAAGTGGGACAGAAGAAGCGATATGAAGATCATATAAGGACACTTCTGAAGAAATGCAACATCATACCAAAAGATCTTGAAACCCATGCCTCTGACAGAGAACAATGGCAAGCCCTGTGCAGAGAAGAAATCATTTATCTCGAAGCTCGGAACCTGACTAGGGAATGGTGCAGACAATGGAGGCACGATCAAAACAGAGTTCTCCCAGCAAACCTGAACTTGACATGCGGAGCCAGAATTGGTTAGCACAGTTACACACGTTTGCATCAATGACTGAGAAATCCACCACCCGAGTGAATAGAGCAGTCACTGTCTTCTGTAATACAAGGACAGCCTTAAGTTGATTGCGCGCGCGCGTGCTTGCTTGCGTGCGTGCGTGCGTGTGTGTGTGTGTGTGTGTGTGTGTGTGTGTGTGTGTGTGTGTGTGTGTGTGTGTGTGTGTGTGTGTGTGTGTGTGTGTGTGTGTGTGTGTGTGTGTGTGTGTGTTATTGTAAATATTGCACTTTAAAAAATCAACACTATTACACAAAATGTTGCCAAAATGTTATAGATATTTATGTCTGAAAGTAGTAATAAAGAAAAATGTCTAAAACACACGAGGAAATGAAAGACAAAAAATAAATAAAGGAGGTAAGAAGGACGGCAGTAAACATTTTACTGAGTACACATGGAACGGAAAAATATTGCATAATTTGCTGTCGATGTCAAACCTATTGATTTGAGAGAATGGGGTAAAGATTGATGCCTCACATGTTTACTTAAACGTTTCCATCGTTTTCGTTTTTTCATTTTCTTGAGTGTCTGTGTATTTACTTTCCTCTTTACTGTTAGTCCGTCACTTGTGACAGGTGTCGTCGATCACACACACACACACACTAAATTTCTAGTTCAAATCTTCTCATTTAAATTACCAACTGCACACATACACGTATTACCAACAACAACCTCTCTCTTTTGACGCGTGATGTACTGGACTCTCTCTTTCCAAAATAGTCAGAAAAATCCACTCTCACTTTCATCTTTTACACTCACCTTCACCAACTGGCTTCTCATTTAAATATTCCTTTCTCACATATAATTTACGCATCATCTCATGCCATCACACAGTAATCCCCCATGTGCAACCCTTCTTATCAGCTAATAACAGCTATTTCCTGGACACTGCTTATCACCTCGGATGAGCTAAGAGATCTCTCTCATCATTGCCATCCATCCGTAATAATTAACTATTGCCATTTAAGTTTTTTTTTTTTATGTGAAGAAGAAGGAACCAAAGGCAACGAGCCTGCAAAACTATTCCTTCCAAGAGAAAACAAAATATAAGAGAGAGCCAAATTCAAGATCCGATCATTTCCAGATGCCTGGACACACTGCGTTTGAAAGACTGGAGATCATAGGAAGTAGGAAATACAGACAGAGGGAGACAGTTCCAGAGTTGACCTGTTGCATAAATGAAGGACTGGGAGTAACGGTTAACTCTTGCATTAGAGAGTTGGACAGAAAAGGGATGAGAGTTTGCTGCTAGACGGGTGCTACGCGCCCGTCGTAGGGGTGGAGGAATGCATGCAGACAGTTCAGAGGAGCAGTGACCACTGAAGTAGCGATAGAAAAGAGATAAAGATCCAACAGTGCAGCGAAGAGACAAAGGTTGAAGGGAGACAGTAAGAGGAGGAGAGTTAATGAGGCGAAAAGCCTTTGACTCCACCCTATTGAGAAGAGCTGTATGTGGAGAGCCTCCCCAAACATGAGAGTTGTACTCTACACAGGGGCGGATAAAACCCCTGTATAGAGTCAACAATTGTGCAGGGGTAAAGAAGGAACGGGGTCGGCTTAGCACACCCAATCTCTTGGAAGCAGATTTTACAAGAGAATGTAATGATCTTTCCAAGAGGAGTCCCGAGTGAATGAAACCCCAAGCATGTTCAAGGATGATGCAGGATTAAGCTGAATATTATCAAACATTAGTGAGTATACCTGTGGAAGATTTTGTCAGGTTGATAGGTGCAAAAACTGAGTCTTTGATGCATTAAAAATAACAAGATTATTTTTAAAACAGTTACAGATATGAGCCAAGTCAGACATTAGGTGTGCCATAGCCTCATCCCTTGTTTGTTGAAGTAACTGATGAGATGGACGTTGTGGGAATCGAATGGAAAGGAGAAGGGTGGAGTCATCAGCATATGAGTGGATAGGGTTAGATTTACAGCCCTGAGGAACACCACTGTTAATAGATCTAGGAGAGAACGATGGCCGTCTACAACAGCAGCTATAAAATGACCAGAAAGGAAGCTAGAGATGACATAGATAGAAGGATAGAAACCGTAAGAGGGCAGTTTGGAAATTAAGGATTTATGCCAGACTCCATCGAAAGCCATAGAGATGCCAAGTGCAATGGCAAAGCTTTCGCCAAAGTCCCGAAAGGAGGATGACCAGATGTCTGAAAGGTAGATGAGAAGATCGCCGGTGGAGTGTCCCTGACGGAACCCATACTGACGATCAGAAAGAAGGTTGTGATAGGAAAGATGCTTTAAAATTTTTCTATTAAGAACAGATTCGAAAACTTTTCAGATACAGGATGTTAAAGCAATTGGACGATAGTTAGAGGGTTGGGAATGGTCACTCTTCTTTGGGACTGCCTGAATGAGACCAACTTCCAGCAAGAAGGAAAGGTACAAGTTGACAGACAAAGGCGAAAGAGTTTGCCTAGGCAGGGTGTAAGCACAGAAGCACAGTTCTTGAGAACAACAGGAGGGACTCCATCAGGCCCATATGCCTTATTAGTATTGAGGCCTGTGACAGCAGAAAATACATCAGCTGAAGAAATCTTAATGTCAGCCATGACGAAGTCAGAGACAGGAAGTGATGGAGGAACAGCACCGGAATCGTCTAAGGTGGAATTGGAGGAGAAAGTCTGAGCGAAGAGATCTGCTTTATCAGTAGAAGAAATAGCTACAGAGCCATCAGAGTAGAAAAGAGGAGGGAGGGATGATGAGGTAAAGTTGTTAGAAAAGTTTTTGGCAAAGTGCCAGAAGGAGCGGGAAGAATTCGAGTTAGAAAGTTGAGAGAAATTAGTACGGATGAAATTATTTTTAGCAGAGCGAAGAAAAGACTTAGCACGATTCCGGGCAGAAACGTATAAAAGATGTGATTCAGGGGTGGGTTGGCTCCAGTACCTTTTATAGGCCCTCTCCTTGTTGCGGACAGCATTAGAACAAGCGTGATTAAACCAAGGCTTTCGTGCATTAGTCAAAGGATATGAGAAATGAATGTATGCTTCCATGCCCGAAAGAATAACCTCTGTAATGCGCAAGGCACACCCAGTTGGCTCCCGGCCCCGGAAACAATAATCATTCCAGGGAAAATCAAAGAAGTACTGCCTGAGGGCCTCCCAGTCCGCAGCTCTAAAGTGCCAGAGACGACGTTTCTTTGGAGGGTCCACAGGCTGTACTGGAGCGATAGGACAGGTTAAGGTGATAAGGTTGTGATCGGAGGAGCCCAAAGGAGAGAAAAAATTAACAGTGTAAGCAGAAGGATTAGTTGTAAGGAAGAGGTCAAGTATGTTGGAACTCTCTCCAAGGCGATCAGGGATACGGGTAGGGTGCTGTACAAGCTGCTCTAGGTCATTAAGGATAGAAAAGGTGTAGGCTTGTTCACCAGGTGGATCAGTGAAAAGAGAGGAGAACCAAAGGTGGTGGTGAACATTGAAATCTCCTAGAATGGAGATTTCAGAGAAAGGGGAAATGGATAGAATGTGTTCCATCGTGGAAGTAAGATAGTGAAAGAATTTTTGATAGTCAGTAGAATTAGGAGATAAGTAAACAGCACAGATATATTTAGTCAGAGAATGACAGGAAAGCCGAAGCCAGAGTGTAGAGAATTCGGAAGAATCAAGTTCAGGAACACGAGAGCAAGAAAAGTTGTTGTGTATATATACACAACAGCCACCTTTGGCTTTGAAATGAGTATAGAGAAAGTAGGAGGATACAGAAAAGAGTCTGCTGTCAGTTGCCTCAGACAGCTGAGTCTCAGTTAGAAAAAGAAGGTGAGGTTTAGAGAAGGAGAGGGGATGCTCAACAGAGCGAAAGTTAGAGGAAAGGCCACGAATGTTGCAGAAATGAAGAAGAAGAGAGTCAGACAGTTGTTCCAGGCACCTTGAGTCGTCACCGGGAGAGGGGCAGAAGGTGGGGGCATTTATGGTCCCCCCCCCCGGGGACTCCGAGGCTATGTTATTTGATGCCATTTTTTCTTTTTAAATTTTGAAAAGGAAGTGTGGTGTGTACTGTGCATGTAGTTTGGTATTGATAGTTAGAGAAACTTGTACTGGAGAGCATGCTGGCCTACTCTCTGTGTTACTGAGACACTGAAAAAGTTCAGCTAAGGGGGATGGTCGGGACCTAGTCCCGAGGGCTGATGAAACGGGAGCTCCAGCTCTCCCTATCATCAGCTTTCCATCCACCTTGGGAGTAATGCCCTGCTCGACTGGTGCTCCAGTCTACTCCACAGGTTAGCTGTATCAAATGAAAAGTTTAGCCTTCAGTCGTAGAAAAGAAAGTATTAGTGAAATTGTCGACAAAAAAAATGAGAGTCACGTGCTGTACCAGGCAGGAGCCAAGTGGTGGTCGGGTGTGGTTTAAAAAAAAAAAAAATCTGGCCGTAAAAAGAAAGGAGAGAGAGAGAGAGAGAGAGAGAGAGAGAGACAGACAGACAGACAGACAGACAGACAGAGACAGAGACAGAGACAGAGACAGACAGAGACAGATAGTGAGAGAGATGGTTCAGCAGTTAACTGAAGACTAGACACAAGTATACAGAATGTAAAAGAAATGAGTGGACTGAACGATAAGAGAAGGGGTATCACAGAAAATTTAAGAATAATAGAACTGATAAACTTATGAGAGTAGCAAAGAAAACAAATTGATCACTCAGAGAGTGCAACACCCTGCCCACCAACCGATCAACGGGCCTTGATCTTCGACAGACTCCTCTAGAAATATAATTACTTCATTCTCGTCTAACCCCAACACTTCTGCCAACTTTGGCTCAGATCTGATATAAAAAAAAAAATAATAATAATAATAATACTAATGTATGTGCTTTGTCCACTGACTTTAACCTTTCTCTGAGACCTTAACCTTAGACTGACTCTTCTCGGAATCGGAAATCCGTATACTTTTACCCGAACCCTGAGTTCTACCAAAACCATACTTCACAATTCTGAATACTATCTAACTGTGACCTGCACGTTTCAGTCCTTCTTACAAGTCAGCCTTTCTCTCCACAACCTAACAGTCCCTCTTCATTACTGCTCTACTAACGACTTGCCAATAGCTTCACAACACTCCAAATCTCAGCAAGCAGCAGCTAAGCTTCAAATAAACTTAACTCATTAGAAAATATGCTAAGAAAAAGGAGAAAAACAACCTCATTAACCAAATACATCAACAACCTCTTCAATACAGCAGACTTGAATTTCAAGTGCACCCACATGTTTCCATCTTTAACAAACCACTCCTCCTGAAAAGACACTCCCATATCCTAGAACCTACTCTGAACATACGCATGACCTTTTCTCAGCGCATAAATAACTCCATTGCCAATGGATCTCGTAATCTCGAGACCTTGAAGACACTTACAGGCACTACTCTTGGGCAACAGAAAGAATCCCCGAAGTGCTTACAAGCAGTTTCCCAGAACTACCATAAACTATGCTAGACCAGATTGGACCCGACCTTTACCCACACACACATGGAAAAAACGAAACACTAAACAAAGTCTTACAAAATATAACAGGATGTACATACATCAGGAAACACTTCCAGTCATAGATTATATGAATATGATAGGTATACATTTCATTGCTTCAGCCCACAAGGCATCCCACCCTTGTAATTTTATGTAGTATAACCTCCGTCCACAAAGAAAAAGGAAGCGGACAACTGCTCCACACCACACAAAATTCTCAGCAACATCCTTCCTCCTCCACCTCAGTCCACAAGCCCTATCGCACCCTTGTAACTTCATGTTGAGTAACTCCCTCCCACAAAGGAATAAAAAATAGAACAAGTGCCCCACACTATACAGATAATCTCAGCAACATCCTCCTTCTTCCACTTCAAGTCCTATCTCACTCTTGTAGCTTCATGCTGTATCACCTCCATCCATCCACAAAAAAGAAATTAACAATTATCCCAGACAACACAAATATTCTCACCAACATCCTCCGTCCTCTACTCAGTAATTTAATTCGCAAACATATTTAAACACATAACCCTTACCATCATCCAGAACTCAACCAGTATCCTTCAGTCATCACCACAAGACAAGCCTTTTCTCAGACTTACCTACCAGAGAGATAAGAATACACTTAGACATTCTGAGATGCAGCCTCTACCCTTTCCCACTACAGCGCTTACATAAAGTACAAATCACAAACAATTCATTTTGCCCCAACTGTAGTACAGATCCCAGACCACAACACACCACATGCACCCACAAACAAAGCTTCAACATAACCACACCCAAAGACCTCTGCGAGTGATCAAAGTCACCAATTTCCTGAGGCCCACTGGGTCACAAGATAAGCCTGGAGTTGCAACATCATCATCAACAACAACAAGCTGAACGCATTCACAAAGTTTTGCCTACTTCGAGTTAGAATGATTTATGTTGACCTCGTCTTATGACCTTGGGCTTCCATTTACTGTTTCATAAACAAAAGGTCAACTTCTTTGTTGATCCTCAACTCATAAAACAAGTTTGATCCAAACCAGAAAAAAAAAAAAAGTTTTAGTTACTTGTTCACACAAAACACAAAGTCAAGCTTTGACATTTCCCTCTGATCTGGATCATTTACTGATTGTTCTCCATACGGATTTTTTATCAGTCTTTCCTGACCATTAATCCTTCCACCAAGCTTCGTTCAGACCAAATAAAAACTGAGTTGATCTTGTCTTGTGACCTTGACCTTTGACTGTTTACTCTCAAAACTGAATATTTTTATTATTCCTTATTCTACAGCCTTTCCAGATGTTTTAATCGAAATCAGATAAAACGGGTTAAAGATGACCTTGCCCGGCTACCTTGAGCTCTACCCTATAGTTCTAAAGAAACAACAGCATTACTCCATAGCTGACCTTTAACACTCCCCCAAGTTTGGTCACAGTCGAATCAAAACTCCCTTTTATATTTTGTTAGCAAGAACACACAAACGGGTCATAATCTCACATCGTCGTGTCACCTTAACCACTGATTAATTCTTCTCAAAATTAAATCACTTCATTCTTGCCTCATCCACAACTATGTCCCCGTGATTGGATAAAATTGGATGAAAACTGATTTTGCTTCAAAGTCTGTAAGGCTCATAAAACCTTAACCTTTGATCTGTTGCTCAATGTATACGGTGTATATATATATATATATATATATATATATATATATATATATATATATATATATATCACCACAAGACTATATATATATATATATATATATATATATATATATATATATATAGGTAGATAAATAGATATAGATAGACAGATATAGATAGATAGATAGATAGATATAGATAGATAGATAGATAGATAGATATAGGTCAACCGAGTTCCGCTAAAATTTGGTCAGAACTGTTTAGTATTGTGCTAGCGCACACACACACACACACACACACACACACACACACACACACACACAAATCATAACCCACTCTCGTTCCACGTGTGCAGGTATAACACAGTATTACCTCAAGAACTTGAAGGAAAGGCGGAGACAGATATTGTTTTTTTTCAAGTTTGGTGAAAATTTTCTTCTTTTGCAAAAAGAGTAAGTAAAGTCATACAATATTCTTACATGTGAAGGTTTGGAATGGCATGAGGATAATTTATCAGTAAGAGCAGGATAACTGGAGCTATTAGGTAATTTGTGTGGAATGTATGTTGAGGAGGAAATATATTTATTTTCAATAACAGCTGAGGTCAGTACAGAAAGGCTCCGTCTCACGTTATAAAGAGAAAGAGAGAGAGAGAGAGAGAGAGAATCAGTTTGAAGTTGTTGTTGTTGTTGTTGTTAGATTTACCCCGAAAAAAGATTGGGACACGGGCAAACAAAGAGCCCGTCAGAGCTGCGCAGGGCACGCGCATTCTATATTTAGTGAGGAGGGGGGGGGGGAGAACCTTGACCATGTAAGAATATTTAGAGGAGTACCACCAATAACACCAGCAGCATCCGCAACATCGTCCCCCGAACGAACAAATCTCCAGTTTGGCCGGAACCTGAGCAGAGCAGTGGCCAGGCAGTCAAGGATATAATGTAAGAGCGGCTCGACGGACCTCGTAAGGCAATGGGAACATGGGTCAGGCTCCAAGCCAGCATTCTTCTTATAGCAAGGAAATCCCATATGCAACCTCCGGACCTGCACCAGTAAGTAATTAGGGAGACCTGGGGGAGATGAAAGTAGTGTGTAGGACATGGCTGTGGCATACCAGATAGCAGATCTGGAGCCCTCAGAGATGCAGAGCTGATGGTCATCATGCAAAAGCCTACCAGCAGTGTTGACAATCATGCGAATAATGTGCACGGTACAGGGGCAGAGGTGGAATGTGATTTCCGGGAAAGAGCAAGCAGCCCGTGCAGCCGCATCGGCAAGCTTATTGCCAGCAATTCCAACGTGGCCTGGGAGCCAATGAAGTGTGATGGTGCCACCAGTGTTGGTGATGAGAGATGCAACAGCGTGTATGGCAGTTAGGAGAAACGTATTATCAGTGAGAGAGAAAGATTGCAAGCTCTGAAGCGAGAAGAGGGAGTCAGTATGGATAATAACACGCTGGTGTTGATGGCGATGAGCGTGGCACAGTGCACCTAGTATTGCAACGAGTTCTGTCTGAAAAGCAGAGGCACCTGGGGAGAGTCACCATGATTCAATACATAGGCCGAAGGCAAAGGCTGAGCCCATAGAACCATCAGGGCAGACACAGCCATCGGTAAAATAAGTCGCCAAGTCATGAGAGCGCAGAGCAGATATTCGACAGAGGTCCTCCTGTTGAAGGATGGCGGGAATGGAGAAACGAGGTTTTGCCCCCGAGGGATAGAGAATCATGAAAGGAGGAGGAGTACATGGTGGTGGGGCAGAATATTCAGGACAGGGTAAGTCAGGATCACGACAAATGGCAGGAGCAGCATCCAAACGGTGAACAGCAGCAGCAGTGGCCTGAGTCCAATCTCGGTGGGGTCGAGGGTCCAGTGGCCTGGTTAACAAACGCCTGAGCAAGGCACATACAGGCAGGTGAGGTTGACGATGCACCAGTTGAAGAGTGGTAACCGCCGCACACAATGCAACTCGATGTTCCAGGGAAGGCAAAGCACTCTCAGCCTGAAGACTGAATATATGGGTCCAGCGGGGGTCACCCAACATAATGTGTAGTGCATCATTTTGCATGGCCTCCAGAGAGCAGATGGACTGTGGGGCTAGACAAGTGAGGCAGATAGCACTATAATCAGTCAGAGAGCGTTTGGCGTGCATATAGAATATTTGAAGAACATTATAGGATGCATCCAGGCTGCGTTTCGAGAGAAACCTGAGCGCAGCAGTGCAGGAGGTAGCGCATTCTCGTAAATATTTGATATGCCTGGCGCAGGTAAGTCCACTGTCAAGCCAAACCCCCAGTTATTGGTGTAGAGTGACGTGGGTAAAGTGGTGGCCACCAAGCAGCAGCAGGGAGTCTGGGGGACGGAGTCCAAACGGTAGACATTTGGTCTTTGCAAAGTTGATTTTAAGACCCAATGCATTACATTTAGCATGTAGCCTGGAAAGAACAGCAGGGGACTGGGAGAAACAGTCCCTTCTCGAAAAAACAAGTGCCAAATCATCGGCATAGCAAAGCAGAGTAGTGCCAGGACCATAGTTAACAGAGAGTAAACCCTCCACCAGGATATTAAATAGCAGGGGACTCAAGACACTTCCCTGTGGGGTGCCATTGTTATGCCAATAAAAAGGGGAAAGTTGTCCTTGGAACCTGACCTCAGCAGTGCATCCAGTGTAAAAAATCACGGACCCACGACAGAAACCTACCTCCCACTCCCCGGGCTGCAAGGGCTGCCTGAACAGCAACTGGGTTAGCCAGTTCAAAGGCTTTTTCAAGGTCGAGGAAGACAGCCATACCCCGTCCACCTCGGAGCACCCCAAGGAAGGATACAAGGCAATGAGTGGCACTCCTGCCTGGATGATAAGCAAAGATCCTTGGGTGCAATGATCCCAGCTGCCAAGAGAGGCGAGCATGAATGATCCTCTCAGCTGTCTTAGCGATGCAGCTGAGGAGGGAGATGGGGCACATGGCGACGGGATCACGAGGCTTTGGAATCGGGTGTATGACAGCTGTCTTCCACGACCTAGGCAGACGACCCATAGACCACGAGAGGTTGAGCAGATCAAGCAGGCGCTCGCTACCAAAATCTCCAGCGTGGGACAGGATGGAATAAGTGAGCCCATCGAGCACCGGCGCAGTGTCTTTTCTGTGATGCAGCACTTGGTGCAGTTCCTGGCTGGTGATGGGCCCATCAGCAGGATCAGGCTCAAGACAGGCAGCCTGAATTGCTGTGACACAAGATTCAGACAGCTGGGCCTGCAAGGCACTGATGGGCAGCGGGAGATTGTGGGGTGCAGAACAGTCCGTGAAGTACTGCGCAAAACGGCTGACTTCGGCGGCAGTGTTAGGATGAGAAGGCGTTAGAGGAGGACATGGATCAGAGATGGACAGGAGTCGACCCCACATCTCTCTGAGAGTGGAGTGAAAGTCCAAGGTACGACACCACTGGATCCATGCCTCCTCCTGGAGGCGGCGCTTTTCAGAATCAACATGTCGTGTAAAGGCAACAAGGTACCAGCGGTGAG
The DNA here is from genome assembly GCF_032717465.1 of Coenobita brevimanus. NCBI lineage: Eukaryota > Metazoa > Arthropoda > Malacostraca > Decapoda > Coenobitidae > Coenobita > Coenobita brevimanus. The sequence goes on along the minus strand of NC_137048.1, from coordinate 2,616,880 downwards.
GGGATGTATGGCACCACTGGTACTGTTTGTGCAATGCATTTAGCCGGTGATTCAGTTCCTTAACCCTGTCGCTATAACACCAACCGTCCCTGTAGCACCTCGCAGACTGCCGCTGCATTGGAATTGCAAGAACTGCAGCCCGGGAAAGAACCCAGGCCACTTAATCTGCCCTACCCTCGAGGTCTGGAGCTGGAGGAGAGGCCTCAAAGCCTGTGGCCAAAGCATGAACAAAGGCAGCCCAATCAGCCTGGTGGAGGTCCCACCATGGTGGGGGGAGAGGGGGTGGAAGAGGCGTTTTTTTTTTTTTTTTTTTTTCATAATAATCATGGCGGCGCAACTGCCAGGGTCATATGCCGCCGTATAACAAAGAAGTAAAAAGCAAAAAAACAAAAAATAGAGGATAAGCCAATAAAAAAGGAGAAAATCTAAATATCTTTAAGAAGTCCTGCCTCCTTGACAAAGGAGAGGGTTGCCCCTCCCAAGGCACAGGCATCCTCCCCAAGCACGGAGGAAAGATGATACTCACCTCCATCCGTTTGGTGGTCAGAGAGGAACCGACGCCGTAAATCCTCAAGACTAGGACACTCCACCAACAGGTGCCGAACAGTCAAGGGAACCAGACAGTCATCACAGAATGGAGGAGGAACCCTCTCCATTAAAAAACCGTGAGAGAAACGGGTGTGGCCAATGCGGAGGCGGCACAAAGCAGTCTCCCATTGACGAGGGAACCCCTGGTAACTGAATGAGCCCACCTTCCGGCAAATCGAGCGCAACTTATTGGCACCCACAGCATCCCAATGCTCCTACCAACAGCACCAAACTCTGAAGGCAATAAAGGAGCGCATATCTGCAGCAGGCAGACGATACAGAGGGGACTGTGCAAGAGGGGGACGAGCCGCTGCCGCCTTGGCCAGCTGATCAGCTCGTTCATTCCCTGCCACTCCTACATGAGCTGGAACCCAACAGAAATCTACACGACGTCCACGACGCCCTAAAAGGAAAAGCCACTCTAAAACGGATAAAACCAAAGGATGAGAGGGATTAAAAGACTCCATTGCAGAAAGAGCACTTCGTGAGTCACTAAAAACAGTAAAAGCAGTGTGGGAGAGAGTGAAGAGAATCTGAAGGGCAAATAAAATAGCAGTCAGCTCAGCCGTAAAACAGAAGCAGTCACAGGGAGGCTCCCACCTCGACAGAAGGTGGGAAACACCACACCAAAGCCCACACCCGCATCAGACTTAGATCCATCAGTATAAACTGGTATGGAGTCCCCATGAGAAGAGGCATGCTCTAAAAACAGAGAAAATAAAACCTGAGGAGGAAGGGAGGCCTTACTGGATGAGAAGAAACGACAAAATGTCACCCTGGGGAGAAGCCAGTAGCCCACCCTCGGGACACGGTGGGGAGTGATCGGCACAGAAGGAACAGAGAAGCTAGACATAATCGACTGCACCCTGAAACCAAAGGGCTTTGGAAAGGATGGCCGAGTGGCAAAAATAGGTGACCGAGAATCTTGAGAGACCTTGAGAAAGGGCACGGAGTCTGGGAGACGAGATAAGCGATACCAACATCTCATCAAAAGGGAAGAGCGGAGCAAGTCTAGAGGAAGGACACTAGCATCAGCCAACAAACTCGAAATCGGGAAGATCGGAATGCCCCAGTGGCGAGACAGAACACCAGCATGATGTATGGAATCTAAAATACGAAGCCGGGCTTCTGAGGCAGAGGAATAAACTTCACATCCATAATGAAGTTTGGATAAAATCAGAGACTGATGCAAGAGGAGGAGGGTCTTGCGATCAGCTCCCCAGTATGTGTGCGCTAAAACTTTCAAGAGACCCAATGCTCTGAGACACTCAGCTTTTACGTACCTCAAGTGAGGGACCCAAGTCAACCGGCTGTCAAAAATCAGCCCTAAAAACCGGGTTTCCTTTAAACACGAAATACGACGCCCATCTAAAAAAAGGTTTGGGTCAGGGTGGACTCCACGAACACGATAAAAATGCATGGCAACGGTCTTCTTGAAGGAAAATCGAAAACCTCGTTCATCAGCCCATCTAGAGACATGGTTGAGAGCCATCTGCATCCTCCTTTCTGCCATTGACATCCGTGAGGCAGTGACAGAGATTGATAAATCGTCAACATAGAGAGAGCCACGAACACCATCAGGGAGCACAGAAATAACGCTGTTAATTGCCACTGCGAAAAGGGTAACACTTAATATGCTCCCTTGTGGCACACCATCCTCAAGGGGACGTGCAGTAGACAGCTCACTCCCGACTCGGACCCGAATAAAACGATTAGATAAAAACTCCCGGATAAAAGTGGGGAGTTGCCCACTGAGACCAAACTCATAAAGAGATTGGAATATACCATGACGCCAGGAAGTGTCGTACGCCTTCTCCAAATCAAAGAACACTGTGATATGATGCTGGTTAGTTGCAAAAGCCTGGCAGATGGAAGATTCTAAAGAAAGGAGAGCATCTGTGGTCGACCGCATCTTCCGAAACCCACACTGGACTGGAGACAAGTAACCACCCTTCTCTAAGTACCACATGAGCCGACTATTCACCATCTTTTCGAGGACCTTACAAAGGCAAGATGTCAGCGAGATAGGGCGATAATTAGTGGCCTGCAAGTGATCCTTACCCGGCTTAGGGATGGGGAGAACCACAGCAACATCCTATGAGGTCGGAAACCCACCATTGCACCAAATTCTGTTATACAGTGACAACAGAAAATGAAGGCCTGCATCAGGCAAGTGGTGTAAGAAGGCATATGGAACATCATCCAAGCCTGGAGACGAGTCGCAACACTGCGACAATGCCATCTGAAGTTCAGAAGCAGAAAAAGCAACATTATACGACTCCTCCGCAGTAGATGGAAAACTAATGCCCAAAGATTCCAGGTACCGTCGGCGGCGTGCCAACGGGGATGAGGTGTCCTTCCTAGAGACATTAGCAAAATGAGCTGCAAATATCTCGGCAACAGACGAAGAATGAGCCACCACCACACCTGCATGAGATAAAACAGGAGGAGAGGGAACAGGAAATTTCCCTGAAATCTTCCTCACCCGTTTCCACACTTTTGTGAGAGGAGTCTGTGAAGAAATTGAAGAAACAAATGATGCCCAAGACTTCCTCCTAGCCTCCTTCATAACCCGCCGGGCATGAGCTCGGGCCCTCCTATATGCCACTAAGTAACCAGGGTCACCTCGGTGACGACGAAGTCGGGAGAAAGCAGCACGTTTAGCCCGAACAGCAGAAGCACACTCATCAGTCCACCAGGGAACTGGACGGCAAGGAAAGTGACCAGCTGTTCTCGGAATACTCTGCAGTGCCGCCGAGTGTATTAAGTCTGTGAAATACCCAACAGCAGCATCAGTGCTGACAAAATCCTCCACACATCGGTTCGGGGAACACAGCTCCTCAAAAACCGGCCAGACCGCCCTATCCAAGCGCCAGCGGGGAAGACGACGCCGAGGTGCACTCTGTGTCGATCTTAATAAAATATGGAAGTGGTCACTGCCATGTAAGTCTGGTAACACAGCCCATGTAAAATTCAGGGCAACCACTGCAGAGCAGAGACAAATCAATAAAAGTAAAAATACCCGTTTGACTATGGAAGTAAGTAACTTCACCAGAATTTAAAATGTACAGGTCCACATCCTCCACAATGGAGGCTAACATAGTACCTCTAGTATCAGCTGTGGAGCCACCCCACAGGGGATGATGACTGTTCATATCAGCCAGCAAGAAATAGGGTGAGGGAAGTGCACGAATAAGATTTTCAAGATCAACCCTCTCAATAGTGGCACTAGGAGGGAGGTACAAAGAGCACACAGTATAACGACGGGGAAGGAAAATCTGGAGTGCAACAGCCTGCAGTGGAGTGTTAAGATTCACAGCAGTGAAAGGTATGTCACTGCATACTAGAATAGCCACACCCCCACCATGACCTTGTCCAGGAAGAGGATCTGAATAAAAAACCTGGTAACCAGGTGGACTGGGAAGCGCAGCATCACCAACCATTGTCTCTTGTAGGCAAACACACACAGGTGAATACTCAGCCAGAAGCCAACGGAGTTCCTCCCAGTTGGCTCGTAAACCACGGCAGTTCCATTGAATAATATTAGCCATTAAAACTACTGAAATAAAAAGGGGCAGGGGAGAGGGACAAACAGAAGACCATAAAAAAAAATACTAAAGATATTAAAATGGAGGAACTATATACACAAAAGAAAGGGTCACTTAGTGGAAATCACTGAGCGACCCTGGGAGACAATCTTCTTGGGAATGCGGATACGCCCACTAAGGGGCTTGCCACGGGCAGCAGCATGGCTAGAACGAGGGCCTGGGGTCTGCGAAGTGTTGGGAGACTTCACAGACACCCGTCGCTGCCCAGCAGGAGAGGAAGAGCTACTCCGAACCCTGCCCGGGGCCCCCAGTGAACCGAGAGGTAGAGCAGGAGGGATTGGGGTCCTGGCCTCCAAACGTGGAGGGGGCAGGACAGGATCCTCAAAGGTAACCGGAGGAGGAACATCCGATTCCCCGGAGGAAGAGGTGCCAGACTGACCTGACACCCCAGAAGCCCCCGAAGACCCAGAAGCAGGGTCTGAGGGCTGTTGCACAGATGGACTAACTACAGAGGATGTGGACTCCACGACCGACACCTTGCTTGGAGGATCTTCAAGACTCAAAGACTCTGAGGAACCACGATGACGTTTAGCAAATGAAGAATGTGCACCATGACTACCAGGGGATACCATTGATGAAGAGGTCAAGTCTTGAACTGTAGTGGCAACCGTCTCAAGTGCGGGAGATTGTTGCACTGACATGGAATCAGCAGATGAAGGCATTGGAGCTGACACAACAGGAGGAACTCGGGTCTGCTGCTGGACAGGACGACGAGGACGGCTATGACCGGACAAAACTGATGCATAAGACACTCCGTTACGGAAAACAGATGACATGGCTCTACTCCTGGCCTCAGGAAAGCTTATTTTATCCCGATTACGGATGAGGAGGATCTCCTTCTCCAAGCAAAACCGGGCACAGTCTTTAGATGAAGCAGGATGTGCCTCACCACAGTGCAAACAACAAACAGGTCCAGGACAGTCCTGTCCTGCATGAGTGGATGCTCCACAACTGACACACACCACTGGGAGGCCCTGTTGCAAACGACGACAGACTCGCCCAACATGCCCGTACATCTGACAGTGGTAGCAGCGTCGTGGATTTGGGACAAAGGGTTTGACCCTAAGGGACAACCAAGCCACCTTGATGGATGAAGGCAGAACAGTACAGTCGAACGTCAGCAACAAGGATGGAGTTGGGGTAAGAATACCATCAACCTTCTTCTGAAATCTCTCCACTTTAACGACCCTGTGGACCTGGAGTTCTTCAAGCAGCTTCTCTTCACTGGAACGCAATAAGTCTTTCGAGAAAACAACACCTCGACTTTGATTAAAAAAGGCATGAGGAACACAAGTGAACAGTGCATCCGGGTCCTTACACTGGGCAGCCAGCCGGGAACCCTCTTCAGGGGATGTAACCTCCACTAGGAGGCCACCATCCCCCTGAGGTGAAATCTTCGGTTCTCTGCCACAGATTGACACAATGCGCTGATGAACAGTAAAAATGTCTAGATTCCCAATAGGCTGACCATCCAAAGTGCGAATGGTGTAGTACCTTGGGAAATCAATCCTCTCATAGACACCTGGCAGGACCTAACGGGCATGTCCACAAGATGACGATGTCTGTTGCCGGCTCTTCTTCTTTGTAGTGGCCACTGACCGGAAACCACTGGAACCAGGCAGGTATGGTTCCAAGGTGGCAATGTGGGCCACACCAGCCAGAGGCACACGAGGCACACAGGAGGGAGACTGTGAAGGATGGTCAGGGACGGAACCAGGGTCGTCAGCCGCAAGAATGTTGGAGGAAGCCATATGTAATAAAAAACAACCTTCATTCCCCCACCCCTCCACCCACCATGGAGCCCAACAAGGGGAGGCCATATGCCAGGGAAAGCACAACTGGCGACCCCAGAGGTAGTGGGAAAGTATACGCAGGTAACCACCAAGGGACCCTGACAAGGGTGACTCCAGGACGATAGGAGCCACCAGGTCCCCCAGTGCCCGCTTGACCCTAAAGCCACTAGGTGACTAGCCTGGATGGCTAGCCAGTGACCAGCCGATTGACCTGGTCGGGCCCAACCAGGCCACCCGTCTAGCCAGAATAAGGGACCAAAGAGGTGTATTGCTAGCTGCAAGGCGCACCATGCAGCATCACTCAACCTCCAGGACTCCCGTCTCCCAGCATTACGGGATGCCACGCACGGCAAACACGTGGGGAGGCAACAGTCCCGCCCTAGATGGCAAATGGGCAGGGACTGACATCACCAGTAGGCCTCCTCTACCAGTGATGTAGGGGGTGCTTGGTCCACGACACTGACAAATGCCGAACCCTACAAAGGTAGGCATGCCTCCAAAGTAGGTGGCACTGCCAGCCACGCTTCAAGCCCCGCCACCACGTCAAGGTGACCCCCCTCAGCGGGGGGAAGAGGCGTTAATGGCAGATCAACCACCAGGGCAAAGTGGTCACTCGTGAGGTGAGGGTGGAGGGACCACGAGGCTGAGCTTGCGAGGGGGGAAGACACAAAAGAAAGATCAAGGTGGCCCCCATGGATGTGGGTGGGTTCCATGGTATCATTTAATAAGGACACACCACCTATCTCCTCCAAAACGAGGGAGATATGGTGGCCCGCTTCACTGGTTTGAGAGGGAGACGAGAGGATCTCATGATAGGCATTAAAGTCCCCCCCAATGAAAACTAAGCCTGTGGCAGCTTCGGAGAAAATTTCCCCCAAGTCTAAAGTTCCCATATGGTTCTTATAAACACTGTTTATCTTCAGTGGGGATGTATCAAGGTTGAGGACCACACCTTGCACCTCCATGTCAGGGCCACAAAAAGGAGGAGAGTTGCAAACGGAGCAGGAGATGTGCTCCTGCACCACAATGGCACAGCCACGTGTGGAGCCACGGATATACGGGAGGAGATAGGTGGCATATCCCGGGAGCCTGAAGGTGGAATTGCTGGGCAGCAATGTCTCCTGGAGGAGGAAGACGTGAGGCTGGTCTCGCATAGCCACCTCCTGTAAGAGTGGGAGCTTGTTGCCGGCCCCTATGCAGTTCCACTGAATTATTCTGAGGTAGCTAGCATCAGGTCACCAACAGGTGGAGGCATCTGAGGTTCAACCTGCAGGGGAATCGGGTCCTTGAACATAGATGAAGCTGCTGCTGGTGTTAACTAGGGTGTTGCGGAGGCGAGAGGATGACAAGTTGCCCGTGAGGCAGGAATTGGTGCAGTAGAACATCAAGGCCTGACCTTCCGCACTAGGGGGGCAGTCCAGCGAGGGGAAGGCCTCGCCTTCCGTGTCGGGTGAGCTGGCCTGCGGGAAAGTGGAGGGGCAGAGAGGCGCTGCTTCTGCTCCACATCCTAGTCAAGGACCCAATCGACTGTGGCGACAACGGGTGCTGTGTCGAGCTGCACCCCAAAGGCCTGTGTGAGAGCTTGTGTGATGGCGACTGCAAGCTGGGTATCCAACATCTTCAACTCTTCCAGAGTGAAAAGCGGAGGCGACTGGGTGGAGGCGGGGGGAGGACTGGAGGTGGAGCTGTTCTGTGGACCCTATGATGGTTGTGGTGGGTGGTGCACCTTGACAGTCATCTTACAGACTGACCCTCGTGTCACGAATCAAATTCGCGACATTTCCCTTTTGTGAGAAGCCACGAACTATTAGTGGAAAACTCACTGTGTATCGCTCAGTTAACCATTTCTCTCTCCATTTCGGGGTACATTTTTCAAAACATTCGTCACTGTTTTCAAAAGTGACCGATTTAATGCACGTCACTAAGTGCTGTACTGAGCGATACTATTGTTTCTTTATTGTTCGCCCCTGCTTGCCTCGACCGTTAGAAAATGCGGCCTACTGCTCCCCCTTTTGTTCCCACGACTTGGTCAGTCTAGTGTTTGTTGTGACGGAGAAAGGTCCTATGCTCAAGAAGTGTGAGAGGTCAGCTAGCACCCAAGCTCCACTAGTACAGTGCCCAGTACTCCCACCCCCCGGGTGATACACAGCATTCATCGACCGGTATTTCCTTTTTGTAATCCTAGTTTTAAGAGTTTAATTAAGGTGTTTTTCCTAGGCGTAAGTATTTAGCTTTTGCGTGAGTGAGTGAGTGCGATCTCTTTATTTGATTTTGAAGTGTAACGTTAAATTTATTTTTGTAATCAATAAATTTAACAGTTCTTTTCCTTGAGCTTAATGTAATGTAAACTCTTGTTTCATTTCTCCAAATTAAGCTTATTTTCCATATAGCTCCTAGCTTGCATAAACGTTTTACTATTCATAACTGGTACTTAGACCAGTCTTGTTGTATTAAACTTGAAATCCGTTGTGCCTTCTAGGAGCTAAGCATCGGCAAGAACCTGATGTTAGTATTAGTTATTTATTGTCAGGGGTGAAGTAACTTTCTCCAGAGGCTAACAGTACTAATTCAGCATTTGTGAGTAATTAGTCTCTGCTGTGTACTGTTGAGAAAGTTTTTAAATTCTCGTTCTTAGAGAATCGTTGCTTGATTTAGCAAGACAATCATTGTCCCTGCTCTTTAATATTATTGAATATTAATATCAATTAAATAATATTTAAGCATTTATTTTAAAAATACTGTGATATTATAAAAACCCCGTGACAATTGGCGACCTCATTCCAGGATATTAACTCCTAGCTATAAAGCTATTCACGAGATAGTGCTCACTCGTTCATATTTAGGAATTTATCATTAAAGTTTATAGGCACAAGTTTACTGGTGGTTACCGTTGATTTAGCAAGTTAATTTTTGCTTTATTAATCAATAGAGTACTTAACTCTAGTTTATTCTTGGTAACGCCAGACGATTTTATTCGCTCCTGGGAAGTCGCCGTACCCATTGTGTTTATTATTGAGTCTTCCCAGTCATTTACATTTTTGATTTATTCTTTGCCAGTTAACTAGATAAGACTGGTCACCACTAGCTTGTGTCTGTACTCTTTACTTGTGTCATTAGCATTGGTTTGCGAAGCAGTCAGTGCTCAGTTTCGGGTTGCTTAGTAAATTGAGCTAGCATCATGGCAGCCAGTGCTTATGTACAGGAAGCCAAAGATATGGGTCTCACAGACCCAGAGAAAATACAGAGTTACGTTCTCTCACGGTTTAATTACGAGCAAGAACGTGAGAAAGATGCTCGTGAAGAGCGTAGAATTCAGCGCGAATACGAGCGAGAACAGCGCGAATACGAGCGAGAACAGCGTGAACACGAGCAAAAACAGCGCGAACTCGACTTGGAACACGAGCGAGAACAGCGTGAGGAACGAGAGAGAGAACGAGAACACGAACGTGCCGAGCGAGAAGCACGAGAAAAACATGAACTTGAAGTGCTGAAGCTCAAGCGAGATTCCTTGGCTTCAGACACGTCTGGTGCAGTTGGTCCAAGCTCCACGAGCATTCTCCCTGCACATGTCCTGGCGACCCCACGCATCAAGCTTCCTTCATACAAGGAAAGCGAGCGAATCAAGCCATACATAGCTCGTTTTGATGACATGGCAGATATGTATCAACTGGATGAGGCAGCTAAGCGGATCCAATTTCTTAGTTTATTTGAGGGCCCTGCCCTCGATATTCTCCACAGAATTCGTGGAGACAATCTCACATATGAGATGATGAAAGCTGCACTCATTAAGGCGTATGGTCTCACAGTAGACGACGCCAAAGTTCAGTTCATGCGAGCTCGTCTCCAAGACAAGGAGACAGCTGTTCAGTTCCTTGATCGTCTCACAGCTTACTTAAATGAGTGGATGGAGAAAGATGAAACTCTTTCCACGCGTGAGGGGATAATTGACCTTTTGCTGCGTACGCAGCTAGAGAGGTCGTGGCCTGCTGAGCTCATAGCACTGCTTAAGATCTGCCAGGTGAAAGATGCCAGCCAAATGGCAGAAAAGGCTGACGCATTCTTTACTGCATACGGGTATCAAGCTCGTAAGCAAAACACCTGGAACAGAAAACCTGACAAGTCTGGGAAGCCGTCTCAGATGGAACCCCAGCAACAAGGCCATTCTCAGAATAATGGCCAAGGTCCAAAACTGCAGTGGAAGGACCAGGGGCAAAACACTCAGAAACCTGAGTGGAAGAGGTACAACAAGTACCCTAACCAGCAGCAGTATCAGCCACGCAACCGACCGTCGGGACAAACTTTTTCACCACCAGCTCAAAAGAGGCAGGAAGCGAATGCAGCCTTCATTCCTCAGCAGCAGCATGGTGGTCACGTCCCTACCAGTATGGGTACTTCCCCACAGTTCACTAGTCCCACAGTGACAGTGAACCCCCCTCCACAGATGGCCAATGTTCCATCTTCCCAATACAACCCTCAAGGCACAATGTTTGCCGCATCAATTCAGCAGCCTCATGAGTGGCTAGCTGCTTCCTCCACAGGCCCTCCCGAAGGTGACAGTACCTTCCTTGTTCAGCCAGGGTTTGTGGAAGGCATTCCTGTGAAGGTCCTGAGAGACAATGGTTCCTCAGGTTGCTCTGTTAAGCAGAGTTTAGTTCGGCCTGAGCAGTATACAGGTCGACAGATCCATACAAACCTTATTGATGGATAAGTGAGATTGTTCCCTGAGGCATGTATCCAGGTGGCATCTCCATTTTATACTGGTACGACACTTGCAGCTGTCATGCCAGAGCCTCTATTTGACCTTACAGTAGGCAATATTCAAGGAGCCAAGGATAGTTTCTCCGATGATGACGCTACTCAGACTTCGGCTGCTGCGGTAACACGAGCCATGACTGAGGCTCCAGACTGTGTCACCCCAGTGATCATTGAATCGCCGCAAGATCTGATGTGTAGTCAACTTGTTGTACAAGAACAACATTCTGACCCGACACTTGCTGCCGTGCGGAACAAACAAAAGGGTCGAGTGATTAAGTATTCACGGGGAGGTCGAGCCAAGTTCCTTCGCAAACAAGGACGGCTCTACCGTGAGTCACGAACACCCGAGGGCGAGGTTCGACTGCAGTTTGTCGTCCCCGCCAAGTACCTCCAAGCAGTGTTAGAATGGGGTCATTGTTCAGCCTCAGGAAGTCACCTGGGCAAAAGGAAGACCCAGGGCCGTATCCGAGCTGACTTTTTCTGGCCAGGGATGGGACGAGACATAGATAGTTTTGTGCGTTCCTGCAGTGTGTGCCAAAGTATCACCACTAATCAGGGACATGCCCTTCCTGTGCCGTTCGTAACCACACCTGTAATCTCTGAGTCAGTTGAGAGACAAGGTAGTGTTGAAGTGGGTGCAGACCTGACATCTCGCCCATTGGCCCCACAGGACACATTATGTCCAGGGCCTGTACATACATATTATGTACCGTAAGTTAAGGGAGAAGACTGGGCGAATAATATTTCACCAGGGTTTCCAGCTTTTATTTGAGTAATCCAAGGACCAGCCTGGTTCCCAGTCAAAAGAGTAGACCTGACGTCTCACTTGTTGGCCCCATAGGACACAGTGTGTCCAGGGCCTGTACATACACGTGTACTGTAGGTTAAGGGGGAAGTTCGAGAGAGAACTCCGCAGAGGCGACTCAAGGCTATGGAAGACCCGAGTTTGCACAAGGATTCTCAGCTCCCCGATACTAATAGAAGTACTATAGGTTAAGGGGGAGTTCGAGAGAGAACTCCGCAGAGGCGACTCGAGGCAATGGAAGACCCGAGTTTGCACAAGGATTCTCAGCTCCCCGATACTAATATAAGTACTATAGGTTAAGGGGGAGTTCGAGAGAGAACTCCGCAGAGGCGACTCGAGGCTATGGAAGACCCGAGTTTGCACAAGGATTCTCAGCTTCCCGATACTAATACAAGCACTGTAGGTTAAGGGGGAAGTGAGAACTCCGCAAAGGCGACTTGAGGCTATGGAAGACCCAAGTTTGCACAAGGATTCTCAGCCCTCCGATACTAATATAAGTACTGTAGGTTAAGGGGGAAGTGAGAACTCCGCAGAGGCGACTTGAGGCTATGGAAGACCCAAGTTTGCACAAGGATCCTCAGCTCTCCGATACTAATATAAGTACTGTAGGTTAAGGCACTTCCTCCCATTTTCTATTTTAGTTGGTGATGGGCGAATAATATTTCACCAGGATAGGCATCCTCTGTCGGAAATTTAGGAATAAAGGTTGAGGACCCGTGTGCAGTTCGAGGCTATGGAAGACCCGAGTTTGCACAAGGATTCTCAACTTGCCGACCATGATCGTGTGCTATAATTAATGGCGACCTCGAATGTACGAAGCTTAGGCTGTCACTTGTATTTTTCAGCCAGAGCGTATTTTTCGTACCATGTACTGATCGCTAGGCAGAGAGAGTAATTGTAACATAATAAAATTTTGTCTCATTTACACTTTTGATGCTCCACCTCAATTAATTTTGCAGGTACAGCAATGGGCGTAGCAGTTTTGCTGTGTGGGCCAGCTGATCGTCTCCTGCACGCTGCCGCCTCTTCTCTTCTGCCTTCGTCGTCGCCATATTATTTACTGTCATTTTACACATAGGTACAGTCACACTACAACTGTCACACCTACACCGTGTATTACATACACCACACTACACAACAAATAGTTGTCAGTGTAAATGTAGTGAATTTTCGCTCAGTTTGACCTGAGTACAGGATTTTCACCGCCGTCACGGAGTTTTTCCCTCAAGCTTGCTTCTATTAACGTAAATACGAGTTTTTTTTTGCTCACTGGCGACTGTGACTTTCTCCTGTAGCAGGATAGCACACACACCACAGTGTGAATCTTGTGTGACTGAGTTAGGATGTGTACATATATATATATATATATATATATATATATATATATATATATATATATATATATATCCACAAATTTTTTCCCATAAGGAAAAAATTTAATTTTGTAAGGGCGTAATGTCACGAATCAAATTCGCGACATTTCCCTTTTGTGAGAAGCCACGAACTATTAGTGGAAAACTCACTGTGTATCGCTCAGTTAACCGTTTTTCTCTCCATTTCGGGGTATACTTTTCAAAACATTCGTCACTGTTTTCAAAAGTGACCGATTTAATGCACGTCACTAAGTGCTGTACTGAGCGATACTATTGTTTCTTTATTGTTCGCCCCTGCTTGCCTCGACCGTTAGAAAATGCGGCCTACTGCTCCCCCTTTTGTTCCCACGACTTGGTCAGTCTAGTGTTTGTTGTGACGGAGAAAGGTCCTGTGCTCAAGAAGTGTGAGAGGTCAGCTAGCACCCAAGCTCCACTAGTACAGTGCCCAGTACTCCCACCCCCCGGGTGATACACAGCATTCATCGACCGGTATTTCCTTTTTGTAATCCTAGTTTTAAGAGTTTAATTAAGGTGTTTTTCCTAGGCGTAAGTATTTAGCTTTTGCGTGAGTGAGTGAGTGCGATCTCTTTATTTGATTTTGAAGTGTAACGTTAAATTTATTTTTGTAATCAATAAATTTAACAGTTCTTTTCCTTGAGCTTAATGTAATGTAAACTCTTGTTTCATTTCTCCAAATTAAGCTTATTTTCCATATAGCTCCTAGCTTGCATAAACGTTTTACTATTCATAACTGGTACTTAGACCAGTCTTGTTGTATTAAACTTAAAATCCGTTGTGCCTTCTAGGAGTTAAGCATCGGCAAGAACCTGATGTTAGTATTAGTTATTTATTGTCAGGGGTGAAGTAACTTTCTCCAGAGGCTAACAGTACTAATTCAGCATTTGTGAGTAGTCTCTGCTGTGTACTGTTGAGAAAGTTTATCAATTCTCGTTCTTAGAGAATCGTTGCTTGATTTAGCAAGACAATCATTGTCCCTGCTCTTTAATATTACTGAATATTAATATCAATTAAATAATATTTAAGCATTTATTTTAAAAATACCGTGATATTATAAAAACCCCGTGACACCTCGACAAGAGCCGAGGGTAGTGGGGGAAAGGCAGTTTCATCAAGAGGAGGTGGACTTGGTACAGGAGGGCTGCGCCTCTGTCCCAAAACGAAAGTGCCTGGAGGAGCTGGAGTGGCACAGGTGGACTGCTGCTCCTTCACCCAGGCAACCTGTCTCTCTCTGCCTGGTGTCACCCTCTTTACCCTCGCACAGCAGCTGGGGTGCCATGCGTGGTGTGATCAAGAGCAGTTGGGGCATTGTGATGTAACCGGCTCCTTTGCCTTGAACTTGGCGAGGCATTGTGTGGTGTCATGAGCACCGCTGCAGTTGCCGCAGACTACCGGGCAGTTGCATCTGGCACAGTGGTGGCCGAACCTCTGGCACCGGTAGCAGCAACAAGGTTCCAGTGTGTAAGGCCTAAGCCAGAACACACTCCAGTTGCCGAGGTCTAGGGACAGCACAAGTGGTCCACGAAGGGTGACACAAACTTGCTGTGTCTCCTCCCTCGTCTTGCGATTTTGACATTGCGATGCCTCTTCTACTAGCTGGTGCTGAAGGAGTATGGCCACTGGCATGCATTGCAGGTAGCCCATCACTACAGCCTTGGTGACCTGGCCACCCCGAGGCAGCTGAACGATTCGGACGAGCAGAGCATCATCCTCTGCCATCGCCTTCAGCTGGAGATGAGCATCCTTGGTGGAGGGAATGAGGACACAGCTCTCATCCCTCCCATAGTGGTTTGTGACGGCAAGCCCCGGCAGATGGTTTTCTAGGGCTGCAACTGCGTCGTAACTTGTGGCAAAGCCCAACTATACAGGGACACAGAAGGCTGGAAAGTCTGGGTGGGGCAGTGATGGTATCTGGACCGATACCGATGGGCGTGGAGCAGGTGGAGACCTTGGTGGAGCAGCTGGGTGGGATACCGGTGCTGGATCGTTTCCCTACATCGCTCGCCGTGGTTTTCACGACACAGTGATCCAGGTGTCTTCCTCAGGAGAGGCAGCAGGGACTGCAGCAGCGGCAGCCTGGGAAGGAGGAGCAGTGGCTGGAGGCGGCATGGCAGCGCAAACGCTCTGAATCTTGCCAGAACGAGCTGACGAGGGTGACGTCCTGGAGGGAGCCGATGCTGAGCTGCATGGCTTCATTGTTTTGGCGGCAGTACCTCACATAGAACGAGAGGAGGCTGGGTAAGCAGAGGTGGTGGACAGAGCAGAGGAAGCAGGAGGCACCTCCTCCATCGCCTCGTGGAGACGTGCAACCTTGACCGAACAGGATGAGGAGAAGGAAGGCTTTGTAGCAGCACGGCGATGAGCTATAGCCCTGCTGGATCGAGGAGCAGAGTGAGCAGCATTAGAATCCTCAGGTGTGGATGAGTGGGAGCTACTTTTTTTTTTTTGTGGGGAAGAATGAACCAAAGGCAATGAGCCCGCAAAACTGTTCCTTCCAAGAGAAAAACAAAATACAAGAGAGCCAAATTCAAGATCCATTCATTTTGAGATGCCTTGACACACTGCATTTGAAAGACTGGAGATCACAGGAAGCAGGAAATACATACAGAGGGAGACAGTTCCAGAGTTGACCTGTTGCATAAATAAAGGACTGGGAGTAACGGTTAACTCTTGCATTGGAGAGTTGGACACGAAAGGGGTGAGAGTTTGCTGCTAGACGGGCGCCAATGTGCCCATCGTAGAAGTGGAGGAATGCACGCAGACAGTTCAGAGGAACAGTGACCATTGAAGTAGCGATAGAAAAGAGATAAAGATGCACATTGTGGCGAAGAGACAGAGGTTAAAGGGAGTCAGTAAGAGGGGGAGAGTTAATGAGACGAAAAGCCTTTGACTCCACCCTATTGAGAACAGCTGTATGTGGGGAACCTCCCCACATATGAGAGTTGTACTCTACACAGGGGCGGATAAAACCCCTGTATAGAGTCAACAATTGTGCAGGGGCAAAGAAGGAACGGAGTCGGCTTAGCACACCAAATCTTTTGGAAGCAGATTTTACAAGAGATGTAATATGATCTTTCCAGGACAAGTCCCAAGCAAATGAAACCCCAAGCATGTTCAACGATGATGCAGGATTAAGTAGAGTATTATTAAACATAAGTGGGTATACCTGTGGAAGATTTTGTCGGGTTGATAGGTGCAAAAACTGAGTCTTTGATGCATTAACAACAACAAGATTATTTTTACCCCAGTCAGAAATACGAGCCAAGTCAGACATTAGGCATGCCATAGCCTCATCCCTTGCCTGTTGAAGTAACTGCTGAGATGGATGTTGTGGGAATCGAAGGGAAAGGTGAAGGGTGGAGTCATTAGCGTAAGAGTGGATAGGGTTAGATGTACAGCTCAGAAGGTCATTGATGAATAAAAGGAAGAGAGTTGGTGATAGGACAGAGCCCTGAGGAACACCACTGTTAATAGATCTAGGAGAAGAACGATAGCCGTCTACAACAGCTGCTATAGAACGACCAGAAAGGAAGCTAGCGATGAAGGCACAGATGGAAGGATAGAAACCGTAAGAGGGCAGTTTGGAAACTAAAGATTTATGCCAGACTCGATCGAAAGCCTTTGAGATGTCAAGTGCAATGGCAAAGCTTTCACCAAAGTCCCGAAAGGAGGATGACCAGGAGTCTGAAAGGTAGGTGAGAAGATCGCCTGTGGAGCGTCCCTGACGGAACCCATACTGACGATCAGAAAGATGGTTGTGATAGGAATGATGTTTTAAAATTTTTCTATTAAGAATAGACTCAAAAACTTTTGAGATACAGGAGGCTAAAGCAATTAGACGATAGTTAGAGGGTTGGGAATGGTCACTCTTCTTTGGGACCTGCTGAATGAGAGCAAACTTCCAGCAAGAAGGAAAGGTACAAGTTGACAGACAAAGGCGAAAGAGTTTGCCTAGGCAGGGTGTAAGCACAGAAGTACAGTTCTTGAGAACAAGAGGAGGGACTCCATCAGGCCCATATGCCTTGTTAGTACTGAGGCCAGCAATGGCAGAAAATACATCAGCTGAAGAAATTTTAATGTTAGCCATGAGGAAGTCAAAGGGGGGAAGTGATGGAGGAACAGCACCGGAATCGTCTAAGGTGGAATTGGAGGAGAAAGTCTGAGTGAAGAGATCTGCTTTATCAGTAGAAGAAATAGCTACAGAGCTATCAGAGTAGAAAAGAGGAGGGAAGGATGATGAGGTAAAGTTGTTAGAAAGGTTTTTGGCAAGGTGCCAGAAGGAGCGAGAAGAGTTTGAGTTAGAGAGTTCAGAGCATTTTGTAAGGATGAAATTATTTTTAGCAGAGCAAAGAACAGACTTAGCACGATTCCGGGCAGAAATGTATAAAAGATGTGATTCAGGGGTGGGTTGGCTCCGGTACCTTTTGTAGGCCCTCTCCTTGTTGCGGACAGCATTAGAACAAGCGTGATTAAACCAAGGCTTTTGTGCATTAGTCAAAGGATATGAGAAAGGAATGTATGCTTCCATGCCCGAGAGAATAACCTCCATAATGCGCAAGGCACACCCAGATGGCTGCCGGCCATGGAAGCAATAATCATTCCAGGGAAAATCAAAGAAGTACTGCCTGAGGGCCTCCCAATCCGCAGCTCCAAAGTGCCAGAGACTACGTTTTTTTGGAGGGTCTGCAGGCCGCAAGGGAGCAATAGGACAGGTTAAGGTGATAAGGTTGTGATCGGAGAAGCCCAACGGAGAGAAACGATTAACAGTGTAAGCAGAAGGATTAGTTGTAAGGAAGAGATCAAGTATGTTGGAGCTCTCTCCAAGGCGGTCAGGAATACGGGTAGGGTGCTGTACAAGCTGCTCTAGGTCATTAAGGATAGAAAAGGTGTAGGCTTGTTCACCAGATGGATCAGTGAAAGGAGAGGAGAGCCAAAGGTGGTGGTGAACATTGAAATCTCCTAGAATGGAGATTTCAGAGAAAGGAGAAATGGATAGAATGTGTTCCATCGTAGAAGTAAGATAGTCAAAGAATTTTTGATAGTCAGTAGAATTAGGAGATAAGTAAACAGCACAGATATATTTAGTCAGAGAATGACAGGAAAGCCGAAGCCAGAGTGCAGAGAATTCGGAAGAATCAAGTTCAGGAACACGAGAGCAAGAAAAGTTGTTGCGTATATATACACAACAGCCACCTTTGGCTTTGAAATGAGTATAGAGGAAGTAGGAGGATATAGGAAAGGGTTTGCTGTTAGCTGCTTTAGACAGCTGAGTCTCAGTTAGAAAAAGAAGGTGAGGTTTAGAGGAGGAGAGGTGGTGCTCAACAAAGAGAAAGTTAGAGGAAAGGCCACGAATGTTGCAGAAATGAAGAAGAAGAGAGCCAGACAGTGGTTCCAGGCACCTTGAGTCGTCATCGGGAGAGGGGCTGAAGGTGGGGGCATTTATGGTCCCCTCCCCTGGGGACTCCGAGGCTATGCTATTTGACGCCATTTTTTTGAAAATTTTGAAAAGGAGGTGTGGTGTGTACTGTGCATGTAGTTTGGTGTTGATAGTTAGAGAAACTTGTACTGGAGAGCATGCTGGTCTACTCTCTGTGTTACTGAGACACTGAAAAAGTTCAGCAAAGGGGGATGGTCGGGACCTAGTCCCAAGGGCTGATGAAACGGGAGCTCCAGCTCTCCCTGTCATCAGCTTTTCATCCGCCTTGGGAGTACTGCCCTGCTCGACTGGTGCTACAGTCTACTCCTGGAGGAAAGCCTCCGATCCCGCTTCGCACCTGCAACAGGTGTTGGTGAGGTGACCCTCAATGCAGGGGCAGGGGGGTGGACAGGCCCCACGGGCCTAGGGACACCGATCCCTTCATCCCTGCTACAAACACACACACACACACACACACACACACACACACACACACACACACACACACACACACACACACACACACACACACACACACACACACACGCAAACACTCAGCCAAAGCAAAGGAATAAACAGAAAAAGTGGCCAAAGTCCCTACAGTGACGGGCAACCTATGCTCCCCGCCCTCTAAAGGGCGACGTAGGACGCCCCACCACTGCCCCGTGAGGGTCTTCCCTAATCTAACAGAGCCGCCCTCACTGCCTCCTTTATCCTGGCCCTAATGCCCCCCCCTCATGGAAGTGTCCTAACGGCACCCCTTCAGGGTTCGGCGTCGTACTACAGTGAGGGACACTAACGACAAGCCAAAAAAAAAAAAAAAAAAAAAAAAAAAAAAAAAAAAAAATAAAACGCGCGCGCGCGCACTCACACACACACACACACACACACACACACACACACACACACACACACACACACACACACACACACACACACACACACACACACCAAAAGACAGTCAGATAGACGTCTGTCTTGGAGACAGATTCCACCAAAAGGCAGTGAAACACAGAAAAATTCTCCTCAGCGCCAGAGACTGTCTCTAAAGTGGCAAAACTGGGAAAAACGCGAGAAAATCTTCCTCTATATCTGAGCCAAAGTCCAATGTTAGAGAGAGACGTGCCAGAGGTCTGCACAACACGGTGGCTGGTTAGAAAGTCCCCCAGTTTGAACTGAAGCTGTAACTTGTCTCAACTCATGAACCATTTATTTGAGTTTCAACTGGTTTGTTGCAAATGAGGAACGATGGGTTCCACTTTACGATGATGTTTAGTAAAATATGCCCCTAATAGTATTTTGTATGTTTTGTTGCCTTAAAACAATGACAATCGCTTTAATGACTCGAATGGGTTCCTAGATCACACAAAAATAATTAGATAAGAAAGCATTACTAAAATACATACTATTGTATCCAAAATATTAAAAGGGGTCTACTTTATGATGATATGTAGTATAACAAGCCCCCTCCCCCAAAAAAAAAGAACGAGAAAACTTCGCCATTTCGTTATATTTTTCCCTTCACCCATGGTTAAATGACCCCTATGCCTTCCTAGACAGTACAATAAAAAGAATCAGAAATGAGAAGATCATGAATTTATACATTATTGTACTAACAGGATTTTAACATCTCACTGAGTAGTTAAAAAAAAAAAAAAACATTCATAAATGATAACATGGACAGTCATCCTCAATCACTGACGTTTTCCTAACCTTCTGCTCATCTTTTTGCACGATAAGGCTCTACTCAGGAAGAAGTAGGGCAATAAACTGCAGGAACAAATTTCTTTGAAACCTGCTGGCATACTTCTGTCCTATTACACAAAGTCGCTTCTCCTTAAGAACTCCCAGTCCTCGGTATTCCTTGACCTTTGTCTTCCCCTGTACTTACATGTCACTACTATCACTATCAAAAGCATTATCGCCAATGTTTGGAAGCGAAAACAATGGTAAATGGCATAAAAATGATGAGATGAGGCAGGTAATGGTGTGGTTAACAAATGGTATGGACTGTGGGAGCATTTACAGTATGGCCATAATCAGCAACTGTTACCGTGCCAAGTGTATCAGGTACGACTGCTTGTCTTTGATGTACCGAAACTAAGACTAAATACACGTAAAGTTAAATAAATGTGCAAAAGATGAAGCTTGTGAGATGAAGCCAGGCTTCAGATAGCTTCAGTGAAGCATGAATGTGTGTTTGGTCCATATCACTGAGCATGTTGTTGGCAGTTCCCTGGTACTCGTGTATTCTCCTCTCTTTGTGTCCCGGATCCTCTCTCTCATATTTAGATGGGAAGGTCATGATGATAACAGAAGAGACCATCAGATGATGATGATGATGATGATGATGATGATGATGATGGAAAGTATTATATAAAATTGCAAGCAGAATGGAAGAAGCAAAAAGAATCCAAACAAATATATGATCAACAGAAAGAGCTATGTAGAGGAATACAAGATCGGAAGCATAGTATGCTATGAGAGAGAGAGAGAGAGAGAGAGAGAGAGAGAGAGAGAGATTATTTTCCTGATGGCCTGAGTGGCAGTAGACAGTGATAAATCATTTCACTATCTTGACTTCTATTGTAGTTTACTATTACTACTTGTAGACAACTTAATCGACCATGGGAGAGCAGTCTGATGATGAAGAGGCCACGGGAATCTGTATGTAACCCCTCTAAGGTCACCGAGGCAGACAGTCAGGTTTTACGTGGTCCTAGCTTTTCCCCTGAATACGACACGCAGTATTCGGTTTTCATCCAGATGGTACTGCAGAATGAGCAGGGACAGGAGGGAAATACACTTTGTCCGTGGGTGACAATGAAAATGAAAGTGTTTAACAGGGATCTCAAAGATAATGTACAAGATAGACAAAAGAGGGAATGAGGAATACGGTAGGTATACTACATAAGAGGGGAGAAAGGAAGAAGTGGAAAAGAGAAAATTAGGAAGGTGTGAGATAAGATGAGATGCTGTTACAAAGGGAATGACAGAGTTGGGCAAGAAGATCAAAGAACGGAGGCGAGACTGAATAAGGAGAAAGTTGTAACTTTAGGAAAAATGGTCATCGGGTAAGGGACGGGAGAAGATGTACAAGAAGTTGAGTGAAGACAAGGGATAGGGAGAAGGATCATGCAGGTGTAGGAGGGAGTAAAGGTTGACAAAGGAGAAAGGAATCATTACAGAGATGGTGAAGGATTAAAAAACTCAGATACTATGGGTTAAATCTACGTGTGTTGCCCAGTTAATAGGTACAGTACATCAATTCCTCTTACTTCTTGCAGCATCCGTCACATCAGTCACTTCAACAATCACGGAAGAAGGCTTTAGCACACCTCACCTCTCACTGTGTTTAGCACTCTTAAAACAAATTCCCTCCATTTTTCTACTCATTACAATCCATTACATGACTTTGACAGTATGCAATTGGCGACATTAATATATGGACTTTACATGTGTGTGTGTGTGTGTGTGTGTGTGTGTGTGTGTGTGTGTGTGTGTGTGTGTGTGTGTGTGTGTGTGTGTGTGTGTGTGTGTGTGTGTGTGTGTGTGTGTGTGTGTGTGTGTGTGTGTGTGTGTGTGTGTGTGTGTGTGTGTGTGTGTGTGTGTGTGTGTGTGTGTGTGTGTGTGTGTGTGTGTGTGTGTGTGTGTGTGTGTGTGTGTGTGTGTGTGTGTGTGTGTGTGTGTGTGTGTGTGTGTGTGTGTGTGTGTGTCTCGTTTTGTGTGTGTGTGTGTGTGTGTGTGTGTGTGTGTGTGTGTGTGTGTGTGTGTGTGTGTGTGTGTGTGTGTGTGTGTGTGTGTGTGTGTGTGTGTGTGTGTGTGTGTGTGTGTGTGTGTGTGTGTGTGTGTGTGTGTGTGTGTGTGTGTGTGCATAGATTATAATATCACCAAATCTAGGCATTCAGTACTCTCCTCCATCTCAATGCCGTGGCCCACACCTTAGAATAACATGTTGCGGCACCAGTACCCACTCTTCCTAAAAACAGCCCACACACTAACTGAACGCATATTTCACACAACCTGTTTTATATTCACTGAATGTCGCCCATCTGTCATTGACACTAGGGTGATAGATGAGGAAAGACCCTAAAGATTTCCCTGAATACAGCTCGTGATAGTTAATTTTGCGAAAAGACTTCGTCCAGAATTCATGGATGGTCCTAGTAGTTAACGGTTGCTGGCTAAGGATACTACCACTCAAACTCTGTAGTACAGTTCGCTATTTTTTTGGTGTGTTAAAATTGATTTATGCTTACTGACTGCACAAGAGTCACTAAGGTAGTTAGCCACTGTGGGTTTAAGAATTGAGACTGGTGGCTTTACGGCTTCCACCTCCCTTCCACTTGATTACAAGATATAGCGGGCTTAGGAATAATGTTTATAGACTGCACTATTGTACGATCCGCAACAGTCGTTGTTATTTTCATGCTCCCAGTTTTTCTGCTGTGTGAACAGAAACATGGAAGAATATACTTCGTTCAAGAGTCTGGCTGCCTCGACAATCAAATCTAGGATTTTCCAGCAGCAAGTTGGACTCTTGTCTGGGTTCGTAGATTTACCATCATGATTTCAGGTTGACCTTAAAGTCTTCCTATTACTACTGGCTGCTTTACTGGGAGCTTAGAGTGATGTTACGCTCACGGAGTTTAGGGCACAGGTAGACAGTTTCCTTTATATGTGTTGCCCAATTTCACGACTAGACTGTCTCTCCAGCAGCATTTGTAAGACGTCTGCTGGGCTCAGTCTGACTCAGGAAGTCCACCTTTGTCTGACACAAACGCATCAGCAACAAAACATCCGTTCGCTTACATTTCTCCCCCCCCCCCCCGTGGATGAAGCAGATGTCTCCCGATATTATGTACTCATACTGAGATTACTGGAAGACAGTTTGAATAGAAAAACAGCATTCATATCATGAATGAATGGTAAGAAAACTGTATGAAAATATAATAATTATAAAAGTATACTAGTTAACAGAGAGAATATCTAACTTAATGTACATACATAAGAGAATGATATAAAGCTGATATATGTTACAGTGATGAATAATAAAATTACCGTACATAACAGCTGCTTATACAGGAATCACAGTGGTATGGCGAGAGAATAAGATCTCGTAAGAACTAAATAATGCTCACATACTTTGACAGAGACGCATCTGCATCAAAACATCCATTTGCATACAAGGACATTCATGTCCAGGTGATATGAAGAAAATGTTCCAGTTGTGACATACTAATAATATGCTCCAGGGTAACTTGTACTACACACCTGTAGTAGTAAAGTGCTATTTTATCATTACTCATTTCAGTCAAAGAACCTCATTTTTATTTTATTCTTGTTATGTAAGCGCGACTATAGATAAACTAAGAGACATAGCCATCATTACTCTTGTCACTCATAAAGATCGTATGAAAGTTAAAAATAATTGAAAATGACGTCACCGAAGTGAAGGGGTTAAAGGTGTTGACATTTCAGATTGGAGAGAAATTAATTAAAATGAATATACTGCCATTTGCATGACAATAGCAGCACTGAATTTGAGAAATTATCAACAAAAAATGTATATGATCACACTGTCTGCAGATAAACATATCCACTCAGGATAACACATCCATATTCATTATCTGTTTCACATGTCTTTCCCACAAATTTCTATCCCATCTCAGTCCTGGGAGTCCGTTCCTATTTCTGCCCTTGAGAAGTGGCATCGAAAACTCTCTTCCCTCTGATGGGGCCTTGTTAGCTCTCCCTTTTGCCAGTTAACAGAGTTCCTGACTCCCCCGTTAAGCGGCCTGCATTGTGTTCAGTCACCATACAGAGGCAGCGTTGTTTTCTTGCGACTTACAGCTATTACTATTTACCATTATACGTTTATGAATATATATCTATATCAGTATCTATCTTTCTATATAGATAGATGGATCGACAGATAGATAAGTAGATAGGTAGATAGATTGAAACAGATATTGATATAATATACTGTACATGTGTATATATGCACATTATATAGACAGATAGATAGATACCTACAGTATTTATAAGGAATATCAACACCAGGGCTCGTAGGAACATCTGTAATGGTGACGTTTCGGAACAGCTCATTGCATCATCAGACCTAATGATAATACTGTAATATATTTTAGCTATGGTAAAAATAATTAACTCTTTGATCAGACTTTCCGTTGAAAATGATTAAAAATATACTCAGACAAATGGATATCGTACCTAAGTTATAAACAAGTGGTAAAAATATAAAAACATATTCATACAAGAAAATGCTTCATCCTATTGAGTTAAACAAAAACATTCAGGTAAACTTTTAAGGTAAGAATACATTCAAATCTTTACAAACACAGCAGCTGAAAAGAAGAACTAATGTCAACGATAGTGGGTTTGTAGAGATGTGTCTAAAGTGTATCCGTGATGGGAAGGTCAGAGCTGTGCAGGCATCTAGCAAGGACTGTGAAGGAGGTTCGCTTGACAGGGTGATCGTAAGTGTATGTGAGTGTTGTCTGATGGCAATAAAGGATAGTTTAGTGATTGATCTACCTGTTAGAGCTGATGTACCTAAGTGTTAGTGTATGCGTGTTTTTTGATGTTTCTCTGCCTTTCCGATATATGACGCCAGGCAGCTATCACACGTATATCTGTAAACAAAAGTGGTCTCTAGGTGTAAGGGTACCTTTATCTTTAAAAGGCAAGGTACTCTTACACCTAGAGTCCTCTGTTGTTTACAGATATACGTGTAATGGCTGCCAATATATAAACCTTTATCTTTAAAAGGCAAGGTACCCTTACACCTAGAGTCCTCTGTTGTTTACAGATATACGTGTAATGGCTGCCAATATGTTAACTCAATAATTGGTGTATGAGACACTGGATAAATTAATACCGCTTGAATATAACTAAATGTTACTCTGAGCAGTGTCAGTATGATGCACACATCAGTAATAATGTAGTTTACATGGAAAGCTGAACAGATATATCAGTAACGTTACTTTCTGCTATGCTGAATGGATTGGCAGAATGATAACAGTATACTCAAGTAGGTACCAGTGGACTACAACGACTGATTAAGAATATATGGAATGCGGCATCATATTCGGATTTATGACGTCATATCTCCATGATCAACTCACGGGGCTCATGGGGGGCTGAGGTTTGTGTGCAGTATCGGCGCTTTTCACGTGATCCAGGAGCGATGTGGAGTTTTGATAACGTCTCGTAGACATCCTGTGGTCTCAAAGTAAATATCCTCCAGAGCTAATGTATTTGATTACACACCTCTCTCATGTGAAAAGGAGAACCAAGATCCTCAACAAGACAACTATTAGGAATGTTATGAAGAAAAGTCCAATGTGCACTTGGTTCACCTTTCCTTGATCGACAACCTATGATGCTAGATGTAGTAAATCAACTCAAGGATCTTTAACATCATGTTTAGATATATACAAGAAGGAATATACAGCCATTAATGTAGATACATCCACTCGAGCAACTCAAATACAAACAGACACAAGAAATGTTTACAAATTTAATAACTTAAGAGCTAGTAATAATTTTAAGTGGAATGTACCAACAGTAAGAGCTTACGCAGCAAAGTGGTCGAATAAAAGGCTATAACTATTGCGGAGAAAATAGATATTTCCATTATTAGTGACTCGTTGATGAATACAGAGACTCGCGAGTTTTTGGCGGAATATCAGATCCAGGGGGTATAATATTTTTCAGTCAAACAGCTTGGAGAACCATTTACGTAAAAGATTCTTTAAATTGTTAAAGTAGAGCAGATTTTAAAGTCATTTGCGATACTGCGAGCGTCTGGGTTGAAGTTAATAATAACAAGGAGAGACTAGTCTTATGAGCTATGCTATAAGCAGAGAAACAGATATCTTTCGGTGGAGGTTAGGAAAGCATCACAGTCCAGCCCAGTAATATCGTAGGAGATTTTAACATGTCCAGGACAAACTGGCAGAATCTAACAAGTGATCCAGAGTCAGAACAGTTTCTAGAAATAGTGCTATATAGTTTCGTTTACCAGTTTATCAGGGAGCCCACTAGAGGTAATAATATACTACATTTCCTTTTACCTAATAGAGAAATCATTGGAAGCGATATAAAAGTTGGCGGACGACTTGGGAAAAGTGACCGTGAAGAAATTAATATCAAATTTAGTTGGAATAACCGTTGTACTGAAAACCGCTAGACCATTCCTAAGTTTCGTCGAGTGAATTTTGATAGATTATGAGCTAGTTTCAGAACAGTATGCCATAGGAAGACTGCTAGCTTTAGAGAGGGTCAGGTCGCTGGGGAACCTCAGACCATAGGTGAGGGACAGGATTTAGCTGGGAAGGTGCATCAGGTCAATGGGATCACTGGGGAATCTCAGGTCATAGGTGAGGGAAAAGATATAGGTGGGACTGTAGCGCAGGTCACGAAGATTACTTTAGGGCAGATACCGCGTGGTCACTCGGTAAGTGAGAAATATAATGACATTGTAAATATAATGAACAGAGGCCAGGATAGATTTATCCCTTCAAAAGCGTTTAGAACAAATTTTTCAGAGCCGAGGTGGTTAAACAACAGATAAAAATGTATCATAGGCCAAAGAACACGAATATATAGAAAAATAAAAAGGAGAGGAACACTTACGTAACCGGTACGTGATTATGAATAGGGAAGTAAAGAGGGAGCTCTGGATGGCAATAAGAAGTTATGAAATTAGGGCTGCTCGAGAACCAAAAGAATATCCCGAGGGTTTTTACGACCTCTTCCGTTCAAAATATAAAGACAGGATAGAAACTTTTGAACATAATCAGGTAACATTATCAAAGAAGGTAAATATATATATATATATATATATATATATATATATATATATATATATATATATATATATATATATATATATATATATGATCTAGGCTTAGGAATCACTAGCAGTATTAGCAAATTTACCGGTGACACAAAAATAGGACGTACCGGGTATCATTAACTCAAATGACGAGTGTCTTACCCTTCAAAAAGACCTCGATACAATGTCCAAATGATTTTTTTTTTTAATGGCAAATGGAATTTAACGCTGAAAAATGTTGAGTACTTACCGCAGACATGACCATCGAAGATACTAACAACAACTTATTATTCAATAGAGAATATGATAAAACGAAATGTGAGAGAAATATAGGAGTCATGGTTAATAAAAACCTTAAACCAAGGCTACAGTGTATAAATGCGAGAAATACAGCAAATAGGTTTCTAGGATTCATTTAGCGAACAGTGAGCAACAAGACAGTTACATTAATATTAAGTTTATGTAGCATTAGTAAGGCCACATCTTGACTATGGCGTGCAATTTTGGTGTCCGTAGTATGGAATGGACATCAGTTCGTTAGAAAATGTTGAGAGTAGAATGACGGAAACAATTCATGATATTTTTCATATGGAGACAGACTAAAAATAACTAAATTTGCATCGACTAGAAAGGCGTTGAGTAAGGGACCACTTAACCGAAGTGTTTAATTGGATGAAGTGAATAAATAAAGCAGATATTAGCCTGGTACTTAAAGTAAGCGTACAGGATAAAACTAGAAGTAATGGTTGTAAACCAGATATATTCCATTTTAGTAAGGAAATAGGCAGAAACTGGTTTGGAAATGAAGTAGTGGATGAATGGAATAAGCTGCCCAGTGGGGTAGTTGCTGACTCTTCCACTGAGAGTTTCAAGCATAGGTTTGATGGCATACGACAAACATCGGTAGTAAATTAAAAATAATTTCCTAATAACCAGTACTAATTCATTCTTTTTCCTTTCGGGTTACACTATGATAATCTCTTTTCTCCTTTCGTACCTTTCTATAAAATGTCCTCACCAATTTTTCTATACTGCGTGGAGATTCTGACTTTTTCCTGACGGTTTCCGCTGGAGGGTGTGGAGGGTCCGAGAGAGCCTTCTTCTTTACTATTCTTATCTCATTCTAGCAGTTTAGTTACTCTTGTAAGAGCTGTCTAGCATGGGCCGACTGGCCTACTGCGGTATTTCTCTTTTCTTATTCTCTTCTTATTGACAGTGAACCCAAATACAAGATGTAAACAAAGGAACATTTTGAGGAAGTGTTGTGATTATTAGAACTTGAGTCATATCTCTTTTTAATACGCCCTGTTTTATACAATACATATCAAGCTAATGCAAAGCGTTCTAATTTATTAGATCTTTTTCATATTTCAATATCACCATCATCAATCATTAGTTGTATTGATCCACACCTTTGTTAGTTTATCTTGGAAAAGACTAGAATAATGTTATGTTTTAATAAAACACAGTAGGGAAACATAATAGGGAGAAAAATATGTTTGTTATAAGAGAAAGATATCAATAATTTCCCATCACACACACACACACACACACACACACACACACACACACACACACACACACAAGTTAAGGGTCTGAAAAGAAGAGGCTGGGTTGGGGTGGTAAAGGAATTGAGAACACTGGTCAGGTATTTCAAGCAACTTACCAATGCTCATCAGGCACTGGCCAACACGTTAACCTGTCAAGAGTCCATTCCGCCTGTGTGTGTGTGTGTGTGTGTGTGTGTGTGTGTGTGTGTGTGTGTGTGTGTGTGTGTGTGTGTGTGTGTGTGTGTGTGTGTGTGTGTGTGTGTGTGTGTGTGTGTGTGTGTGTGTGTGTGTGTGTGTGTGTGTGTGTGTGTGTGTGTGTGTGTGTGTGTGTGTGTGTGTGTGTGTGTGTGTGTGTGTGTGTGTGTGTGTGTGTGTGTGTGTGTGTGTGTGTGTGTGTGTGTGTGTGTGTGTGTGTGTGTGTGTGTGTGTGTGTGTGTGTGTGTGTGTGTGTGTGTGTGTGTGTGTGTGTGTGTGTGTGTGTGTGTGTGTGTGTGTGTGTGTGTGTGTGTGTGTGTGTGTGTGTGTGTGTGTGTGTGTGTGTGTGTGTGTGTGTGTGTGTGTGTGTGTGTGTGTGTGTGTGTGTGTGTGTGTGTGTGTGTGTGTGTGTGTGTGTGTGTGTGTGTGTGTGTGTGTGTGTGTGTGTGTGTCAATCAGCCACGCGGGAAGGGAAAGGGTGCAAGTTGGGGGTCAATGGTAAGGGGAGAAGCGGCAGGAAGGGTCTGTGAGTATGGGTGGACAATATAATAAGCGATGTTAGACAAAGATCATAATTAACTGTTGATTTTTCCATTAAGAAGAGCAAGGGAAATAAATATGGCCATAGTAGCTAATGCACCAGGATGAATGAAAGTGCTATATGGATTTTAGATTAGGTCTGACAGCAAGGAGTGGCACACTAGGAAAAAAAAAAATCGATCCTGTATTTTTCTTTTTTCTTTGTGCGACCAGATGGTGTTGCTCAGATTAAGATAGCCTCAGATTGTGAAGGGGTTAGTGAAGACTGTATGTAAAGCGACACCAGTTCCAAAATATCAACTGTCAGGAGATAGCAAGAAATAATATTTATGTCAAATAAATTTATGTAAAGAGTAGGTTGATTAATCTTCAAACTGATTTAAGGACCATGAATTAATAATACATGATAAATTATATGCGGTTTACCAGTGCAATTGCATTCAGAGAAATATTTGTATGATAATCGGTCAGACGTTCCAGCAAAAGAAAAATTCTCTCTCTCTCTCTCTCTCTCTCTCTCTCTCTCTCTCTCTCTCTCTCTCTCTCGTGCCTGAAGCAAGCTCATGCGATGCTTCATAAAATATGCATGGCTAAAGTGGCTCACGGAAACCCGGGAGAAAATTTATGCAGCATTAGTGAACCGCACCCGGATTTCTTTTCACCTCTCTCTCTCTCTCTCTCTCTCTCTCTCTCTCTCTCTCTCTCTCTCTCTCTCTCTCTCTCTCTCTCTCTCTCTCTCTCTCTCTCCATTTTTTTTCGTATTTTCATCTTAGTAATTGGCAGTTTTTCAATTTATTCACTGTTGCTCCTCTATTCATTATGATATTGTTAGTTTATCTATTCGACATACTTAGAATTTGTAATATATTTAGTCTTTAAACTCTTACTGTTCTTTTCGTTTTCATCATTTCACACTGCATACAACAGTTTAGTAAAAACTGTAATTATGTTTTTCATTTTAGTGACCCTTTCACAATGGTCAGGACTTCAGTTCCACTTCTCATCCATATTCACTTCCCGTCCACCTGCCCTGTAATCTCGTCAGCTTGACTACCTCTCTTTTGTCTCACCAAATACCGTGTCGCCAGCACCTTCGTATTTTCTCCTTTCTCATTCGCTACCTTTCGTCCTATTGTTCCTTCTCACATCTCACCCCATCTCTCTTCTCCTTCCTTCATTTTTCTTTCATTTGGGTCCTATTTAAAAAAATTACCAGAAAACTTGTTCTTTTCTACCAGAATAACGATAGGTATCACAGATTCATTTGGTATCTTTTCCCCTGTTTGATTTCATATGCCGTCTTTACTAACAATAAAATCGCCACAACATCAGAGCCTGCCACATTACAGTAATTCCCACTTCACGCGCTTGCTTTGTTTACAGTCGGTCCATAATATTTAGTCTTTTCACAAAACCATTATATATATATATATATATATATATATATATATATATATATATGCCTAGGCTGCTTCCCCCAAAGAAAGGGAGGTAGCCGAGACAAGACGAAACACTTCCAATTTAGTCATCCAAACACACATTTATTTGTATCATAGCCCCAAGGGCGCGCGTGCGTGCGTGCGTGCGTGCGTGCATGCGTGTATGTGTGTGTGTGTGTGTGTGTGTGTGTGTGTGTGTGTGTGTGTGTGTGTGTGTGTGTGTGTGTGTGTGTGTGAGAAAACTTTTCTGGGCTGCTCATATATTCCGTCATTAAATAGGGATTTTCCCACCTCGCACCAATTAAGCTGCTTTAAAGTATCAAACCACACACCGGAACAGCACAGACAATCGTATTATCGTTGCATCAACCACAGTGCAGATTATTCATGTCTATTAAACCTAAAGTGCTTCATTATTATTTTATCCCTCTACGCTTTAAAGTGGACCTTGCCTGCGTGTTTATTGTATTTTTTTTCTTTTTGAAGATCATTACTGTTGTTCTGACTTTCTTCTCCCCAACAAACTCAAACTGCCTCACAACCCTCTTTCTCTCTCTAATTTTGCCTAAGACACTCCACCTGCGTATTACTTTCCTTATTCTGTCGACTTTTTAAAATGTAATGTATGTTTTGTGCTCTCCCATTGTCCATATTTTCTTCAACCATTTTCTTTCTATTTTACAATTTCTTGCCTGTTCTATAGGCTTCACATTCTTAGGTTTGTTGCTGTACATACATACATACAAATATATACATATAGGTAGATAGATAGGTAGTCAGATACGGTATATATATATATATATATATATATATATATATATATATATATATATATATATATATATATGTGTGTGTGTGTGTGTGTGTGTGTGTGTGTGTGTGTGTATATCAAATTCCTTTACACAGAATTTCTCTCTCTCTCTCTCTCTCTCTCTCTCTCTCTCTCTCTCTCTCTCTCTCTTTCTCCGTATCTTTCTCGTCATGGTCTAGTCCGGTTTGTGGCATCACGCAGGGTCATTGCAGTTGTCGCAGCAGCGGGGTGATCTCCAGTAAGTATCTGGCGCATTCCTCCATGC
The DNA here is from genome assembly GCF_032717465.1 of Coenobita brevimanus. Classification (NCBI taxonomy): domain Eukaryota; kingdom Metazoa; phylum Arthropoda; class Malacostraca; order Decapoda; family Coenobitidae; genus Coenobita; species Coenobita brevimanus. Next base: position 2,584,864 of record NC_137048.1, on the reverse strand, counting down.
TTGCTTTTTCTCGGTTTTGACTGATGACTAAAAAGATCACATTCTTAAACAAAAATTATGGCATTTGTGGCATCGGCGTGCTGTACAAGTGGATTCCATAAACAGTTCCTATGCTTAGTCGCAATTGTGAAGACACTTGTAACCCTGATGGTACAAGAAGAGTGGTTTTATAGTATATCTATATATCTATCTATCGATAGCCAGTTGCCTCAATCTCGTAAAGGGTGGCCACAAACAAATCGCCTCCATGTCGCCTTGTCCCCCGCCATTTCACTGCCCTGCTCCCAGCTCACACACTACCTCTCTCATATACCTCTCCACTCCATCCCACCATCTCAACTTCGACATTCACCTTTCTCTCCCCCACTCCACCTCACTCATGTATTCTCCTTGTTAGTCTCTCGCTCTCCATCCTCTCCACATGGCCAAACCACCTCATGTATTCCTCTTAACGCTTTCTATCACATCCACATCCACACCACAACGCTCCTTCACTTCATTTGTCAGTCTGTCTGTCCGTGTAACTCCACACGCTCATCTCAAATAACTCATGTCCACTGCTCTCACTCGTGATTTCTGCCCTTCCAACAAGATCCAAGTTTCACTTTTATACATCAGAGTTTGTAAAAACAATACTCTCATGCATCGACTTTTATTTCCATGCTCACTTCTCTATTTCTTATCACTGCTTTCAAAGATCCAGCAACCTTTCTTCCGTGTTGTACTATTTCAAGCACCTCACCCTCCAAACTTCCATCCTTACTCATCACATCACCCAAGTTCTTAAATGCATTCACATTTTCCATTTCCTCATCATCCACCCTCGCTGTACACTCAGTGACTTCATTTCACTCGAAGACCATAACTTTACTCTTCCCTACATTCACCTTCAGATTCCGTTTCGTACACACTTTCCCAAACCCATTCATCAAACCCTGCAGTTCCCCTTCGGCTTCACTTAACAATACAGTATCATCTGCAAACAACAGTATAGGAAGTTTCCAAACGCTGCCTTATCTCATTAGGGCAGCTCCAATATTCACTGCCCTGGCTTGTACACCCGGCAACAGTTCCGCCTGGGCCCCCCAGTAGCGAGATATAGTAGATGTGGCAGCAGTGTGTGTGTCTGTTCGTTTGTACATGCTCGAAAAATGTTCGGATCGTCAACTCTCTCACTCCATTGTGAACGTGATTCGGCCTTTGTCAGCAGTTTTAATTAAAAGACAAATCCTCTTTAATGTGTGCTGATAATGCTATATACTGATTACTTAATGACCTGAGAGAGAGAGAGAGAGAGAGAGAGAGAGAGAGAGAGAGGGGGGAATAAGTTATGGAGGATATCCAATCATCGTGGAATATATTGTAACGGGTAGCAATGCAACAATATTTCATTTTTTTTATTGTTGTTAGGAATACAAAGTGTCAGTAACCTGAAACGATCCACAATAATGACTGGGAAAACTATTATCATGTCCAATACAAACAACCTAGCTGTTCGTCCCCCCCAACTCCGACCCACCTACCGTCCTGACCTCCCGTCTCTCCCCCATAACCACACACCGCCATCTATGGAGTGAACTCAAAGGCCGAATCACGTTCACAATGGAGTGAGAGAGTTGACGATCCGAACATTTTTCGAGCATGTACAGACGAACAAACACACACACTGGTGCCACATCTACTATATTTCGCTACTGGGGGGCCCAGGCGGAACTGTTGCCGGGTGTACCTCTTTTATAACCCCATCTAAAAACAGATTGAGCAACCATGGAGACATGACATATCCCTGTTTCATTCAAGGATTGTTAGAAAAATTCACTCAGTTCACTATCCACACGCACTGCAGCCTTAGCACCCTCATACATACCCTTCTCGGCATTCAACAACTTCCCATTTACACCATATATTCTCAGTATTATTTCACATTCCTTGTCTATCCCCCGTCATATGCTTTCTCCAAATCCATGAATGCCCCATACAACTTCTTTCCCTTATCTAGAAACTTTTCCACTAAAGACCTAAGAATGAATGTCTGGTCTACACAACCTCCTACCTTCCTAAAACCTTTTGTTCTTCTGCAGCTAATTTATAGTACATCATTAAATTATCTGCATCTGAGAACGACTGTGAAGAATATTCTTACTCTTACCATTGATTTCCCAACAATTCTGACATTCAGAGATCACACAAATACTGTTAATTACAGGTGTGAATTTCACAATTTGCATATCAATCAGTGTCGAGTGAGATTCACGGCCTTCACAGTTTTGTCTAAGCGTGCAACCACTCGACGATGGCATCAATTTCTAAACATCTATCCTGATTTTTTGCCGGAGTGGCGGATTATCATCCCCAGCCACTGCTTTTACTGCTGAGGCGTTGGCAATCCAGATGCCTCATTAATAACTATTGGGGTAGTTAACTTTATTATTATTTGTGACTTAAGAGCGGCCTTCTCGGCTGTTGTATATTTTCATTTTCCTCACCCATTAGATGGGGTGATTTTTTTTTTTTTTTTTTTTAGGTTCCTCTTGCATCGTCATCGTTGGATTGCCATTTTGTTGGGTGTCAGCCCGTATGAGACTGTTGGGAAATAGCATGGAGACGAGGAAGGAAATGTGGCGGCTACCTTTGTTAACTTTTTCTGTTTTTTTCCCCGTCAGAAATTACTTCCCTGTGATGAGGGCTGCTGCACCTGCCTCCTGATGGCATGTTTGGGGTAGTTTTCATGTTCTCAATAAGCTACAGATGATGATGCAGCAGTTCTATTATTACTCTGACTTTACCTAAAGTAGCCATCTCTTCCGTTTGAATGCTGGATCGTAAGAGTATATTAACACTAGAATAGAATATGATGTTAGAGTCAAGAGAAGTGCTTGGAAAAGATGTAGAGTGATAGTTTTGCCTTTTTCCGTCACTGAGGAATCTGAACTTGTAAGAAGATAAAAATTCGGGTCAATTTAAAGTGAAAGAACTATGATACGTCAACACACACACACACACACACACACACACACACACACACACACACACACACACACACACACACACACAATTTCCAGGCTTTTACTAGGTACTGGCTTCCCCACCACTTGGCAGGGAGGAGAGCAGGGAGAATGCCAACTGAAACAGACCGGAAGATGGAGAGGAAAACTGAGAGGAGGGAAGGGAAAGTGAAGTGTCAATTACTGTGCGGGGCTGGTGACATGAAGCAGTTTCAGTACAATCGCTATTTGTGAAAATGATCTTTTTATAAAAGTTTAATGTCACTTCCAGATACATCACGAGTAAAACAAACACAACGAATATGGAGAAATTGTAAGGGACTTAACTGCGTCCCAGTGACTACACGAGGACAAGGCATATGGAAGACTGTCAATAAAAAAGGTGAAGAAGATCATTATTTAAGACTGTAAATGATGAGTGTATCTTTGCCCCAGTTTAAAACATCGAAAAAGGCAAAAAAATTTGGTGTAACAGCCCTCTCACTGCCCGAGATTTACTGTGATCGTTGTGATGGACGTTGTTACTAGTGGGAGGAAAACTGATGGGTGGAATCATCAGCATATGAGTGGACACAGTTGCATGTAGAGATCAAAGGGTCATTGATAAGCAGAAGGAAGAGTGTTTCGAAATGGTGAGAAACAAGATGACCGCCACTGTTGACAGGTATAGGGGAGATACGCTGAAAGTCGAAAACAACAGGTATGGAGGAACAACAAGGAAGGAAAATTTGTGATAAAGTTAAAAGAGGAAAGAGGAAAAAAACAGACAAGTATATACAAGAAATCGGATACTATTGCCAGATTCGGATGAAAGTCATGTGGTTGTTTAGCGCAGCAGCAAAAGTTTAATCGAAAATCAAACAGTGGATTACGATGAGTCAGAATAGACAGAATAATGAGATCGCCAATGAAGGGTCTCTGACGGTACTTATACTGACGGGAAGATAGCAGATATTAAGAAGGAAAGTGACAGAATCTGGCGGTTTAGGAATGGGACGTGAAATGTAAAGAAAGAAACTGTGAGAGAGGAAATGGAGAAGACCGCATGTATCAGGGAGGGTCAGGAGAGGAGTGGGAAATAAGAAGTATGTTGAGGAGGAGAACGGTAGGAAATGTGTGTGTGTGTGTGTGTGTGTGTGTGTGTGTGTGTGTGTGTGTGTGTGTGTGTGTGTGTGTGTGTGAGAGAGAGAGAGAGAGAGAGAGAGAGAGAGAGAGAGAGAGAGAGAGAGAGAGAGAGAAGGGGAGTTTTCAATTATTATGAGTATCCTGTAAAATTTATTGTTCTGGGGTCTGGGTGGTTGCTTGCATAACTGCAATGATAACAAAGGACAAGATGAGTAGCAAGACGGTGCTAATGTTGAAAGAAGGTAGAGCAGAAAAGAGGCAGTGACAGGAAAAATATTAGTCACTTTTCTCTCAGTACCATGACATGGCAAAAGATACACAGAAGAGAAAGAAGGCAGAGAAGTGAATGAGTCTGGAGAATACACAAGGACGAGGCAGAGGGGGAGAGAGATATGATTTTTGTGTCTACAAAACATTGTTCGACAGCTGTGTTCGTAAGTTAATATTAAGGTGCTGTAATATTACAACACTGAACGGTGTTTTGTTAAATAACGATTTTAACACAAAGAAAATAAAATGTGAATATTTCCTGCAGTACGATTGTAATGTGCAGTAAATGTCGACCGAAAACAAAGCCTCGCACTTTTTGGACTCTAAGGAGAAGTGTTAATATTAACTTCAATAAAACGCTTACTTGGCAAGAAGTATACCCAAGTGAGGAAGTCCATGTATGTGAATACATTATTATATACACGTGGCAGCTGGGCGGCACACTACTCCTCTTGCTACAGGAAGGGGAAGGAGGGTGTGGTTCACTTTTAGGGGCATGATCTGGCTTGAAAGGTGAATTTATTTTGCACCTTCCGCCACGGGAGGAAGATCATAGGGTCTCTCCAGCCCAGCTCATACTCCAAAGCTGACTCACCCTGCGGCTCTGACACTTCTGGTTCAACTAACGGGCTTCATGACCGTTGCGGGATGACGTTTGTCACACCTGGGTTGTCGGGGGAGTGGGGGCATTTCCAGCCCTGTTCAGTGTTAATCACCGAGACAGTTCAATGGGTCTCACCACATTAGGGTTTTTCAGCAGAGCATGTAGTCTTTATTAGGGTAAGATGCAATCATTCTGTAATAATTTCCGTGGAAAGGTAGTTGTCGGGCACGTCCAGCCCAGCTCAGGCCATGGCTGGAGATGGTCCTGTGTGTCTTGATGCAGACAGATGTTTCTACAGTTGTCTTGCTCACTTCATCTTAAGGGTCTATTAGCCCCTCAATGGCCTTGTCTTCAGAAATTTCAGGGTTCTCCCTTGGCCTACCCCAGGGCCATTTTTTCAAGTTTCGAAAATCGTTTTTTTTTTTTTTTTTCTTTACCACTTTGACGAGAATCATCTGTCGCACTTGGCAATGTATTTTTAGCATCCTAAACCAACCCAATGACTCATAATTAATTTCGGAAAAATTTACCAAATGACTGCAGATAGGCTGGTGAAAACTTAGCAACAGCGCCTCTAAGAAATATCTATATATTCAAAAAAACAAAAACAAAAATCAAGGTTGCTGAATGAGTTTGGAATGAGTAGGAATATGTAATACAAACAAAATCAGTACATAATATGGGAAGTTTTATAAAAAAAAAAAAATATTTATTTTGAATTTATTTCACTATTGTTGATGCTTGTGGTGTTTATGCAAGTATGGTGTTAGATTTGCAGTCTAGGTGGTGTAGTGTGTGTCTAAAGAGAGGCGAAAGGTGCTATGTTTAGTCTGTTACCAGATGAGGGTGCTGCTGTGTGTGTATAGGCTGAAGTTCAGTACGACCCAAGATTAGAACCTTGCATGCAGAAATTAGCGTGGAGGGAATGGAAGGTTTTACGCCACGAGACCACCTTATATGTTGCTATAATGCTTGTGAAAAACAAGAATTATGTAAAATGAACATATTTTGTACATAAAATGTGTACTTATAAATATAATTGTCATAAATATTTCTCTTCATTTTCATGTTTATAATGTATATTTCTATATGGAGTTGTTTTTTGACTCTGGGTGGTATAGTGCATGTCAAAAGAGAGAAGGATGCTATTTTTAGTCTGCTTCAAGCTAATGGAGGCACGTATGTGTGTTTAGGGACAAGCCTTGCGGTCAAAACACAATAAAGCCAGAGATAAGCACAGTGGACTGGGGTAGGAGTAAGGGATGGTGAGGTTGTAAGTTATAAGTACAATAAACATGGAATATGAATATTTTTCCTCTAAGTACAAAACAATAGGAGGAAAACATACAAAAAAGAAATAATGACAAATAAAATGATTACAGGAAAAAATAACTTAACTTTTATGTTTGTTGGGTTAAGTTGTAGAGTGGGTAGAGCAAGCAAGGAAGGGGGATGCTTATCTGTCTCCCCTCCCTTCCCAGGTCAAAAACAAACTTTAATAAGCAGCCACTGTCTGGGAAACACAATTTGTCTCTTTTCTTGACTTATCCATTTATTCTTAACTATACTAACACTTGAGGGGAGCGAAAGACAGACGTCGACCCATGATTGATTTGCGCGATGTCCTGACTGGCTGCATGATTTGGAGGGTAGAGTAAGTCAGCATCAACATCTCCCAGACCTTCGTCCTCTTCTCAAAATTGTTTGCATTTTTGTTACAGATCGCGCTACATCAACGCCACCGGCCACGCAATGGCAAAGCATCTTTCGACCCTGGTGGGCATTTAGCTGTTAAAACTGTGCCTCCAGTAAAGGTATGGGTGTATCCCAACTTATAATCTGCATATACTGTATTATTGTGGATGGCTACAAACTCCATGGGAACACTGCCTATCTTTCTATCTATCGCCAGCCTCCTGAATCTCATAAGGGGTGGCAACAAAAAAAGTATCTCCATGTCTCTCTGTGTCCCCCCATTTCATTGCCCTCCCCCAGCTCACACACCTCTCTCTCATATACTTGTCCACTCCATCCCTCAATCTCATCATTAGTCTCCCTCTCCGTCTCCCCCCCCCTCCATCTCACTTACATACTGTACACTCTTCATGATAATCTCTCAGTCTACATCCTTTTAACATGATCAGACCACCTAAATGTATTTCTCATAACACATTCTATCACATCTGCATCTGCACCACACTGTTCCTTAGCATCCTCACTTGTCAGTCTGTCTCCCCATGTTACTTCATGTCCTCCTCTCAGGTAACTAATTTCCACTGCGCTCACGTTTGGCTTGTGTCCTTCCTAGAAGATCTAAGCTTCGCTTCCATATTTAAGAATTTGTATCACTATACTATCATGCAGTGACTTTACTTCCAGGCTCACTTCCCTATTTCTTATCACTGTTTTCAATGAACCAGCAACCCTTCTTCTCTGTTATACCTTTTCAAGCACTTCATCCCCCTAAAATTCCATCCTTACTCATCACACTACTCAAGTACTTAAATGCACTCACGTTTTCCATTTCCTTATCATCCATCCTCACTGTGCACTCAGTGACTTCATTTCTCTTGAAAACCACAACTTTACTCTCCCCTACATTCATCTTTAGATTCCGTTTCTTATAGTCTCCCAAACTCATTCACCAAGCCTTGCAGTTTCCGTCGTCTTCACTAAACAGTACAGTATTACTTGCAGACAACAGAACAGGAAGTTTCCAAACATTGCCCTCTCTCATAAGGGCCCCACCAACATCCACTGCCCTATCTTGTATCATTTATATAACCCTATCCATATACAGATTGAACAGCCATGGAGACATGACACATCCCTGTTTCAGTCCAACATTCAGAAAAATTTACTCAGTACACCATCCACATCCACTGCAGCCTTAGCGCCCCCATGCATACTCTTCACAGCAGTCAATAGTTTCCCATTTACTTCATTTATTCAAAATATTTTCCACATTCCTTGTCGATCCACTCTGTCATATGCTTTTTCCAAACTCATGAAGGCTTCATACGACTCCTTTCCCTTCTCTAGAAAGATTTCCACTAAAGTCCTTAGGATGATTATGGTATCTACAGAACCTCTTTCCTTCTTAAACCCTCCCTGTTCTTCTCCAACTAATTCTTCTGTTATTTCCCTAACTTTGTCACTAAGTATCCTACTGTATACTTTTCTTATTACATTAAGAATACAAATGCCCCTATGATTAAAACATACATCTTTTCCTCCTTTTCCTTTGTATATGGGAATTATTATACCTGAATTCCAATCCTCTGGGACTCTATCTTCCTCCCAGGCCAGTCTGTACATCTTCCATTCCATTCTACTACTGTCGCTTCCCAGTGCTTCAGATTTCTTCACATACTCCATCGATTAATGGGGCTTTCCCCATTTTGACTTCTTCATTACTTCCTCTACTTCCATCCTGCTGATCTCTTCCTTCCTGTTCATTTCCCTCATCCTCCCAACCATTCCCCACCTACTTATATCACCCTGTCTAACTCCCTTTATCTCCTTCCTGAACATTTTCCTACATTCCTTCCACTATAAACTAGAATTCATTTAAATTCCTCATCCACTGTCTTCTTACTGTCTTATTAATTTTTTCACCTTTCACATCCTCTCTACATATAACTCTCTATTCCATCTCTCATTTTCCTCCATGCCTCTGCTTCCCATCTATTCCCCATATTTTTTCTTTCGTGGCAGTTTGTCTCACCTTTTCATTTCACTATGGTGTTCCTAGCACCCCTTTTTATCTTCTCTTCACTCCACACATCACCTCACATGCTGCACAGATTACTTCTGTGAATATCTTGCACACACCTTCCACCTCCTCCATCTCCTCGAAATCATATTTACCCAGTCACTCATCCACTTCTCTCTTATACTCTGCATTTTTTTTTTTCATCCCCTTCCAACCTTTCCACTCTCCCTTTATGGACTACTTTCTCCTTCCTTTCTCTCCTTCTATTCATCCATCGCATTTGTACCATGACTTTCACCACCACTAAATGGTGGTCAGAAAGTCCACTCCTCCAACCTCTGTACGCTCTCACATCCTGTACAGACCTTCTCATTTTCTCATCCACACCCACAAAATCAGTCATTGCCTTCCGTTCATTCATTTCACCACCCACCCTTCTCATCGCTCGCCACATATATCTGTGGATCATTTTGTGCCTAAAGAGGGTACAGACCACAACAAATCCCCTACCCACACAAACGTTCACTAGAGCACTATCATTGTCATCCACTTCTACAGGCACACCCCACTAACCATCTACTCCTTCCACCTTCACATTCCTTGCTTTTCCATTAACTCTTCTAATCAAAATCACTCTGTCATTGCTCTCAAACTTTCCCATGCATGCTTCCACATTTGCCCAGAACTCTTCTTTCACTCTGCTTGCACGGTCCTCTGTAGGTGCATATTCACACACAATTGCCCACGCATGTATTCCTACTTCCAATCTTACCCACACAACCCTTGAACCAACTGTTCCATGCTCTCTTATATTCTTCTTCCATCTCTTACACACATACACCCCTCTTTGCCCTGTCATTCTCACCTACTCCCGCACATATACCCAATCAATACTCCGACTCTCTCACACTCTCACCATCCATTTAGTCCTAGTCAATCCACGTATGTCCACATTTTTGCATCCTCAAGCACCTGAATAATCTCTGTCTGTCTGTCTGTCTCTCTGTCTGTCTGTCTCTGTCTGACTGTCTGTCTGTCTGTCTGTCTCTCTCTCTCTCTCTGTCTCTCTCTCTGTCTGTCTGTCTCTCTCTCTCTCTCTCTCTCTCTCTCTCTCTCTCTCTCTCTCTCTCACTTTATCATTCGCAAACCCTCACATTCCACGTTGAAATACACACCATGTCCGTTGTATGGTCCTTGGTCGTCTCCTGTTGGTCAGTCCTGGTATGAGTCATGTTATTTGTCCTTTCAGTTCTTTGTTTTCCTGGGAGAGGCACTAATCCCTCAGCCAACCCACTTGTTGACAAGTATTGGTTGGTTATAAGGTTACCATTCAGCTTACTAAAATGATTTCCTGGCATACGGGAAATTATTTGACTTGCCATTCAATGTAGAGTCCCCTCGAGTAAAGTATCACTATACTGAATGTGCATGGATGATGGGTACGCCCCCACCGACCACTGGGAACACAAAGGGGGCAAAAAATGCTGAAGGTAATTGTGGAATTTGTGCTAAGTGACTTTTCCGATGTCCACCTTCCAAGCTTTGTTGGAATAGAGATACAAAACACTAAACCAGAAAAAGAAGGGAGAGGGAAAAATAAGTGCAATATAAGTATGTTTCAGGAGGACACTATACAGGAGTGATCCAAGGAAAAGAGATCAACAGAAAACAAGAATATGTTAGGGCGCGTCCGAACATGTGCTCAAACAAGTGTTGGCAACATGCAAGCAACGCAGTAACGAACACGCTGAACATGTTGAGAGCAGCAACGGCAGATCATGTTGGCAATATCATGATTAAGTCTCAGCTGCCTCGTATGGACACACTTATCCCATCGCCTCTGCTGCCAGTGTTCGAAGCTGCACTGAAACATGTTTGCATACATTTGTCCAAATACTGCTGCAAACATGTTCCCGAACATGTTACCAGTTGTGTTGCCAACATATGTTTGAGCACACGTGTGGACGCGCACTTAGAGGAGGAAGATGAAGGAGAAGAGGCCGAGAAGGCTACATTGGATGCTTACCAGATTCAGTGGAGGAAAAAAACTAGGAAGAATGTCTTTAAACCTCTTAGCCTAAGGACAGCATTTAACTTTTAATTACACTATATTCTGACTTTTATTTTCCATTTAAGAAGGACTCATCGAAATAAAGTTGTTATACATAGCCATTTTTATGGTTATTCGCGACAAGAGATCTACTGTAACCTCAAAACCACCGTCTGTGCAAGCAAAATATTTAACACTTTCGTGGGGAAATATTTAAAAGTAGTTGTACCTGTATCAGGCAGGTTTTAGGTCCATTGCAGGCCCTTCTCCATAGAAAAAGAGTAATAGACTTAACCTTCTGCATACTTGTTATGTACTGATGGGGAAGTGTCCGTGGGGAGAGAGAACATGTGTAAGTCGAAGTGTGGTAATGACTATGGTTTCCCTTTGTGTGTTTGAACCCACAGGCAAGCTTATGAAAGGACACTACCGGCACTCACCTTTAAATGTCCGCCACGTCATGAGCTCCAACTCTAGACTCAGGACACGCGCACTACGAGAGGAATTGGCTACATCACTCCCGCACCACTGCAGGTCCAGCTAAGAGAACTGCCAATCAGATAGCAAAGGTAAGATAAGCATGATTCATTACCCACATCAAGCAGAGGCCCTCGTCTGCATTTGATTCTTGCAGCTAGCAGATGCTTTAATTCAAGTTTGAAAGTATGTCTGTTAGTGAAGAGATTAGTTTGGTTATGTCTTATTCTTCAGTGCAAAATCTCGTCTTAAAGTATTATAAAATAGTCTGGAAACAGTAAGCATGTAAAAAGAACAACGTCATAAGACTGATGAGTTGCAGAAAAATAAGGGAAAGTGAGAGAAGGAGAAAAAAAATGAAAGACTAGGATGGCGAAGCGGAAGGGATAAAGTATGAAAGGGATATTTGGAAGCTGACGTGGAGGAGATGGCCTGGGAAAGAAGGAGGGAGGAAAGAAATAGCTATGAGATTCCGAGGTTGGGAGTGGAGAGAGAGAGAGAGAGAGAGAGAGAGAGAGAGAGAGAGAGAGAGAGAGTCAGACAGAGAGAGAGAGAGAGAGAGAAAGATGGGGGGGAAGGCAGGACATGAAAAAGGGGGGGGGGACAGGTAAGAGAAAAATGTTCATTAAGGCATACAGGAATTTGAGAGTTGGTCCAGAAAAAGTAAATGCAATGTACATACTGCGAAGGAGAGGGAAAGTGTGTGAGGAAAGCAAGATATGACACAGTTGTTACTGAGCTAAAATGTATCCACATCATTACAAAGAAGTGTTTTGTTTTTTATTCTTGGAGCCTTCAGGCCACTGTAAATAACACAGTAAAGCAAACCAAGTAGTTCATGAGTTAATCAAGACTATATCCAACCTCACCAATTCGCAGTCCATTCTTAGCTATAAAAAAATTGTTTACAAGAAGCTAACTTAAAATATCAAAATCTTGTTTCGAGTAAGTTGGATCAAAATCCTTTGGGCCGTGTGATATCACAAAAACTTCGCTGGGGTTGTTTTTTGTCATGTAACAGTTGAATAAAACTCTCACTTTATCCCAAAAATAAAATAAAAACAAAACACACACACACACACACACACACACACACAAACGTCGAGTAAGATATATTACCGGCTCGACTACAATAAAACAAGCTGAAAAAAAGTACTGTGTTCTGGGCTTACTGGTGCAGGTTTCCATCAATCGTCTAAGAGTGAAAAAAAAAAATCGTCATAATGGATCATTATTCACAGAAAAAAGAAATGGACGAGGATCTGTGTAATGTAAACAAGTGAATGTTCTCATTATTTGACAGTAGTTTTGAAATCAATCGTTTGTACAAAGATGAGACATCGTAAAACTGGTGCAATGAGTGTAAAAGACATGAACTTCTTAAAAGCATAAGAAATTTCTGAGCGTTTTGCCATGTCAGTGGAATGTTTGTAAACTTTCTTTCATTCTCAGAATACCCTGTCTGACTGACTTCATGGCGATGTAATAACAATGAATTATAGTCTTTACGACCGAGTGGAGACGGAGTAGGCTAATATAACATTTCTATTATACTATGTCATAGTAATCCTTATAGTAGTTCCACATACAAGTAAAGTCGGGGTCATTAATGTCTTGATACATCGGGCATTCAGAACTAATGAACCAAAATCACAAACCTTCCAACCTGCTTGAATATTTATGTTTAGCTTTGCAAGTTTTAAGGTTCGAACACAGCATTGCTGCATAAAAAGGTACAGACTTCTTCCTTGTATAACATTACCAACTGAAGTGACACAAGCATAGCCCAGTTTCGTCGTGTACACTAGACCATTAATACAAGTAGTAACTTGAATTATGAGAACAATACGGAGAAGGGACGCATAAAGGCACGGGTATATAAGAAAGAGAAGCAAATCTAAAGGGCAGGAGCTATTACAGAGGAAGAGCCGGAATGAAAAAAAGTAATAGGAAAAGGCAAAAAATAACTAAAACAACCAAGTGAAGAGAGAGCTAAGAGAATATGGAACAGAAACGGAAAGGAGAGTAGAGGAGGGAAGGTAAATGGGAAGCGTAAGACACTACAGCAAAAGAAACAAAGGAAATACAACAAAACTATGAACAGATTACAAGAAACCAAGAACTACAGTAACAAAACATGAGCAGAGTAAAATGGGAGGCTTTAAGGGTAAAAGTTAAGTGACAAGAAGCAGAGAAAATGGACAGGAAAGGAAAAATGTTGCAAAAAAGATTAGGGAAGGAGAGGGACAGATGCCAGCGCCTTGATAGCAGCAGTGTACAAGACAGGAGGACAGAGCTGAAATGTTACGACAAAGACTAGAACAATGACCCTTGACGTGTCAAAGATGTATGGCATTTTCTAGATATGGCTTGAGTTTTGTATTGCACCATAGTTCCTGGAACTGTACATTTTATCAGCGTTTTGCGTGTGTTATGTATTGTCATATGCCATCATAAAGGGACCTGTTTTTATGACAGCTAAACAGCTACGGTATAGCCTTGCCAGAAGTGGTGGTGGGCCTTGGTCATTGTGTTACGTTATTGATGGTGTTGGCATGGCAGTCACTCTAACCATAATCATAACTGCTAAAACAGCTGGTGAGCCGAGTCACCCAAACACAGTTGTTGCATCTATCATATCAGCATCATTAAGTAACTCATCTCAATGCACCATAGTATGTAAGAGCGTGGGAAGGGTGAAGGATGCTTTTTACCCGAAATAACACTGAGGTGTCCAGTTGTGCAGGGAGGTGAAGTGGACTTCAGAGAAAAACCTTTGTCCAAGAATCTGAGTGGCCCGTGTTATAGGAGTTTACTGTCAGACAGACACTGGAGTTTGCAGCCATCAGATGGCATGAGGTCAGCATATTTCAGCTCTTATCAACAGCGGTCTGGTCTGATTTTGTTTCAGAGCCTCGTCTCGTACTTTACCTCGACATAAATTGTTTACAGGGCAGTGGCTCCTGCCAGTTCGGAAGGGGAGGTAGAAAGTGCAGAATCTCTTCTCGTCAGGACATAAACGATAGTGGTTATTTGTTTATATGACCCTTGGTTAGTCTATAGGCTGCAGAATGGTAATAAAAATGTCCTCGAACACCGGCAAGCAGTCGACTGAGTAGGGCTGCAGTAGATCCTGTTATCCGTCTTCTATTATAAATGGGATCGTAAAGTGTGATATGTCACTTTCGGTCAGTAATTAACGTATGTGTTGATTATTCCCTGCAACAATATATCCAAGGTTCTGTGTCGGGTAAATTCATTTCAATTTGTCATAATGAAAGCCCTCGATATTTTTTCATGTATTTTCTTAAGTGACTTTCAGTGCACCTTCATCCCTCATTTTCCTTTTGCATTTGTCTTACTCTGCGCCTACTTTCAGAGCCGAGGAGAGGATAGGCAGCTGAGGACGGGCCCGACGAGGGACCGGAGCTCTCCAAAGATAGTGTTAAGAGGGAGGAAGATATTATATAGCGCTGACCAATGGATGACGAAGCATTGCGTTTTTAAAGAAAAAATATAAAAGGAAGTAAGAATAGCTTTATCTAAGCGCACTAAAACAAGGCTATGTATAACATTTTCAGTACGGGACTGAGTATTACTGTATTCTTATGTCATACTGAAGGGGCTGAGGGATATACAGGACCTTTAACCCTCCGACCTCATTTATCTTAACTTCTTTTTGACTTAAAAATCAGAAATACATGTACATAAAAAAAATACACACTCATTCCCCATCTTTCTGTACAGAACATAGTGTAATTTCCTTGTAGTTGTTATCGTTGTTTTATAGAGAGGTAGCTCTGGCGCACCAGGATTCTTTTTGCAGTACACCAGTGTGCCGTGACAGTCTAACCGTGAGCTAGACTCGAGTATAATATAATCAGCACGTTTTGAGGGGGAGGGGGCCCGTTGTTGATAATCTTGCACAGGTCCTTGTGATGGCTGTCGGCGGCCCTGCATACTTTTTGCACCACATTGAGGAGGTTTGGCCATATGGAGAGGATGGAGAGCTAGAGACCAACAAGAAGAGTGTATGCGAGTGAGGTGGAGAGGGGAGAGAGGGAGGAGGAGGCCGAGGATGAGATGGAGGAATAAAGTGGAGAGGTATTTGAGAGAGGGAGGTGTGAGCTGGGAGCAAGGCAGTGAAGTGACATTGGACAGGGAGACATGGAGGCGATTTGTTTGTGGCCACCCCTTACGGGATTGAGGCGTTTGTCAATAGATAGGTAGATAGTTTGCTGCCAATTGCATCTTGTTATTTCTCCTGGAGAGGAGTTTCGCTAACATGACTACAGAAGTATATTATTGTGGCTTTGTAGAAAAAGCGTCGGCGAATGAAATTCTGCTATAATAGAGAATGCGTACAGAGGAATCGTGAACAAAAAGGTTAAGCCCATGTAAGTCTGCGTGCTCACGAGGTGGCCGACTATGTCCTTACAAATATTTATGTTAAAACTGCTAATGGAGAGAATGTGAAAAAAAAAAATGACTGCTACGGATCTGTGGTATTTTTGGACGTGGAAATGAACATAGAGCAAAAAAAAAAAAAAATGATGAAATCTAATATCTGTCTTGTGACGGAAATAGAGGAACAAATTTTGCTGATTAATGTACAGACCTTGGTTTTGGGTAGGTGGCTATATGAACAAAGGTTTCTGTATCAGTACTGGAGTGCACCGTAGGTATGTCATATCACCATAGTTGCTATGGATGAGATTTCCTGAGGTCAAGAGGAAAGTTAGGGAAATGGGAGTTATGCCGAAGATATTGTTTTGCTGTGAACCAAGGTTCACGTCGATCACCACCTTGTGCTCTACAAGAAATCGGCTGAAATTTTACAGCAAATGGTGAGGCTATTTTAATGTTACTGTACTTACTGTATATAGTTTCTGAGATTTATTATTATTTGATTAATCATCATCGGAGGTGAATGTAGACAAGAAGAATGTTACGACCAATGATGGAGACGGTGCTGAAGAACGTTGCGTGTTCGTTCATGAAATAAGGCTGTTATTGTTAGAGGAAATTAAACCTCTCAACTTAAAATGAGAAAAGAAAGCAAAAAATTGTGCCTCACAAAAGAAAGCGGCCAATGCTGAGTAGCACAGGATACCGACAGGAAAGCCGAGTACAAATTGCAATAATGCTGGCCGGAGAAACGAAGTATGAACACATGCAAGGAAGGATGGTAATGTGGGGAAGGGTCGTTGCTGGAAGTCGTAGCGCGGATGCCACTGTAACAATGTAATCCAAGAAAGGATGCATTTTCAGTTGCTGAATAGATTGACTGATGTGAAATACAAAAGTGTTATAGCACTAAGGTTATGAAGATCGAAAGTAAGGAGGATGAGCTGAAGTAATGAATAAGGACAGTGGCAATGGCGATGGCAACAGTGGCAAAATGTTCAGTGTGGAAGTAAAAAAGAAAAGACCTAAGTGATAAAACACAAGTTCCAGAACCAATGTGCAGCAGTGAAGCGTGACAGATGTGTGAGGGATATAAGAATGTTCAGTGTGGATGTAATAAAAGACCTGCGTGATAAAACCAGTTCCAGAACCAACATGCAGCAGTGAGGCGTGACAGATGTGTGAGGGATATAAGAATGTTCAGTGTGGATGTAATAAAAGACCTGCGTGATAAAGCACCAGTTCCAGAACCAACGTGCAGCAGTGAAGCGTGACAGATGTGTGAGGGATATAAGAATAGCGGCGATAAAAACAAGTTACTTCAAGTGACATGGACAAACAAAGCTGTCTTAGTTGTTTTTAGCTAGGAATAAAAATAATCTAAGCAGACAATGGATATTGAGAAGTGATGAAAAAAGTGTATGAGGCTGGGTTGTTTAGATGGAGAACAAAGGGCGATTAACGACAAGGTTGATGTTTAAGCCTACAAGAACATGAGGTAAGATGTGTGGCAGGAGTCATTACTAAGTGGCAACAAAAATACCTGGCGATACTGGATGTGCTCTGCGGCAACAGACAGACAAAGATAAGTTTACCTGGTGTGTGTGTGTGTGTGTGTGTGTGTGTGTGTGTGTGTGTGTGTGTGTGTGTGTGTGTGTGTGTGTGTGTGTGTGTGTGTGTGTGTGTGTGTGTGTGTGTGTGTGTGTGTGTGTGTGTGTGTGTGTGTGTGTGTGTGTGTGTGTGTGTGTGTGTGTGTGTGTGTGTGTGTGTGTGTGTGTGTGTGTGTGTGTGTGCGTGTGTGTGTGTTAATGATTCATCATCACATTCTGTTTGTTCACTTGTGCAGAGCAGCTCACTTCAAAGAAAGAATGACTGAATTTTTCCATCAGTTACTTGCTTCAGGAGAGAAAAATCCAGGAAAACAGCGAACGCAAATATTTTCTTACCAGCGCCGCCAGTACTTAAAACCTTAGGAAAAGTTCAATATTACTATGATTGTCAGAATTTCACCACCACTGCCATGCTGTCTGTGGTGATGATAGTTGCTACATGAAATATTTTGTTATAGCAATAATATGCACACGGCAGGAAAAACTGTAAGAAGAAAGGATACTCTCTGGCATTTGACAGTGACTGAAAAATATGAAAGGCAGAAAAAATGCTGGGAACTTTCTATGAACGTTTCCTCATAAGAGTCCACAAAATGAGATTGATTCAACCATACAATGCGTTCAAGAGCACAGTGGACTAGTAGCAGGGAATGGTGCATGAAAGAAGAACAACATAAAGAGGCCACAAGGTAATACCGGGAACCATGGAATAAAAGGAAGACAAAGTGGTGTGGAGATTTTGTGTGTGTGTGTGTGTGTGTGTGTGTGTGAATACCCCCAACACACACACACACACACACACACACACACACACACACACACACACACACACACACACACACACACACACACACACACACACACACAATGAAGCAAAACCACTTTATCTCGTACAAATACTCCCTACACCAGTCGGGTCTTTCCTTTGTTCCTACGTTGCAGTACTGTAGTTTGTCCCTTGTTTATTGTCGCCTTGTGTCCTCTACCGTGTTCTGCTACTTCTTCCCTGAGCTCTTGAATGTATGTTTCATTATTCTTTGTCTGTGTACCGTCATCACGAGTAAAGGTTCGCTGAAATCCCCTTTCAGCTTTGATTCCTGCCAGTCATTTTTCGCAGTCGTCCTCATAGACCAGAGGGTATACTTCACTCTTGTAATCTCTGTTGTGTGCATTTATTTCTACTACGGAACAATTTGTATAGCACCTTTGATCACCGTAATAAGTATAGATGTGTCGGCAAACCTCTGATACTCATAGGGTATATCTTCGTATGTTTAACCATTCTCGAAGGTTTGTAAGCACTACAATAGAGGCGAGGAAATATTTGCATTTACTTTTTGTCTGGAATATCTTTCCTCCTGAAGCGTATCGCAGGTGGAAAAACCTACTGAACTATATTTTTAAAGTGTGCTTCTCCACACAAGATGAACAGAAAGAATATGTGATGAAAATGTAAAATTATGATAAACCATTCCTTTTACACACACACACACACACACACACACACACACACACACACACACACACACACACACACACACACACACACACACACACACACACACACACACACACACACACACACACACGTCACCACCTCAGTGTTAATGAATGATAATAGTATACATGCTGACGGCTATTAAACCACTCCATTCGGAGCAAGCATTAAATAATTTATGCTTGCAACCTGGACAGGGCTTGACTTACGACGGACTTGGAGCCGGGGAGGTTAGATGTAGCCTTCATTAACCTCTTCACCATCAGAGAACTCTTTTAAGCTTAGGAAAATCGTCTGAAAACTGCAAGAATATGCTATAAAATACGAAAAAATAGTGAGTTAACACTTCCAACATATATCTGACTTTCCTCACTCGCTCGCTTTCCCTTTCTGTCACAGATTCGACTGTAGCTAATTTTTTTCTTCACATATCTTCCAGTCTTGCGCCTACGTGAATTTGTCAGTCTTCTTGCCTGTTCCTTTCTCTTTTCTTACCGTCATCTTCCGCCATCATCATTATCATCATCGTCGTCATCTCTCTCTTTCTCTCTCTCTCTCTCTCTCTCTCTCTCTCTCTCTCTCTCTCTCCGAAGACCTCAGTCTCACAGCACTGCCTTTTTTCTCTCCTCTCCCTCTGGCCATCTCCGTCATGTGCCACTTTCAGATAACACACTTATTCTTTCATCTCCTACGTTTTTACACACTGTCTTCCGTTTCTCCCCATTTTGCTTTCTGATTTTTATCCTCTCCAAGAAAATATTCTATTCCACAATTTTTCTTAACCTCTACAGTCATATTAATTATTTTAACGCTAATTAGTGAAAATTATACGACACATTTTGCACCACGGAGTTAGATGTACTATTCAACTTAATTAATCCTTTCGCAAAAAGAGATCGGTTCTAAGTTCAGAAGAATGTTCTGGCTGCAGCAAGATACAAGTGACGACCTCGGGCTGATGTAGATAATAAATCATGCTTGCCTTACCATTACTATATAATTGGTAGTACAGTTAACCGGAGCTGCCCATTCTCAAATTCCGATCTCCCTTTATGAACATTTTTCTCTTTCTTGTCCTACCAATTTTTCGTCATATTCTACCCATCCTCATCTCTCTCTCTCTCTCTCTCTCTCTCTCCCCTTACCTCGGAATCTCATAGCTCTTTCTTTCTCCTCTCCCAGGCCATCTCCTCCACGTCAGCTTCCAAATAACCCTCTCATTCTTTGTCCCTTCCTCTTCGCCATCTTAGTCTTTCGTTTCTTTTCCCCTTCCCTCACTATCCTTATTTTTCTGGAACACAGCAGTCTTATTACGCTTTCCTTTTCATATATTAAATGTTTCTAGGCTATTTTAAAGTGCTTTAATATGACATTTTACACTATTGAAGACATAACCAGACTAATTTCTTCCCTAACTGACACTCTTCCAAAGCTGAATAAAATCGCCTGGCAGCAGCAAAAATCAAACAAATGAAGGCCTTAGGCTGTTGTTGTAAATAAATCTTGGTTGTCGTACCTTTGCTATCTGATTGGCAATACTTTTAACCTGGGCTGCGTTGGTGCTGCGGTACCATACTCTACTCATCTCGTGACGCTCGTGTCCTAGAGCTGGAACTTATGACGCGACCGACATTTAAAGGTGAATGCTGGTAGTATGTCCTTTCTTATGCTTGCCTCCGTAGCCATCCTGTAGTTTTAGAGGAGGACATTTTCAGACATTAACCAACGGAGATCACAGCCATTGCCACACTTCGACTTACACATTCTCAGTCTTCCTATTGACACTTCTTCCTCATCTGCACTTACCCAGTATGCTGAAGATTGTATTTAACTAACACATGCCTTTTATGAAGAAGGTCTTGCATTGTACTTAATAACAGAATACGTGTTACATGTTTTGCTTTTTCTGTCATCAGACAATTGTTTGGATGTTAAGGTAGATCTCTTATAGTGAATAACCACAACAAAGGCTAAGTATAACTGCTATATTTCGATGAGTCTTACATGACTGGAAGACAAGTCAGAATATAGTAAGATTAAAAGTTAAATATTGCCTTTTGGTTGAAAGGTTTAAATACATTCTTCCTAGTTTTATTTATTTTTTTTCTTTCTCCTGCATCTGCTTACCATCCATTGTGTCCCTCTCGCCTGCTTTTCCTCAATCTTTCTCCTCCAACATATTCTTTTTTTCTCTTTTTCTCTTTTCCATGGGTCTCTCTTGTATCAGTGTCATCCTGGAGCATTCTCGTATTGCATTATTTGTCCCCCGCTCTCTTTTTCTGTTTTAGTGTTTTATACTTTTATTCCAAAACTGGAAAGGAGCGTTTTCATGTGATGGAACCGATTGCAGTCCTCCTTTAGCGTCATCCCTGTCCACCAAAATGTGGATGGTGGTCTTCAGAAAAACCACTTACCACAATAACTTTGTATACTTTTGGTTCCCTATGTGTTCTCATGGAGTTTGTAGCGATCTGGATATTACAGTATATGTACAGTGTAAGTTGGCATACACCCATATCATTATTAGAGGTCAAATTTTAGCAGACCCTTAACAAGAACTAAGCAAGACGACTATATAACCATCTGGCTGCATTAGGGCACAGAGGACCATCTCCGGTTATTATCAATCGCCGGGATGAGCTGAGCTGGATATGTCTCACAACTTCTCTTCTATGGTAGATTTTGAGATCCTTGCACACACTGTGTTTAAAAGATTGGAAGTCGTAGGCAGTAGGAAATAAACAAAGGAAGACAGTTCCAGATTTGACCTTTTCCATACATGAAGGACTGGGAGCAGCGGTTAACTCTTGCATTAGAGAGCTGGACAGAAAGAGATTGTTGCTAGACGGGTGCTACGCGCCCGTCATAGTGGTGGAGGGATACAAGCAGACATTTCAGAGATGCAGTGATCAATGAAGCAGCAATAGAAGAGGGATAAATATGCAACAGTGTAACGAAGAGACACAGTCTGAAGGGAGCCAGTAAGAGGAGGAGTGTTACTGAGACGAAAAGCATTTGACTCCACTTTGTTGAGAACAGTCGTATGTGGAAAGCCTCCCCACACATGAGAGTTGTACTCTACACAGGGGCGAGAAAGACCAGTGTATAAAGTCAGCAACTATCCAGGGGCAAATAAGGCACATACATATTTAGCATGACACATATTATCATTAACGTGTGTGTTGTATCTACTCACTACTCATACAGTAAATCGATACAAATGCCAGATTATTCAGGTGTAACATGTATAATATATCGGAAAGGAAAATGTTTTATTCTATACAAATATGCATTTTAGGATTCAACGTAGTGCCAGTAATTTCGGTTAGGCAAGTGTTCACTGCAGTAAGTGGAGATCACATACATAACCACATCTTTTATTAACAAATAAGTACAGGTAAATCAATATGTAGAAACACGGACGGAGAACTTGTCTGATTACCTGACAAATTTGGAAGCTGTGAACATAACCTAACCGGAAAAGTTGCTGAATCGAGAAAAAATAATTTGTTTCTTTCCTGTCCAAGTATAAGTGAAAAATTTTCACCTAAATTTCTCTATCCTAGGAAACTGACATTTAACTTCTTTGGTCAGGACACCATCAGCGTCCAAGCTACCACACACACACACACACACACACACACACACACACACACACACACACATCCACGCACGCGCGTGCGCAAACATACACAGTGAGCCTGAACTTACATTACCAACGTCACCAAGACTCGGTGATCGTGTTAGTTCAGTATTTTACGTGTTACTAATATTCAGTCAACAGCTTAAAAGCTTGTTATGGATGTTTAATTGTTACGGTTGCATTTTAAAAGTCACATCAGTAACAGTAACACGATGTTTACATTAACATTGTCAAAACTTCGCTGATAGTACCTGCCGGTATTGTCTTGCTTCTATGTTTCTCCTCCCTCCGAAACCGTCAGAGAGTATCCTTAATTCGCGTACTCTGTTATGTGCTTTGTATGGCTTTCATATGGTTAAATTTCATGCAACACCTTCGGTACTATACACCCAGCAGGGAAGTATTTGCCAATTTTTCATCATGTTAGTACACTTTCGTGGTCCTTCATCTGTCCCATAGTCACTTTCGGTAGTTCTGTCACATCCTTGTCGGTAAGTGATTATTACTGATACTCAGCACTGATGTGCAACTGCGGAAGGAAAACAACGAACAAAAAGGTAATGGCAACGAAGGAAATAAATTTTGTACATTGAGATGATTAGCTAAAAGAAGGGAAAGGGAGACGTCAAGAAAGACACTAAAACAAACTTACACCTCCAGGCAAAAGAAACGGACACCCAGTCAGCTCGTGCACAGAGGGCTTTGGGTCGTTGCAATATGACGTGTCAGAATGTGGTAGGGGAGGAGTAGAAGAGGCAGAGGCTGCTGGAGTGGGGGTGGGGGTCAGTTATGTTGCTGCTCTGGTTTTACGCATTCATGAACCCGTCGGAATAGCAGGGAATATAGAGGTGTAGGACAAGAGTGATTTTGGTGGGTAATAGTTGATAGCTAGATGCACTATCATCAGCACTGAGTCTTTCTCTGGGCTGGTTGCATAAACCGCAGATTGGTAAAGGCTCGTACAACTGTGAAACATAGTCATCGATATTACCCAGTTCTTTCACCATTCCTTATTGACTCAGTAAGTCAAGTATGGTTTACGGAGATGGCATTTAGCTCATATTTGCAGCTGCACTTACGCACCCTAGATATATATATATTTTTTTTTAATAACAGAACGGAGGAAGGAAAAACAAATGAATAAGAAAAATAATAAAACACCTGATTACTGGTGTCCTCTGTTCATAAAATATCTGTAACAATTAGGCTTGAACAGCTGTGAGTTGAAATTTGGAGGGAAACAACTCTGGGGAAGCGAGTTCCAGAGAGATGCAGTTCGGGGAATGAAAGAATTCTGATAGGCAGAAGTTCTGCAATATGGCTGAGTGACATTCCAGTCATGAGCGCTACCAGATGCCCGTGTAGCACGAGGGAAGACATGGAGAGGTGGCACCATGGACGCAACTTCGTCTGATCATTGCCAAAATAATATCTGTAAAATAATGCAAGGGAGACAACATTCCTTCTTACTTGCACGGGAGTTAGTTTAATTGTAATGGCAGAGTTGTTAATAATTCTAACAGCTTTGTTCTGAATTTTGTGTAGTTGTTTTAATGCAACCTCTCCACATCCATTCCACAAGGGTGAGCAATATTCAAGCTGAGAGCGCACATGACTCTTATAAATTTTAGCTAGCTGCTTATCAGCGAAGAAGTTACGGACTCTGTACAATAATCCAAGTTTCTTTGAGGCGGTTTTAGCAAGTGATCTAATATGAGAGGTCCACCTGAGAGCATTGTTAAGTAAGATACCATACAAGGCCAGATATTTCATATCAATGTAGATTTGTATCCTTCCATGGCCAGGACATGTATTCGAACCCGTGCATGGTGCAGTGTCTTGTAATTTATCTGTCTATCTATCTGTCTATCTGTCTGTCTATCTGTAAGTAGATATCTGAGATAAATAGACTTAGAGATAGAGGTATTTTTCTTCCTACCAAATATCCCGGGAGTAACTTTTACTAAGCAGTAAGCTCTCTTATTCACACTCCTGCGTGACCAAGGAGATGACAAAACAACAGCGAGTCAACAACTACTTGTTTCAAGGTGGTTCTGAGATTATAAGAACAAGCCCCCAAACATCTACTGATATGAAACAGTCACTGACAAACAGGGATTATTCAGTTCCATATCATATTATCAGGGTTTACCTAGAGTTACAGATGTAACCACACCGGGGACACATTTCCATAGGCAACGAAAATATCCGTTCTTGTTTTGTTTTTTTATGCGAGGAAGAAGGAACCAAAGGCCATGAGCCAGCAAAAAGAGTTCCCTCCAAGAGAAAAAGAAAATACAAGAGAGAGCCAAATTCAAGATCCATTCATTTCGAGATGCCTGGACACACTGCGTTTCAAAGACTGGAGATCATAGACAGCGGGAAATACAGACAGAGGGAGACAGTTCCAGAGTTGACCTATTGCATATGAAGGACTGGGAGTAACGGTTAACTTTTGCATTAGAGAGTTGGACAGTAAAGGGTGTGGTACTAGTACTTTGCTCAATGACCCATTTCATGAACACTTATCCTGAATATTTCGATATGTATTGCAATACCTTTTAATGTATCACATGCAAATGTTTGGATCGTTTTCCACAGAATGGCTGTCATCTGTTGTGACAGAAGCCACCAACTAGGTACCCCAACCCTTCGTTTTCCCTCAACCTCAGTCCACCGGTCCCTGCCATCTCTTTTGCCATCTGCCCCCAGCAATCCCCCCATTGCACCCCTGTGTCCTCCTCCCCCCTACTGCCGACTACCACTGCCTCCTAATCGTATCCCATACCTCCCTCGCAGGTACCATTATCACGTCCCTGCACTTTGACATGTTAGCTGGAAACAGCCCACTGCCTCTGTGCAGGGAGTGCCTGGGTGTCGCTGTTTCTATTGTCTGGATGTGTTGAGTTCTGTTTGAGAAAATGCACAGGAAAAAGAAGAACGCGGAACTTCGTGCAGGCTATAAAAGACAGAAATAATGGCTGAAACAGACAGAGAAATCACAAACGAGCGATGAAAAGAGGACACACTGGGAAGTGTAGCATAGATATGGAAAAGGGGCAGAGATAGATAATGAGGTGATATAGACAGTGAAAAGAGCTGAGAGAGGAACAGTGGTAAATGGTATCGTTGATAATATTTAAGTGCTGATGACAGAGACAAATATGAGAATGAGAGAAAACGAGAGACGTTCAAAGAAATACAACTTTATTTAAAATCTAACGAGGTGCGGTGCAACTAAAAAATGCAAAACAGTAAATATCGGATTTCGAGTAGGAAGCACAAAAATGTAGTAATAAATGAGTGACAGGCGGAAACATGTACAGCAGATAGTCCTTATTCAGAGATGGTTGAATGAAACCATTGGTAATATGCGTGTGTAAATTCTAGGCCAACAAGACCAGATTCCCCCTTTCATCAGGACAACAATGTGGGTGGGTGGCCTGGGGGTGACAGCGTGTGTAACAAGTTTGCTTACCTTCCCCACCACCGCAGTTTTGGCTCACTCGTAAAGTGTGGACGTGTTGGTGTGTGAAGTAAAGGAGGTGGGGGAGAGTGAAAGGAAGAGAGTAAATGGAGGGAGACTATTGGAAAGTGATACACCAACACCACCAGATACTTAGACATGCCGGCACAGTTCTCTCTCTCTCTCTCTCTCTCTCTCTCTCTCTCTCGTTCCTGGATAAAGCTCGCCATCATTGCCGGGTTTTATTGACACGTCAATCTAGGTGGAAGAAGAAAAATGCTTAGGTTAATGCCTATCGACTCCGCGAGTTTCATTATGTCAGTCAATCAATCTTCTGTGCGCCTATAGTCTACAGTCTTTTATAGTTATATATATATATATATATATATATATATATATATATATATATATATATATATATATATATATATATATATATATATATATTCTGGGTTACAGTTGTATTGATGAATGAAAAGGAACAAGTACCGGGTGGATGTGATAAGTCAGGTTGACACCAGGGGAATATATTTATGAGAGAGCACTTTCTGTCTGTGCCTTTAATCTATCTCAGTATCCCTTCACACTCACTGTGTTATCCTGCCACGTACGAGTATACCGTGTTGCCGTTTTGCTACAACTCCTCTCCCGCTCCTACACCAGGAAAGGAACAAACCTAATGAGCACAATACAAAAACCGAATTGATTCAGTTTGACGTTTCCCTCATCGATTGGAAGTAATGGGTTTTCAAAATCCATATTCGCCAACCTATCGAAATATTTATTACATTCAGTATCCACTGAGTAAGCATCTATATAACTTTGATACCTCAAATATGCAACGAAATATAAAGTTTGTGTATGTGTGTGTGTGTGTGTGTGTGTGTGTGTGTGTGTGTGTGTGTGTGTGTGTGTGTGTGTGTGTGTGTGTATGTGTGATGTGTGTGTGTGTGTGTGTGTGTGTGTGTGTGTGTGTGTGTGTGTGACAGACTAATAGAAATGCTAACAGAATCAGCGATGGTGGTAGGGAGAGCCAATAAAACTAAAGCCAACAAGTATACAGAAATGACCCTCGGGCTCATGAAAAGAAGAAAGGAGATGAAAGTAAAAACAGAGAAAGATGAAATAGAAAGAGCGGAATTAAATAAGCTTATCAACAAGAGACAGAGAAGAAAAAAGAAGCATGGATCAGACCAAAGAAGACATCAAAAAAGGAAAAAGGCTGAAACAGGTCCGTAGTAAAATGGCACTAGGAGAGCAACAAATTTTATCACAGAAAGGCTAAAACGGTGAAGTCATTAAATTCAAAGACTGGTTCGTGAAGAGAGTTGAACTTTAGAAAGAACTGTATACATCAAAGACAATAGTAACAATAGCTAACTTTTCAGCTGACACAAGTGAAATACATGAGGTAACACGAGACGATGTAAACATTTCTCTTAAAATTATGAAAACAGGAAAGGCTACAGGGGTAGATGGAATACAAGAAGATTTAATGTCGGGTGCAGGAGCAGAAGTACAAAACAGGTTCGCCGACTTATTTCATCAGTGTACAGAGCATGAGAAAATCCCAAAACACAGCAATACAATACTGTAGTTATTCTGTTTTAGAAGAAACGCGACTCAAAAGATCTTAGTAACTATCGACCCATTAGCTTATTACCAATTATTTACAAACTCCTCTCAAAAGTCCTTATGGACAGAATAACAAAAAACTTGGAAGAAAAGCAACCTCATGAACAGGCAGGATTCCGGAGCTAAGTATTCGACTACACAATGTATCAGGCAATTGAGAAAACGACAGAATATAATAAACCACTGTGCTTAGGTTTTGTTGATCATGAAAAGGCTTTCGACTCAGTGGAACACATAGCAATTATAAATTCATTGCGAGAACAAGGAGTAAATAACATTGTAAATCCACTCGAAAATATATATATATATATATATATATATATATATATATATATATATATATATACAGAGAGAGAGAGAGAGAGAGAGAGAGAGAACTGATACAGTTAAATTACATAAACGCTCAGAAAAAATAAATATTGGGAAAGGCGTACGTCAGGGAGATACAATTTCACCAAAATTATTTACAGCATGCCTAGAAAGTATTTCCAGTAAGATGGACTGGGAGAACAAAGGAGTAAACCTAGATAGAGAAATCCTAAACAATTTAAGATTTGCAGATGACATTGTCCTAATCTCAGAAACAGTAGAAACATTGCAAAAAATGTTAAATGACGTGAACAGGGAAAGTCTTAAAGCAGGAATGAAGATGAACCGGAGTAAAACTGATGTTTAATCCACGTACACCAAAGAGCGTCATCAGAATATGCGAAGAAATTCTGAAAGTCGATTAATAAAATTACTTGGAGCAAATACTAAAACTAATGAAAGACCACGATATTGAAATAAAAGACCCATTACAACTGAATGGAAAGCTTTCGGTAAACATAGAGACGTCATGAAAAGTAGCTTGCTAGTATGTATGAAACGAAAAGTATACAACACATGTGTTGTCCCAGTTATGACGAATGGTTGTGAGACCTGGAAACTGACAAGATAGATGGAAAATCAACTAATCCGTTCTCAAAGAGCAATGGAAAGGTCACTGTTGGGATTATCTTTGAGAGACAGGAAAAGATCAACTTGGGCGAGAGAGTAGACTAAAGTCAAAGACATTATGGTAATGTTAAAAGAACAGAAATGGAAGTGGCCAGGTCATGTATCAAGAATAATGGATAACCAATGGAGCAAGAGGCTGACTGACTGGACTCCAAGAGATTGTAAGCATAGCAGAAGAACGCTAGACAAGAGGTGGGGAGATGAGATAGAGAAGTTTGCAAGCAAAACATGGTGGAGACTGGCTCAGTCAAGAAACTCATGGAAAAAGTTGGGGATGGTCTTTGTTCAGTAGTGGACTTGCAATGGCTTATGATGATGTATACGTTTTCGTCTTTCGTTTGTGAAGGCTCCAACATACTTGCACACATCGGCCTTTGTCACCTTGTGGCTGCTTTCTATGCTGATCGATCTATGGCAGCTTCTCTCTTCAGTCCCTTAACCCCGAGGTCACACTTAATGAACTCGTCCCACGTCTTTTTCGGTCTACCCCTCGCAACCCCACCCCCAATATTAACGCTTCTCACTTTCTGCACCCAGTTATCATCCTCGATCCTCTCCACATGCCCAAACCACCTCAATCAACCTCTTCTCATCACAACACCAATACACTCCAGTCTCATCCTATCTCTCAACTCTTCCATCACAAACCCAGCCCCCCTTCCCCCAGACTTTGCAAGCAGGGACGCACTGCACATCCACCTAATCATTGTCATTTCTGTACATTTAAGCCTGCGAATATCCTCTTCCTTTACTGCCCAGATCTCACTACCATACAGTATTACATTCCTGACACATGTTGGATAAAAAGATCCCTTAGCACGTAGGGAGAGCCCTCTCAGTGCCACGAGAGGCAACAGCTCTCTGAAATTCTTCCAGCCACTTCTCACCCTAGCCACAGAGCTAGCTCCAGCCCCACCTCCAGCACATAACCTGTCTCTCAAATAAAAAAAATTCTTTCACACACTCAAGAACCTTACTAGGAAGTTTAATCCTTTCATGCCTCACAATCTCCACCCGCTCTCCCCGACACGCCGCACACATAAAATCAGCATTATCTCGCAGTCTACTTTTAATACCACTACATTTCTTAAGCACCCAATTATCACAAATACTGCACAATATGGAATTACTTCCCACGCCTTTGTAGCAAATTGCACATGGCCATTCTCCCTCTTCTTTGACAGTACCGCCACCAACCCTAGATATCATCACTTTTGTTTTATCCTCATTTAATCTTAAGCCCTTGTGCCTTATACCGTCTCTCCACTTCCTAAATCTTTCCTCCGTCTCCCTTTCATTCTCTGGAGTCAACACCAAATCATCAGCAAACAATATCTCCCACGGGAGTCCATTTCTGACCTCACCTGAGAGGGCTTCAAGTACCATGATAAACAACTAGGGACTCAAAACTGACCCCTTATGCACACCATCGTTCACGGAAAACTCATCACTCAAATCTCCATGCACTCTTACCTGGGTGCAAGCACCCACATACATGGCCATAACCACCCTAACCAGCCACTCCTCCATTCTAAGCTTTCTTATTGCCCACTTCACCAACTCTCTAGTGTCTCTGTCAAAGGTCTTCTCCAAATCAACAAAAACAAAGTACAGTTTCCTTTTCTTTCCTATATATTTTTCCTGAAGCTGTCGAACAATGAATATGGCATCAGTGGTCCCCCTGCCTGGCATAAACCCAAATTGCATATCATCAATATTCACCCTTTCTCTAATCATACCTTCTAGAACTCTCTCCATTACCTTCATTATCTGACCTAAAAGCTTTATCCAGCTAAAATTTCCTCTTTCTAGGGCATCACCCTTACTCTTGTACACATTTGTAATTACAATCTGCATATACACTGTACAGTATGTGTATATATATATATATATATATATATATAGAGAGAGAGAGAGAGAGAGAGAGAGAGAGAGAGAGAGAGAGAGAGAGAGAGAGATCAATGTATATATCTAGAGAGAGAGAGAGAGAGAGAGAGATGGATATACTAGCAGGGGTACCCGGCTTTGCCAGGGCCAAAAAGGCGAACACTCTAATCCTACTTGGTTCTAGTTCAATCTTTCTTTCTACTCCACAGAGACCACGTCCCACTTATACTACTGAAGAGGGATTATAAGAGGTCCAGGAACTTTCATTTCATCTTTCACAGACTAACGCACAGTATTTATGCACACTTGTTTACTATTACCGGTGACTTATGACCTCGGAGGTAAACCTCACATAGCTTATGTCTGAGCTTGAGGTCACGCAAGTCTCCATGCCAAAAATTTAGCTGCTGGGTCCTGTCGTTCGAGTGTATTATCGGTGACCTCAAATGATCGACTGATGACCTCAAATGAACTCGGAGGTCAACCTCACATAGCCAGCTGTATGTCCGAACTGAAGGTCATATGAGCCTCCATGCCAAAAATTGGGCTGCTGGGTCCAGTCATTTGAACATTTATTACAGGTGACCTCAAGTGACCCCCAACCAGTGACCTCAAATGATCTCAGAGGTCAACCTCACATAGCCTATGTCCGAACTCGAGGTCAGTGAGTCTCCATGCAAAAAATTGGGCTTCAGGGGTACCCGGTGTTGCCCAGGCCAAAAAGGCGAACGGTCTATCGGTGACCTGAAATGGCCCAGATCTGAATTTTGACCCCCTAAAATCATCCTTGGGTCACCTGATTCAGAATATATATGGGTCTGGGGGTCTCTGGCCCTTGGTTTGGACATGATTGAAGGACAAACAAACAAACAATGCAGCTCTTTTATAGATGTTTATATGCAGTGTCTACCTTGTCTATCGGTCGAGAACATTACATGCCAGACATTTTAACAGTCACATATAAAGAAGATTAATTATAACAATGGTTTGGTTTCATCTGACAGAACTGGGTAACTCACTTCATTTTTTTTCTTCTTCTTCTTGGATTCGTTGAGCCCTTGATCATAGGCAGCAATAAATATGCTTCATTACTAGTTTATCCACCTATATACTCTGAATACACTTGGCCAGTGAGCGAGCTGAAAAGGATTCGGGACGTTTGTTAGTTTTAACGTTATGTATTGATCTTGCATGATCTTGAGGTGAGGCTGAATTCGGCATTAGAACATCCCAGCACCACCCTTATGATAAGGATACGTAGCATTCAAATTCATGCCTGACCGAGCATAAACGCACAAAACCAACACTTGCTTAACTGTGGTGCTAGAGCGATTACATCATCTCCTTGAGACATAAGTCATGATGTTGTAAGCCATTTGGCCTTAATCCAAGAGTACAGCTGAGTATGTCTGAGAGCAGTCCGACTGACTTGCAGTCTGTAAAAAAAAAAACTATCTCTAATACTATTGTGCAGGTGCCGTTGAATTAGTGCGACCTGTCAAAAACTGTGAACATTATGGGACTAGGATGAATATCTGGAATATGTTGACACTGACTACTCTGCCCTCCAAACCACTCAGGCGCTCAGTAAATTTCATAAGTCAGCCATGAGAGGACGTCCTTCTTTCACTCCCCGCAAGCCCACCACCCTCCCACACTGCCGGCCTCTAAGCTCGCAAAATGGTCTTACCAGCCCTGAAATCAGGGCTGAACTTTTCCCCAAGGATGGGAGAGTAATGAAGATCATAATAGATGATGAACATGCAAGCAACCTTCATGACTGAAGATGATGACGATGCTCCACCTCCTTCTCGCGACAAGATTGCTGCACTACCTGCCAAGAAGAAGGTGGCAAAGCAAATATTTTCACCTTATGTAAAGACTGAGGAGGAGGTGCTCACATCGCAGAAATACCAGCAGCAGGAACATGTCGTGTGTTCCACCTCCCATGCATCATCACTTCCCAATTCCACCTCATGCAGCCTGTCACCGTCCGTGCTGATTTAACACCTGAGCCTGTACCAGTGACATCTTCCTAGGCACCAAGAAGCTTGGCTGCCCCTTGGCCTTCACGGCAGACTGGAAAACGAATTGTAAAATGTAGCAACCTGCGAGGGATGAACAAGCAGTCCAGGCAGTGGTCAGCTGACTGCATTACCTTCCCGCTCATCCTACACCTGGAAACCGACGACTGATTTCGTACCAAGGACCTTTCTGTTCGACAAAAGTGACACTGGTGTACGTGACATGACTGGACTGATGGCCAATAGTTCAATACTGAGTCGCCTTCTCTTGTTTTGCAACCAGTACTTGATGACATATAGTGATGGAAACGAACAAGTTTTTCGTCAGACTACCACCTGTGTAGGACAACAAAAGATATACGGGACACGGTTTTGGACTTATGTGACAATGCCTTTGTTGTATGTGTTCTTGAAGTTGATGATGTTGATGCCTTTGGTGAAGGAACATGCGATTGTGGAGTATTGGCTAACTGATGTACTTACACATCTTGATGTATTTACCAAGCACATTCGTACCAGAATCTTCTTCGTTTCCTTCATTTCTTGGACAACACTACCACGGGCCCTACAACCCCACTGCGAAAGGTCAGGCCCATTTTGAAGAACCTCAAAGGCAAGATAAAATGTTATTTTGCTGCTTTCCAAGAGGTTGTGATTGATGAGTCACTTAAGTTATTCTGCGGACATATTTCTTTCAGACACTACATCCCACCGAAACGACATTGTGTTGGCATAAAGATATTAATATTGTGTGATTGCAAGATGGCTGTTGTCCGAGATATGATAGTATACACCGGGGCAACGACAGATATTCCATATAACGATCATTTTGGCATTTCTGGCACTGTACTGAAGGAAATGCTGAAAGATTAAATTTTGGGTAGAGGTCACATCCTTGAAATTCCTCTCCAGTCCTAGGACTGCACCCGCTCATCAGGGACATAGGGTGCTGTGGCAAAGTCATGTCAAACGAACGTGGCATGCTACAGTTCAGTACTGAGCAGGAGAGAGGCACTGTCGAAACACAACAGTGTTCGTATCATCTTGCCCAGCAATGAGACAAGCATGATGTTCACATGCTATCAACCGTGCACAGAGGTGCTTTCGTTGAAACACGGAAAATGGGTAGTGTGACAATAGAATGCATTCGCAAACCATATACGGTCAATGACTACAATTGCAACATGTGCTTGCTTGATAAGAACAAGATGCAGATTTGTAGTGTGGAATATATTCGTCGTTCTGTCATGTGGTACAAGGAACATTTTCCACTTGGTAGATGTGTGTTTTGAAAGCAATTTACCACTACTGCCAGAAATCCGGAAAGACAAGCTCTTTAAGGAAGTTTGCACATGATTGTGCATAGCAAAGCTTCCAGGAATACGGTCCATTATCGTCATCGCCAAGGGGGTGTAGAAGTACAATTCGTGACCCTCGAGATTGACTTGGTGCAAAGGATTGGGCCGGAGTTCATTATCTGGAGAAACTGCCACCACAGAGTGATTGTCAAGGACCAACAAACACTGGCAGGAGTACCCGACTACGGTGCCAAGCTTGTGTCACAAGAGAGAGGTGGCAGAGAGAGTGAAAACACACCACCTGGTAGTGTCATGGATGCCACGTGGCTTTGTGCCATCCCTGATTTTCAGAGTACCATACACTTGTAAGGTACTAATGTGACATGAAATATTTGTAAATAATATGAAATTAGTGTGTAAAGAACTGTTTATACTAGTAAGTGTATGTTAGTGATAATTTAGTGAGTATGACTATGGAAGTGCACTGGTGTAAGTCTGACTAAGAAAATAAGTGTAAGTGAGGATATGAAAATAAGTCAAGAACACAAAGAAATTGTGTTTCCTAGACAGCGACTGAGTATCAAAGTTTGCTTTTGAGGGGAAAGAGATAAAGATCCCTCTCGCTCGCTGCCCACTCTCCAACCCACAATCTACAATCCTACAAGCGTAAGGGTAAGAATGTTTTATATCCTTTACTCATTTTATTTGTGTCTATTTCCTTTATTGTACTGTTTTCATTTTTTTTTTTTTTGGGGGGGGGGGCATTTGCATGAATGTATTCAGATTGATTGTTTATTATAGCCTACTTACCTCACCATCCCTTCCTGATCCGTCCCCCAGTCCGATGTGCTTATCTTTGGCCTTAACGTTTTTTTTTTTTTTTCTTTTTTTTTTCTTTTTTTTACCTCGAGGGTTGCCCCCAAACACACACAACTGCATCCATTATCTGGAAACATACCAAAAATAGCATGCTTCATCTCTCTTTCGGCACGCACTATACCGCCGAAACTACCCAAACAACTCCATACATGCATGAACGTTATAGACATCATGTGAGGGGAAAGAACATTATATATTTTTATTATAAGTACACATCATGCTCTGAATTTGTTCACTTGACATATTTCTTGTTTTGCACAACCATTTATACAACCCGTGAGGTGTTTTCGTGGCGAATATATTGATGCAAATCTTTCCCTTCCTTTCCTGCAAATTCCATCGTACGATGAGCTAGTCTCGGGTCGTATCGAATTTTGGCCTTGACGGTTCAGCCTATAAACACACACACACACACACACACACACACACACACACACAGCTGCACCCTTATCTGGTAACAGGCTAAAAATGGCATCTTTAGCCTCTCTTTTTGACACACACTATACCACCCAGACAACAAAACTAACTCCATACTTGCATAAAAATAATAAACAATAATAGTGAAAATTCATTTTTTTCATGTTCCCATATTATGTACTGGTTTTGTTCGTATTATATATTTCTAGTCATTTCAAGCCATTTTAATAACAATAAAGTATTTTTTTTGTGGCAAGATATGGTGGATATTTTTTACTGCAGTGTTTTCTCACGCATTTGCTTAGTTTTCACCAGCGCGTCCACAGTAATTTTGTAAATTCATAGGATGGGTTTAAGAAGCTAAAAATTACATTGCCGGATGCGCCGTGATTCTCTTTATACAGGTAAAGAAAAAAAATTATTTTCGAAACTTGAAAAAATTATCCCTAGGCCGGCCAGGGGAGCACGCATATTTCTGAGGGCACGGGAATGGAGACATAAATCTGAGGCATGAAAGTATGCGAAGCTTCAAACTGGGATCCATTCGACTGTTCAACCAGTGCTCTGGATGGGGAAGGCTAGGGCTGGTGGGGGGGTGAGCTTGGCCGATAAACCTGCCGTCTATCGGCAAAATATGACATTTACCCTGTCCCTTGTATAGTGCTCCCGACTGTACACCTAGTAACTGTGGTTTTCTTCTATCATTTGTTAGCATATGTAAAAATAACTTTATGCAAATATGACACTTATCGTGACACGTATTTGTAAAGTGTGCTGCAAGAGGACAACAAACTGAATAATGTGCTGAGAAATAAAAACCGGTTGCGAAGCACTAATGTAGCGCATCGTAGTCTGGGGTTAATTTTTTTTTTTTTTTTCAGTAATAGCTGGCCTGCTTTACTTACACTAATACACTTCTGTAGTTCATTGTACCGCTTAATTAAAAACAGTTCCATGCAAGGACGTAATTACTGTTCCTAATTATCACGAGTCTTCCACACAACCTTCGCTCATAATAATCATGCGTAAAACGTGGGTTGATATACGGGCTATTTTCGCCTCCACTCAGGCGTGTGATGAGAGGTGTCATTATCTCTTAACTTTTCCTTGTTCCTCTTATCTCCCCTAACCCCCATCTCCTCTAACCCCCATATCTCTCTCTCTCTCTCTCTCTCTCTCTCTCTCTCATGGAACTTACGGTATAGGGGGTCTTTCATAAACAGAATGATACTGCAGGGCATTAATCAGAAAAAAAAGAAGTGTCTGTAGCTTAAAAGGATAAGGTGTTAAATGGTGGAAACTCTTCTCCCTTGTCTTTCTCTGATATATTAACATATATTTTGTTCTGACCTAGAAAATTCAGGGAATATATTTTATCGATGTACAATTTTCTTTTTCGTTTTACTTAGTGAGATTTCTTTTCTCGAAGGATATTATATGTACAATAACAGCATATACCAGGGAGTATATGTAACGCCAGTCGATCACGGCTTTACTCCCAAGGTGGATGGAAAACTGATGACAGGGAGAGCTGGAGCTCCCGTTTCATCAGGCCACGGGACTAGCTCCTGACCATCCCCCTTTGATGAACTTTTTCAGTGTTTCAGTAACACAGAGAGTAGGCCAGCATGCTCTCCAGTATAAGTGCCTCTAATTGTCAACACAAAACTACAAGCGCAGAATAAAATCGTCAGGCGATTTGTTTGTGGCCACCCATGCTGGGATTAAGGCATCTTGCTAAAGATCGACATAAATTCCCACGCTGGCCCCTATGCTAGTAAAAACAATTAATTAGTAGTTGTATTTAAGGCAAAGCTTTCAAACACCAACGTCTTTCTCCCACCCACCGAACCATCTATCAAAAAACCATATAGGAAAAGTAGGTTTGCTGTCCGCGCAACAAGCTACAGTGGCAGCCATAATCTTAATGTGTGTGCACCTCCTTGTGAATGTCATCTCCTTCACTGGGGGCGTCTATTTCACTACGGATATCTTTTTATACATACTGATAATTTGATGCTCAGTAGCTGAAGGAGATCCACCCAATCAGGATCTGAGATGCAGTCTGTGATATGTATACAGATGATCCGTCCTTGTTAATTACGGTGCGTCTAGAGACTGGGGTTGGCCTCTGTCCTGGAGCCAATTACGGAGAGAACGCCTTTGTTGATATGCTGCCAGGTGTGTTGCACTTTGGTGCTTGTCACTAGGATGTGTTGTTGTGATGGTTGGCCCTCTTTATGTGTCAAAAATGAATGTACTTCATAGTGTTGGTGGTGATTAGAACTATAAACACTAGTTAGTTGCCTCTCCAATCAAACTGATTATAATGTTCATCTACTGCTTTTACAGCCCCTAATGAATGTGAATCACAGATTTCTAGAACTTCAAAGCAATTGGCCAGTTCAAAATAGAACTACCCACCTTACCTGGCCAGTGCAGGCAAAATTAGTGCAATGAAGCTGCCCCACAGGCTTCAGTATTCAACTTGTTAAAACCGATAATACCTCAAATTAATGTTTACAGAAGATGTAATCTAGTCAGTCTCGTGTGCAGTTATCCAATCTTTCACTCCGTCGGCAGAGGTTGTTGTGGCAGCTGTTGTTACTTGCTTGCTGCTCATGGTGAAGGTAATAAGACAGCACACTTCTAATGGAGGGTTAGGGTCTTGATTATCCCAAAACAAAAATTAATCCATGCTATAGAAAAAAAATTATATCTATATATATAAAACTGAAATTAAAGTTCACGAACTAGCATGTTGTTTATGTAATATCTCTTTAAGTCATGGCTGTACAAAAAAGCACTTACCGTATCATACAAATCGAAACCAAGGTATAGGAGAGATGCAGACTAGTGAGCAAGGAAGACAGGAATCAGAGGCCGGAGTGCGCTGCTGAGAGCATGCAACAATCGTTCATTTCCACAGAAGTCAATCAAAATAAACCTCAGATAAAGCTATGTTCATTTCGAGGTGCTACTATTCATTGTTTTCGTTAGAATGGAGGCATAAGGGTGTAGTTAGACAGGTGCTCTGTGTCCGTCGTAATGGGGAAGCGATGTCACCACTGGTTAGAAGAGCAGTGACAAAATAAGACAAAACTAAGGCAGGGAAGGTAACAGACCTATCTCAAGGTCAATAAATTGGTGTTTTGTGCATGGAGGAACGTGGACGAGACGAGAAGCAAAGGAAAACGTAATGAGGTAAGGGCAGTATGCGCAGAATTTGTGGAGAAGTACAAATAAGTACATGAAAGGTGATGTAATGATGGAGGGCAAATGCCAAAGGGGAGGAAGATATTTGAAAAGAAAATAACACTTTAAGAGAGAGGCGTCTGTGGTCAGAAGGAGTATGTGCAGATTTACGGGCAAAGTCAAATAAGTAAATGAAAAGTGATGTAAAAGAGATATTGGGGAAATGCCAAAGGGCAGGAAGATACTCGTATCTGAGGGGAAAAAAATGTTTAAAGATAGAGTCTTCTGTGGTCAGAAGGAAGGAAGGAAAAGGTAAGGAAGTAAATAATCACAGAGATAAAGGAAGGTAGATTGAATGCCAAATTATTGTAGGTTCCTGCCAGGCAGTCCCCCAATTCTTTGACTGTGAAAGTCTTGCATAAGATCAACACGATTCAGATGCTGTAATCCTGGCGACATAATTACAGTATTTTCAGTAGTAATTTTTACTACAGGGCAAAAATACTACATATTCAGGGGTCACGATTCTGTTGGCAGTGGTGATAACGATTATGCATTACCATGCATAGCCAAGTTGATCGCATCTGAGAAGTAAAGAGCCTAAAGATTTTGAAGGGTGGCAGCTGATTGGTTGTTAAGGTGCATTCATTATTAAGGACACATTTTAAATTAGTTTGATTGTAAGGGTTACAACAACCGTTTGACGATAAGACTGCCCATATAAAATATTGTATATAGGTATTTCCCTATGTTAATTTCAAAATGTTCTCCCCATCATCATCTCTCCTCACCAGCACTTCTTGTCCTCTCACAAATACGGTACTTGACAGAAGGTAAATCATCCCATCTCCACTAGATGCGATGTGAAGATACTGGCATTTTTTTCCATGTCCCTTTCTTCTCCTATATTGAAATCATCCATTTTGTTCCTTTTTGCATCACACATTCTCTCATCAGATCGTCTAATATTTTACTGGCCTTAAGGATAACAGAGAAATTATTTAATAACACTACTCGACTAGGATATCAGTTCCGCGACAAAAATGGGTAACCTAATGCAATAAAGTGGTGCTGACATCAAATATGATGTTCATTTTGCTATTGCACAAACAATTTTTCTGAACTTACTACCCTCATACACATCCCAATAGTGCAGTGAGCCTGATTTTTACCTTTTTATTCATGCTCTTTATACATCTTTAGATATACGCAGTGTATTATATCCAACATATACATTGCCAGTTGTCTACATCCACTATCTAAAGTATGTCTAAGTAAATTCATTATGCTTAATAATTTATGGGATGACAATGCCTCACGGATGCGTGAATGATCCTAATGCTTTCTGTTTTATATGTGGAAGTTTCACTCCAAAGAAGCTGAAACGGAAAATCATGTCCCTAGTAAAGACAGCTTATCTACATTATTTTGGTGTTAAGATTGACGACCCAGATGAATGTTGGGCGCTCCATATCTACTGCCCGACTTGTTCCAACTCTCTTCGTGAATGGCTGGGAGGAAGGAAAACAAGGATGCCATTTGCGGTTCCCATGGTGTGGAGAGAACCTAGTGACCATACAACAGAGAGCTACTTTTGCATGTGGAACTTTCTTCCAAAAACAAAAACAGCATTGTTTATCGAAAATTACTGTTGGCAATAAGACCGGTCGATCACACGGAGGACCCTACCATTCCAAGGCCACCAACAAATAAATGTGTTTTCCAGACTTCAAAGGAGGATGAAGAGGAAGAGGCATGTGGAGCAGATGCCCCTGATTCTGACTTGGAATGTCAGCCGTCTGGCAAAGTACCCCATCTAGTCACCCAAGGCGACCTTAACGATCTTTTTCGTGACCTACATTTATCGAAGCAACAGTCAGACCTACTCGGTTCGAGACTGAAAGAATGGAACTTGTTGCTTCCAACAAAGGTGACGAGTTTCAGGAAGTGGCAGCAAAATTTGGAACGATTTTTCAAGTCAGACGAGGGAATATGCTACTGTAGCAATATAACAGGTCTGCCCAAAGTCTTGAGAAGGATTCATGATGCTGACGAATGGCGACATTTACTGACTCCAACGAATAAGGTATGAAGACTATTCTCCACAATGGGAATATGTTACCCAGTATACCTTTGTTTTAGCTCCTGAAGTGAAGGAAGCGTTCGAATAGATGCAAAAACTAGTGATGACTGAATACGACGAATTCCGACGGAAAATCTGAAACTTTTTGAAAGTGGAAGCCATGCTGCATGGAGTACAAGGAGGTTTCACAAAATACTGTTACTTCCTGTGTTTATGGGACAGCCGTGATGTGCAGCGGTGCTGCATACACCGTAAGTAGCCTCCTCAGAGTTCCTACAAAGCCGATGTACGCAACGTACTGAACAAACCACCCGTCCTAGAGGAAGATATCGAACTTAGACCTCTTCACAGCGAGTTGGGTTTGATGAAAAACTTCGTCATACCCTTGGATAAGATAGGTGCAATCTTCACACACCTAAAGAAAGTCTTACCTAAGATTAGCGATACCAAAATGAAGGATGGCATTTTCGTTGGCCCTGAAATTTGTCATCATCGTCATCCGGACCTACTTTCCCACCTTACGGCAGGGTGGGCAAGAGCAATTTCCAGACAGCCCAAATTTGCCCAGTCCAATGGGCCAGGCTTCCATTCGCTTACCATTCAGGCCCCCGGAACCTGGCTCTATCCGATACGCCAAAAACATTCACCACGTTTTGTAGCTTCACATAAATGTATCCGACAGAGTCAGTCCGGACGATGTCACGTTAAAAAAGGGTTCCAAATCCCTGATCATCCACTTCTCACAATATTCATCCAGCCAGCTCGATATCTTGTCAGTCCCCTAGTCTTACCAAATTGCAAACCTCTCTTCCTCAAACACTCATCCACCATATCCCTCCACCTTCTCCTTGGCCTACCTCGCCTCCCTCCTCCTTCAAATTCGCTCAGATATATCTTTTTCACCACTATATTCTATTCTTTCCACATGACCATACCATCACAGTATACTCTCTTCGATTCTGGCGTCCACAGACTTCCTCACTTCACATCTTTCACGAATCACATTTCGTATCCTATCCACTCTTTGTACTCCACATACATTCTTT
Organism: Coenobita brevimanus; assembly: GCF_032717465.1. NCBI lineage: Eukaryota > Metazoa > Arthropoda > Malacostraca > Decapoda > Coenobitidae > Coenobita > Coenobita brevimanus. The sequence goes on along the minus strand of NC_137048.1, from coordinate 2,543,531 downwards.
AACAGTCCCATCTCCATTGCTCTCACTCTTGACTTTTCATTTTCATGCCACACCATAGCTCACATCCATATGTTAAAGTTGGCACTAACACTCCTTCATGTAAGCCTCGTGCAGCTGCAACACTCAAGCCTCTTTTCTTATCAAGGCCTTCATTGCGCCAGATACTTTCCTTCCTTGTGTCACTCTTCTTTCAACTTCTTTTGCACATTTTCCTCTCTTTTATAACACTGTACCCAGGTATTTGAACTCTCTCACCAGTTCCAGTCTCTCTCCATTCACTATAACATCGCACTGCGAGTCACCTTCTCTCTCAATAACCATCACTTTACACTTTTCTACATTTTCTTTCAAGGCACGACGCTCACAGACATCAGCAAAACTCTGAACTAGTCTACCAAGTTCTTGTACGGTATTTTCATGCAGTACTGCATCATCAGCATACAACAAATTTGTGATATTCCATCTATCACCATTCATTACCAACGCCATCCCTCTCTCCACTACTTGTGTTTTTACTTCTCTCATCATCCCATCCATCTATATATATATATATATATATATATATATATTGTTACATAGCCTATGATTTCATCATCCTTTGTATAATTCTAACGTACAGTATGCTGCATGTTTGATCACGATTCGCCTCGTGGCTTCCATAGTGCATGTTCGACCTCACTCCCCCCCTCCTCCCTTATAGTAGAGTAAGTCGTTCTTTCTGTTGTTCAGAGCAGGAGTGTCAACTCTTTGTCCCCTATGGCTTCATTTGCGCGTCCTTCTTACAAGTTGTATCAAGCTCTGCCGGCCCCTATATAATGAGCTCAGTCTCTGCATTAATTGCCACTTAGATCTACTACTCATTTTGTTCACATCTCTGTCCTCCCCTGTACAGTTGTTATTATTTTTGTGAGTGCTCAGGAAGTCTCCAACCATCTAGCTGCTGTGTAATTTGAGTATAAGTGTTATTACATTTTTTCTTGTACTGTATAGCATAAGGTGTTAATTCGTAGGCCGGGTGAGGTTTTTGTGATTAACGTAAGGTTTTTGCTGTCAACCAGTAGTAATAATATTTTGTATCTGTAATAATATATCTTGCATTAACTGAGCATTATCCAGTTTTCTCATTTTATCAGGGCTGACTTAGATAAATTTACTCTTGCTAATTTCGTGTTAATAGCAGCTATTGCAGTTAACCACATATTTAACCTGTTTTTGCCATTACATTATCCTTATGAGTCCTGAATGTTTAGTTGTTAGTTTGAGCATTAAACATTAACTTGTAATTTTACCTAACTCTTTTGTTTTGAACCTGGAACTTTGCGGGACAGTTTTCTCTGTTCCGTAACATAAATTTGGCGACCTCTTATCAGGATATTCAGGATATTATCATAAGGATATTGCTTGATATTTTGTGACTGTGATTTATTCATGATGTCTACTATTACTACTCTTGATGAAGCCAAAGATTTTTTGTCAAATGTGCAAACAGTGTGTGATGTAGAAAACAGAACAAAGAATGAACTTAAGCTTGTTGCTCAACAATTGGGAATTGCTTTTCGCTCTCATCATTCTAAAGATCAAATTGTTGACATAATTAAAAAAAGATTGTTTAATGTAACTCCTCCAGATGAGCAAACGCAGATTGAATTAGCTAAGTTACAGCTAGCCCTGCAGGAGGCTCGTGCTAAGAAGGCTGAGTTTCACGCACAAGTTGAACTTGCTAGGATTCAGGCAGACCATGAGTATCGCATGAAACAATGTGGAACTGGATCATCTAGCTCTGATGATTTTGATGTGGCTAAATATGTTAAACTTGTCCCTCCTTTTAATGAATCTGATTTAACAAAGTATTTTCAGTTGCTTGAGAGGGTAGCTACAGGTTTTAATTGGCCCAAAAAGTATTGGCCAGTACTCCTTCAAACTGTTCTCACCGGTAAAGCTCAAGTAACTTATGCATCTTTGCCTCAGGATCAATCTGATAATTATGATGTAGTTAAGAGCTTGATTCTTAAGGCCTATGAGCTTGTTCCTGAACCCTATAGAGTAAAATTTAGGACAACTTATAAGCAAGATAAGCAATCCCATGTTGAGTATGGAAAAATCAAAGAAGATCTGTTAGAGCAGTGGTTAAATTCTAAGAATGTGGATTCTGATTTTGGTAAATTTAAGCAGATGATTTTGCTGGAGGACTTCAAAAGGTGTATTAATAAATATGTAAGCCTATATCTTGATGAGAAAAGAATAGATAATTTGTCTGATGCTGCAGTTTTAGCTGATGAATATGTTCTCACTCACAAGAGATATTCTAAAGAAAAAGGGAAAGCTGAGAGTAAGTACGTTGCCTCTACTCAGAGTACAGGTAACAGGAAAGAGAATAAAGATGATGTTTCTCAGGAAGTAAATATCAGCTTCACCTCTAGATTTCAGAAAAGTAAATGTACTTATTGTAGTAAGCTTGGTCATACTACGGAGAAATGTTTCAGGAGACAGCGTGATGTGAACAAAAAGGAGTCTTTAAATATTCAGTCAATTGGTTTAGTGTCCACCCTTGAGAGTTCCCAGAATTCTTTAACTGAGTTAACTGAACCTGCTTTGAGGGGTAAATTAAATTCTCATGATGAAGCTCCTCTTTTGAGCAGTAACGTGGGTAACACTCTCAAGAGTTCATGTGCTAATTTCCTGTCTGATGGTTTTGTCAGTCCTCTGGACATTAATGACAGGAAATCAGTTAAAATATATCGTGATACAGGTGCTTGCCAATCCCTTATGCTAACCAGTGTTCTAGGCTCTAATGTTAATTCCTCTGATGAAACTGTAATCTTACAAGGTGTAGGGAATAATTACTTCTCTGTCCCTCTGTGCAGAGTGATTTCAGAGTCTGGTTTTGTTAATGGTTCCGTTATGGTTGGGTTGGTTGAGACACTCCCAATGTCAGGTGTAACTTTCTTACATGAAAATGATATTGGTGGAAGTCAAGTGTGTCCAGCTCCTCAGTTGTCTAGTGAGCCAGTGGCTGCGACCCAGGATTGTGATGTCCCTGATGTGTTCTCTGCATGTGCTGTCACTAGGGCTAAGTCTAAAGTTACTGGTGACTTAGAGGATAATGATGATGATGATGTTATCCTAGCTGACACTTTTCTTGCTAATTTGGACCATTCACCAGATGAGGCAGTACCCCGTAGTGTTGATAATTTGTCTCGTCAAGAGTTGGTTGAGTTGCAGGTTGCTGACCCTGAGTTGAAAGGTCTAGCTAACTCTGCTTGCAGTGAGGAAGAGTCAGCTGGTGCTTCTACTTGTTATTATATAAAGTCAGGAGTACTTATGAGGAAGTGGAGACCCCCAACAGCATCAGCCGACTGTGAATGGGAAATTGTACATCAAGTTGTCATCCCTCGTGTTTGTAGGCAGGATATCATTAGAGTGGCTCATGATTCCAGGTTGGCAGGACACCTTGGAGTGAGGAAGACTGTGGCACGCATTTTGAAACACTTCTACTGGCCAGGTATCTTCAGGGATGTTTCTTGGTATTGTAAGTCTTGTCACACCTGTCAGGTTGTGGGGAAGTGTAATCAGACCGAAAAGGTTGCACCTCTAGTTCCCATTCCTCCTTTTGAGGCGCCATTCACCCGTGTGTTGGTGGATATTGTGGGCCCTCTTCCTAAGACTTCTTCAGGATTTTCTTATGTGTTGACCTTGATTTATATGGCTACTCGTTATCTTGAAGCCATTCCACTTAGAAATATCTCAGCAAAGAACGTGGTTAAGGAAATGTTGGGGTTCTTCACAAAGTTTGGTCTGCCCAAGGAGGTACAGTCAGACCGGGGAAGTAATTTCATGTCAAATGTTTTCCAGCAGTCTCTGAAAGAGTTGGGCATCACCCAGATCACGTCTTCAGCTTACCATCCCCAGACCCAAGGAGCGTTGGAGAGATATCATCAAACACTCAAATCGATGCTCAAGAAATACTGTTTGGAACATCAGAAAGACTGGGATAAAGGTCTTCCATTCGTTGTATTTGCCGCAAGAGAATCTCCAAATTAATCACTGGGCTTCTCACCCTTTGAACTACTGTTTGGCCATGAAGTAAGAGGACCCCTTAAGCTACTCAAGGAATGCTGGCTGTCGGAAGAAGATGACGTCAACCTGCTGGATATGTGATGAAGTTCAAAGAACGGCTGTCCACTGCTTTACAGCTGGCGAGAGAGAATTTAGGAGCTGCTCAGAAGATGAAGACTTGGTATGATAAGAAGTCCGGGTTACGCCACTTTCAACCAGGAGATCAGGTTTTGATTCTGCTACCGGTGCATGGGCAACCTCTTCAAGCCAAGTTTAGTGGTCCTTATTTCGTGGAGAAGAAACTCAGTGATGTCAACTATGTCATCGCCATACCAGATCGTAGAAAGAACAAGCAACTTTGTCACATCAACATGCTAAAGTTATATCACAGGCAGGACGAAAATAACCCAGTCTGCACTGTAGCTGTTCCACCCGAGTCTGCAAGTGAAGTTCTCCCATGCAGCATGAGCCTGAGTGATAGTTTGGGGAAGAATCCTGATATCATGAATGCTCTCCAGACTAACCTTTCTCATCTAGCTCCCGAGGAAAGCCAGGAGTTTTCGGCATTACTGCAGGAGTACTTGCAAGTGTTCCGTGCTACTCCAGGAAAAACCACTGTGTTGATGCATGATGTCGATGTTGGAGACGCAAAGCCAATTAAACTGCCTCCTTACCGTGTGAACCCAGTGAAAGTTCCTCTCATCCAGAAGGAGCTTGGCTACCTGTTGGACCACAAGATGATTGAGCCCTGTCAGAGCGAGTGGAGTTCTCCTGTCACTCTAGTCTCTAAGCCAGGTGGGTCACAGCGGCTTTGCATCGACTACAGACGTGTTAATCAGATAACCAAAACAGACACTCACCCTCTCCCTCGCGTGGAAGATTGCACAGACAAGATCAGAAAGGCTAGGTACATTAGGTACATAAGTAAGTTTGATTTGTTAAAGGGATATTGGCAAGTACCTATGACTGAACGTGCTAGGGAGATCTCATGTTTTGTAACACTAGGAAAGACTTTTGCATGTTCTGTAATGCCATATGGTATGAAGAATGCACCAGCCACATTTCAGAAGCTCATGAATGTTGTAACAGAGGGTTTGGCAGGGTGTGTTGTTTATATTGATGATGTATTAATCTTTAGTGACAACTGGAAAGATCACCTATGCCATGTCAGTAAATTTCTTGAGCGTTTGGTTCAGGCTAATCTTGTAGCTAATTTATCAAAGTGTGAGTTTGGTCAAGCTAAAGTTCAGTACCTTGGGTACGTAATTGGTGATGGACATGTTGCACCACCAGGAGCTAAGGTTCAGGTTATAAGTGATCTTCCCAGACCTAAAAGTAGGAAAGAACTACAAAGATTTTTGGGAATGGTAGGTTATTACAGGAGATTTGTTCTTAACTTTTCAATTCTTGTATCACCACTTACAGACCTACTGAAAAAGGGAGTTAAATTTGTCTGGACCGATAACTGTGAATCCTCTTTCAACAAACTTAAAGCTATTCTATTAAGTCAGCCAGTGCTCACTACTCCAAATTTTGCTAAGCCTTTTAAGATGGCTGTTGATGCAAGTGATACAGGAGCTGGGGCTGTTTTGCTGCAAGAGGATGATCAGGGTATTGAACACCCTGTATCTTATTACAGTAAGAAGTTCACTCCCTCAAAAGAACTACTCAACTATTGAGAAAGAGCTTTTGGCCTTGATTTTGGGTTTACAGCATTTTTCATTTTATTTGTGTTCTGGTTTTGACCCCATAGTCATTTATACCGATCATAACCCACTGAAATTCCTTAGTAAGTTTAAAGATAAAAATCAGAGATTGACAAGATGGAGTCTACTTCTTCAGGAGTATTCATTAGACATACAACATATCAAGGGGAAAGAAAATGTTATTGCAGATTGCTTATCTAGACTTTAAACAGATTGTTTTAGAGTAATACGAAATTTCCTTTGTAAATTTCTTTTTCTTTGTGGGGAGGTGTTACATAGCCTAAGATTTCATCATCCTTTGTGTAATTCTAACGTACAGTATGCTGCATGTTTGATCACAAGCGTGTTCTACCTCACTCCCCCCCTCCTCCCTTATAGTAGAGTAAGTCGTTCTTTCTGTTGTTCAGAGCAGGATTGTCAACTCTTTGTCCCCATGGCTTCATTTGCGCGTCCTTCTTACAAGTTGTATGAAGCTCTGCCGGCCCCTATATAATGAGCTCTGTCTCTGCATTAATTGCCACTTAGATCTACTCCTCATTTTGTTCACATCTCTGTCCTCCCCTGTACAGTTATTATTATTGTGAGTGCTCAGGAAGTCTCCAACCATCTAGCAGCTGTGTAATTTGAGTATAACTGTTGTTGCATTTTTTCTTGTGTTGTGTAGCACGGGGTGTTAATTCTTAAGCCTAGTAAGGTTTTTGTGATTAATGTAAGGTTTTATGTCAGCCAATTGTTAATAATAGTTTGTATCTGTAATAATATATCTTGCATTCACTGAGTATTATCTAGTATTCTCATTTTATCAGGGCTGACTTAGATAAATTTACTCATGCTAATTTCGTGTTAAAGAGGCTATTGCAGTTAACCATATATTTAACCTGTTTTTTGCCATTACATTATCCTTATGAGTCCTGAATGTTTTGTTGTTAGTTTGAGCATTAAACTTTAACTTGTAATTTTACCTAACTCTTTTGTTTTGAACCTGGAACTTTACGGGACAGTAGTGATTTTTAGTATTCTCACTTAAAGTGTACATTATCTTTCTCTGTTCTGTAACAGTTAGATAGCCTATGATTTCATCATCCTTTGTGTAATTCTAACGTACAGTATGCTGCATGTTTGATCACGAGCGTGTTCTACCTCACGCCCCCCCCCTCCTCCCTTACAGTAGAGTAAGTCGTTCTTTCTGTTGTTCAGAGCAGGATTGTCAACTCTTTGTCCCCAAGGCTTCATTTGCGCGTCCTTCTTACAAGTTGTATCAAGCTCTGCTGGCCCCTATATAATGAGCTCTGTCTCTGCATTAATTGCCACTTAGATCTACTCCTCATTTTGTTCACATCTCTGTCCTCCCCTGTATAGTTATTATTATTGTGAGTGCTCAGGAAGTCTCCAACCATCTAGCAGCTGTGTAATTTGAGTATAACTGTTCTTGCATTTTTTCTTGTGCTGTGTAGCACGGGGTGTTAATTCTTAGGCCTAGTAAGGTTTTTGTGATTAATGTAAGGTTTTATGTCAGCCAATTGTTATTAATAGTTTGTATCTGTAATAATATATCTTGCATTCACTGAGTATTATCTAGTGTTCTCATTCTATCAGGGCTGACTTAGATAAATTTACTCATGCTAATTTCGTGTTAATAGAGGCTATTGCAGTTAACCATATATTTAACCTGTTTTTTGCCATTACATTATCCTTATGAGTCCTGAAAGTTTTGTTGTTAGTTTGAGCATTAAACTTTAACTTGTAATTTTACCTAACTCTTTTGTTTTGAACCTGGAACTTTACGGGACAGTAGTGATTTTTAGTATTCTCACTTAAAGTGTACATTATCTTTCTCTGTTTCGTAACAATATATATATATATATAATTATATATATATATATATATATATATATATATATATATATATATAGTGAACAACCATAGGGACATCACACAACCTTGTCACACGCCCAGACCAATCGTGAACCATTCACGTAGATGCTCATTAACCCTTACATATGCTTCACTATCATCATAAAAGCCCTTGACGGCACCTAACTGCTTACCATCTACACCGTACATGCGCAGAACCTTCCAGAATCCTTCTCTGTCTACTTTGTCGTATGCTTTTTCAGGATCCATGAATGCCATAAACACCTTATAATCCTTCTCACAAGCCTTCTCCACTATCTGCCTCACTGCAAATATATGATCCACACATCCTATGCCACTCCTAAAGCCACCCTGTTCATCACTCATTAGGACTTCTGATATATTTCTTACTTTCTCTTTAGTATTTCTTCAGTATACCTTCCCTACCACACTCAATAAACTTATGCCACGATAATTCTTGCACTCACTTAGTTCACCTTTATTTTTGTACAGAGGTATAATCACAGCCTTTTTCCACTCTGCATGCACAGTTTCACTATCCATGCCTTCTTACATATCTCCAACAAGCACTTCATTCCGCTCTCTCCACTACACTTAAAGGAGTAGACTGTAGCATAGAGAAGTAGACTGTAACACCAATCGAGCAGGGCAGTACTCCCAAGGTGGATGGAAGGCTGATGACAAGGAGAGCTGGAGCTCCCATTTCATCAGCTCTCGGGACTAGTTCCTGACCATCCCCCTTTGCTGAGCTTTTACAGTGTTTCATTAACACAGAGAGTAGGACAGCATCCTCTCCAGTACAAGTTCCTCTAACTGTCAACACCAAACTACATGCACACTACACTTTCTATTCAAAATTACAAGAGTAACATAGCTTTAAAAAAATCAGGCCTCGGAGTCCCCCGGGGGGGGGGACCATAAATTCCCCCACCATCCGCCCCTCTCCCGGTGACGACTCAGGAAGACGCCTGGAACCACTGTCTGACTCACTTCTTCTTCATTTCTGCAACATTAGCAGCCTTTCCTCTAACTTTCTCTCTGTCGACCACCACCTCTCCTCCTATAAACCTCACCTTCTCTTGTTGAAAGAGACTCAGCTGTTCCTCCATCACTTCCCCCCTCTGACTTCTTCATGGCTGACATTAAAATTTCTTCAGCTGATGTATTTGCTGCTGTCACAGGCCTCAATACTAACAAGGCGTATGGGCCTGATGGTGTCCCTCCTGTTGTTCTCAAGAACTGTGCTTCTGTGCTTACACCCTGCCTAGGCAAACTCTTTCGCCTTTGTCTGTCAACTTGTACCTTTCCTTCTTGCTGGAAGGTTGCTCTCATTCAGCCAGTCTCAAAGAAGGGTGACCATTCCCAACCCTCTAACTATCGTCCAATTGCTTTAACATCTTGTATCTCAAAAGTTTTAGAGTATGTTAATAGAAAAATGTTAAAGCATCTTTCCTATCACAACCTTTATTCTGATCATCAGTATGGGTTCCGTCAAGGACGCTCCACTGGCGATCTTCTCATCTACCTTTCAGACTCCTGATCAACCTCCTTTCGGGACTTTGGCGAAAGCTTTGCCATTGCACTTGACATCTCAAAGGCTTTCGATCGAGTCTGGCATAAATCTTTAATTTCCAAACTGCCCTCCTTCAGTTTCTATCCTTATATCTGTGCCTTCATCTCTAGCTTCCTTTCTGGTCGTTCTATTGCCACTGTTGTAGACGGCCATCGTTCTTCTCCTAGATCTATTAACAGTGGTGTTCCTCAGGGCTCTGTCCTATCACTAACTCTCTTCCTTTTATTCATCAATGACCTTCTAAGCTGTACATCTAACCCTATCCTCTCATACGCTGATGACTCCACCCTTCACCTTTCCATTCGATTCCCACAACGTCCATCTCAGCAGTTACTTCAACAAACAAGGGATGAGGCTATGGCACATCTAATGTCTGACTTGGCTCATATCTCTAACTGGGGTAAAAAATAATCTTGTTGTTTTAATGCATCAAAAACTCAGTTCTTACACCTATCAACCCGACATAATATTCCACAGGTATACCAACTAATGTTTGATAATATTCAGCTTAATCCTGCATCATCCTTGAACATGCTTGGGGTTTCAATTACTCGGAACTTGTCTTGGAAAGTTCATATTGCATCTCTTGTAAAATCTGCTTCCAAGAGATTGGGTGTGCTAAGCCAACTCCGTTCCTTCTTTACCCCTGCACAATTGTTGACTCTATACAGAGGTTTTATCCGCCCCTGTGTAGAGTACAACTCTCATGTGTGGGGAGGCTCCCCACATACAGCTCTTCTCAATAGGGTGGAGTCAAAGACTTTTCGTCTCATTAACTCTCCTCCTCTTAATGACTCCCTTCAACCTTTGTCTCTTCGCCGAACTGTTGCATCTTTATCTCTTTTCTATCGCTACTTCAATGGTCACTGCTCCTCTGAACTGTCTGCATGCATTCCTGCACCCCTACGACGAGCGCGTAGCATCCGTCTAGCAGCAAACTCTCATCCCTTTTCTGTCCAACTCTCTAATGCAAGAGTTAAGCGCTACTCCCAGTCCTTCATTTATGCAACAGGTCAACTCTGGAACTGTCTCCCTCTGTCTGTATTTCCTACTTCCTATGATCTCCAGTTTTTCAAACGCAGTGTGTCCAGGCATCTGGAAATGATCGGATCTTGAATTTGGCTCCCTCTTATATTTTGTTTTTTTCTTGGAAGGAATAGTTTTGGAGGCTCGTTGCCTTTGGTTCCTTCTTCCTCACATAAAAAAAAAAAACTTTTCTGTTTCCTTCTACTTTCTCTATACTCATTTCAAAGCCAAAGGTGGATGTTGTTTATATGTTCGCAACGATTTATCTTGCTCTCGTGTTCCTGAACTTGATTCTTCTGAATTCTCTACTCTCTGGCTTCAGCTTTCTTCTCATTCTCTGACTAAATATATCTGTGCTGTTTACTTATCCCTTAATTCTACTGACCATCAAAAATTCTTCGACTATCATACTTTTACGATGGAACACGAGCCATCCATTTCTCCTTTCTCTGAAACCTCCATTCTAGGAGATTTCAATGTTCACCACCACCTTTGGCTCTCCTCTCCTTTAACTGATCCACCTGGGGAACAAGCCTACATCTTTTCTAACCTTAATGACCTAGTGCAGCTTATACAACACCCTACCCATATCCCTGACCGCCTTGGAGAGAGCTCCAACATACTTGACTTCTTCCTTACAACTAATCCTTTTGCTTACGCTGTTAATCTTTCCTCTCTGTTGGGCTCCTCCGATCACACCCTTATCACCTTAACCTGTCCTATCGCTCCAGTACGGCCTGTGGACCCTCCAAAGAAACGTCATCTGTGGCACTTTGGAGCTGCAGATTGGGAGGCCCTCAGGCAGTACTTCTTTGATTTTCCCTGGAATGATTATTGCTTTCTTGGCCAGGAGCCATCTGAGTTTGCCATGTGCATTATGGAGGTTATTCTCTCGGGCATGGAAACATAAATTCCTTTCTCATATCCTTTGACTAATGCAAGAAAGCCTTGATTTAATCACGCTTGTTCTAATCCTGTCCGCAACAAGGAGAGGGCTTATGAAAGGTACCAGAGCTAATCCACCCCTGAATCACATCTTTTTTTTATGTTTCTGTCCGGAATCGTGCTAAGTCTGTTCTTTGCTCTGCTAAAAATAATTTCATCCATACTAAGTGCTCTCAACTCTCCAAATCAAATTCTTCCGGCTCCTTCTGGCACCTTGCCAAAAATCTTCCTAACAACTTGACCTCATCATCCTTCCCTCCTCTCTTCTATTCTGATGGCTCTGTAGCTATTTCTTCTACTGATAAAGCAGATCTCTTCGCTCAGACTTTCTCCTCCGATTCCACCTTAGACGATTCCGGTGCTGTTCCTCCCTCACTTCCCCCCTCTGACTTTCTCTTGGCTGACATTAAAATTTCTTCAGCTGATGTATTTTCTGCCATCACTGGGCTCAATACTAACAAGGCATATGGGCCTGATGGAGTCCCTCCTGTTGTCCACAAGAACTGTGCTTCAGTGCTTACACCCTACCCTGGTAAACTCTTTCGCCTTTGTCTGTCAACTTGAACCTTTCCTTCTTGCCGGAAGTTTGCTCTCATTCAGCCGGTCCCAAAGAAGGGTGACCGTTCCCAACCCTCTAACTATTGTCCAATTGTTTTAACATCCTGTGTCTGAAAAGTTTTTGAGTCAGTTCTTAACAGAAAAATGTTAAAGCATCTTTCCTATCACAACCTTCTTTCTGATCATCAGTATGGGTTCCGTCAGGGACGCTCCACTGGCGATCTTCTTACCTACCTTTCAGATACCTGGTCATCCTCCTTTCGGGACTTTGGCGAAAGCTTTGCTATTGTCCTTGATATCTCAAAGGCATTCGATCGAGTCTGTCATAAATCTTTAATTTCCAAACTGCCCTCTTACAGTTTCTATCCTTCTATCTGTGCCTTCATCTATAGCTACCTTTCTGGTCGTTCTATAGCTGCTGTTCTAGACGGCCATCGTTCTTCTCCTAGATCTATCAATAGTGGTGTTTCACAGGGCTCTGTCCTATCACTAACTCGATTCCTTTTATTCATCAATGACCTTCTAAGCTGTACATCTAACCCTATCCACTCCTACTGTGATGATTCCACCCTTCACCTTTCCATTTGGTTCCTACAACGTCCATCTCAGCAGTTACTTTAACAAACAAGGGATGAGGCTATGGCACGCCTAATGTCTGCTTGGCTCGTATCTCTGACTGGGATAAAAATAATCTTGTTGTTTTCAATGCATCAAAAATTCAGTTTTTATACCTATCAACCCGACACAATTTCCCACAGGAGTACCCTCTAATGTTTAATAATATCCAGGTCAATCCAGCATCTTCCTTGAACATGCTTGGGGTTTCATTTACTTGGGACTTATCTTGGAAAAATCATATTGCATCTCTTGTAAAATCTGCTTCCAAGAGATTAGGTGTGCTAAGCTGGCTCCGTACCTTCATTACCCCTGCACAGTTGTTGCTTTTATACACGGGTTTTATTCGCCCCCGTTTAGAGTACAACTCTCATGTGTGGGGAGGCTCCCCACATACAGCTCTTCTCAATGGGGTGGAGTCAAAAGCTTTTCGTCTCATCAGCTCTCCTCCTCTTACTGGCTCCCTTCAACCTCTGTCTCATCGCCGCACTGTTGCATCTTTATCTCTTTTCTATTGCTACTTCAATGGTCACTGTTCCTCTGAACTGTCTGCTAACATCTCTCCACCTCTGCAATGGGTGTGTAGCACCCGCCTAGCAACAAACTCTCATCCCTTTTCTGTCCAGCTCTCTAATGCAAGAGTTAACCGTTACTCCCAGTCCTTCATTTATGCAGCAGGTCAACTCTGGAACTGTCTCCTTCTGTCTCTGTTTCCTACTTCTTATGATCTCCAGTCTTTCAAACGGAGTGTCCAGGCATCTCGAAATGATCGGATCTTGAATTTGGCTCTCTTTTGTATTGTTTTTGTTTTTTCTTGGAAGGAACGGTTTGCAGGCCCCTGGCCTTTGGTTCCTTTTTTCTTTCATTAAAAAAAAAAATCATCTCTGCATACACCTCATCAACCCCAGCTACATTCCCATTTTTCATCTGTGTCACTGTGCTCTTCACCTGTGCAAAGGTCACGTCTCCTGGTACTGCATTTTTTTTCTGCACACCCCGAAAACCAATCATGTTTGCAGCCGCTCTGCTGTCTTTATTCCCATTCATCAGGCTTTAAAATATTCTTTCCATCTGGTCCTTACTTCATCCCCATTGGTTAATAATGTACCACCTACCTTCACTTTTCTTTCCGTTTGCAGTTCTACATTTCCGCATCTCTTACCAGAAGAACTTCCTATTTCAGAGTAGTTTGCATTCATTTTTCTTCATAGATCATCATTTACCTCCTTCTTTTTCCTCTGCACTAGTCTATTTACGTGCTTCTTGTTCTCAGTATATTCAGTACTTATTTTAATTGAACCCCTGTCCTATAACCATTCTAGCCACTTCCTCATCTTTTCCTCCACTGCTCTCTTAACCTCATCATCCCATCATGCCGTACCTTTCTTTTTTGTTGTTTCTCTTGCCACATCACACACCGCTTTAGTATTTCTAACAAAGCAATCCCTATATGCATTCCACAGGCTGTCCAGATCCATTTAATTCCAATTCACTGTTTCTAACTCCTCCCCTACTTTGGTCCTGTATTCATTTACCATTTCTTTGATCCTCAGCTTCTCGGTTTTCAGTCTTTCTCCCTGACTGCTCCTGATAAAAGACAATCAGTTTAATGCAACCCTCGAGGCAAACGGACTTAGGTCTTGGAGGTCTCGTAAGAAAATTTATGCTGGTTTTCTGGGCTGCCATTGCAGTGAAGATTATGTTGAATTCATTGCACAGCTTGTGGTTGCTTGCCGTGAACTTGGATACTGCAGTCCCTTTAAATCCACTTTCTTCGCTCACATCTATTATTTATTTTTTTTTTTTCCAGCAAACTCGAGTGATGTTTGTGACGAACAGGGTGAACGTTTTCACCAGGATACAGTATTGCGGTAATGGAACAAAGATTCAAAGACAGAATCAGAGCTGGTATGATGGCGGACTATTGTTGGGTGCTGAAACGGGAAACCGATGTGTAGCACAAAAAGAAATAATCAAAAACCGTACTTTGAGTACCTGTGTTCACAGCGCAATTTACATACAGTGGTGGAATAATACACTCGATTTTGTTTCGGCATATTGCTTTTACATCCAAATTAATATTTCTCGATTCAAAAAATATATATATATTCCTTGCATAACCAGGCGATAGGATCATATTGATTTCTGGCTAGTGGAAATAAAATTTCAGTGCTAATTTTCAGATAATCTGTGCATGATAAAAAAATAAATAAATAAATAAAAACATTAGTTTTGTAGTCAGCATGGTCATTTAACCCCCCGATCGCCTATTCACATTTCTTAACTCGATAAAAAGTTGAAAGCTGTCACACAGAGTAACTTTTTCACTCACTGTTTTCAAAGATGTGATGTATGGCGCTGAATGCTATATTAGTAACTCCTAGTCCTCTTTCTATCTTTGCCTCCATTAGTGGGATATGAGGTATTCGATACGTATACTGAATATTTTTATTACTAAACGCAGCATTCCACATTTACTTACATTAAATTTCGTTTTCAAAATTCGCACCATTTTAATAATCTGTCCTGATCGTTTTTTGATAGAATTCCAGTCCAGTATTGTAGTTACTTTGCCTCCTGTTTCTCTTCCATTCATCCATTCTTTAGATTATTGACAAAATTCTTGAAAAGGATTTGTCTTCAAACTGAAACGTGAGGAGTTCAACTGGTTACATGTACTTAGTCTGATGATTCTGTGGTTTGTTAGCCACTCAGCAGTTCATGATCATATTTTACTAAAGAGGCTATTGGCTTTCATTTCCCTATAAAATTTGGATCTAGAAATTATTCAGATGTTTTCTTAAAATATAAGAAGACGTCCGATAATATTTTTGCCCACCAGTTACTTTTTATATGATTAATGATGATGATGATGATGATGATAATTATATTAATAATAATAATAAAATAATAATAATAATAATAATAGCTATTATTATTATTATTATTATTATTATTATTGTTATAAAAACAAAAATTTAACTACATTAATAATATTTATTATTATTATTATTATTATTATTATTATTATTACTAGCTTAAAAGCCGCCTTTGGCAGCCTTCGCTCGGTGTCGTCTCTTTCTATTTTCAGACACGAGTCATAACTCTGGAACCGGTGGACCGATTGAGCTGGAAATTGTTTTCTTCTTCAAGTTAGAGCATTTTAACTGTACCGTGCTGTAACAAAAATTGCGCCAAACACAGGTTTTGCTGTGTTACGGTAACAAAGAAACATACAGAAATCGGATCGTTATAATATACCTTATTATTATTATTATTATTATTATTATTATTATTATTATTATCCCATCTTTCCTGTCACTACTTAATGCTTTTCTTTCCGTTACAGGTGGCTTTACATTGAGTGACAAGCCAAATGGTTTCTGTAAGCCAAGAAACCGTTTACAATGCTGGGTGGTAACCATATAACCAAACCATACGCGCTCCCTACGTGTCAAGTGAGTTGGTGGAGGGTTAGTGTCCTTCCCTGTAAAACAAGTAACTCAGAGTCAAATGGCCACCCCGTATGGGATTATGGCGTCTGGCAATAGATAGATAGATAGACAGATAGATTATTATTATTATTTCGGAGATTTGTAAGGCAAGGCCTGTTGTTACGGAAGCGGTACTGTTTATTGTTTATAAGAGTATAATTAAACATTTATATATTAATTTTATCCTTTAAAAAGTTGCTTAATAATGAAGAGAATAATTTAAAGCTATGTATCTTAAGATTTTGATATCGGTAATTGGTACGGTATATGCATTAGTATTTTTCAGGTTCATGTGACCCTACCCCCCCTGGGGGTAGGGAGGTTTCAAGAATACTCCCCCAGTATCCCTGCTTGTCGTACGAGGCGACTAAAAGGGTTGGTGGTGGGTTAGTGCCCCACCCCGTAAAAAGAACTAACTAAAAAAGCAAATAAAGTGCCTCGGACCCGGACGGACCATACGTTGACGACTAAGGAACGGACAAAGGACATTCTGAGGGTAGGAACGTGGAATGTGAGAGGAGTGAATGATGAAGTGAAAGAGAGATTGTCCAGGTGCTTGAGGATGCAAAAGTGGATATATGTGGATTGACTGAAACTAAATGGAAAGGTGAAAGGATGAGAGAATGGGAATACGGTGTAGGTATATGTGCGGGAGTCAGTGAGAATGAGAGGGCAAGAGAGGGAGTATGTCTGATGATAAGCAAGAAGTGGAAGGAGAATATAAGAGAGTATGGAACAGTGGGTGCAAGGATTGTATGGGTGAGGATGAAAGTAGGTATACAAGCGTGGGCGATTGTATGTGTGTATGCTCCAACAGAGGATCGAGTGGCAAGAGTGAAAGATGAGTTTTGGGCGAGAGTGGAAGCATGTATGGACAAGTTTGAGAGGAGCGAGAGAGTGCTGTTGATTGGAGACATGAATGGCAAAGTTGGGAATGTACGAGTGGATGGAGTGGTTGGTCAGTGGGGTGTGCCAGCTGAAGTAGATGGGAATGGTAGTGCTTTGGTGGACATCTGTGCTGGTAAGGGGTTGGCAATAGCAAACACCTACTTTCGTCATAAGATGATCCACCGGTATACATGGAGAGTAATGAGGAGGATGGATGGTGAACTTGTTGAACGAAAGGCAATGATATACTACGTGTGTGTGGATGAGCGAATGAGAAGACAAGTGTTGGATGCAAGGGTGTGGAGAGGGTGGGGGAATGGAGTCTCGGACCATCACTTAGTGATGGCCAAGGTAGAGCTGCAAAGAAAGTGGTTGAGGAGACGAAGGGGAAGACAGGAGGAAGCAGCTCCTGTGAGAAGAGTGGAGAAATTGCAAGATAATGAGAAAAGGACAGAGTATAAGAACATAGTGGAAGAAAGATTGGGAAGGTATGAGCTAGAGCAGATGGAAGGGGTGGAAGATGTATGTAAGATATTCACGGAAGAGATAAGCGCAGTGTGTGAGGCGGTTTGTGGAGTGAGGAGGAGGTGCAAGGGTGTGCAAGGGACAGCATGGTGGAATGATGAGGTGAAACGAGCTGTGGAACAAAAGAAGAAGGCATATGGTGAATGGTTGGCGAGTAGAGGTAGGGAAGAAGATGAGAGAGAGAAGAAAGAGGTATATGTGAGCAGGAGAAGGGAGGTTAAGAGACTGGTGAAGGAAAGTAAGAAGAAAGTGGATGAAGAGTTTGGGAGGAATCTGAGTGTGAAATGGAGGGAGAGTAAGAAATTGTTTTGGAAGGAGGTAAAGAAAGTAAGGCAGTGTGAAAGGGGAAATAGTAGGGGAGTGAAAGATAGGAATAATAGATTGTTGGTGGAGAAGAGAGAGAAATTGAGGAGATGGAAGGAGCACTTTGAGGATTTGTTGAAAGTAGAGAGTGAAAGCAGTGTGAGTATAAGTGGTTGGGGAATGGCTGGGAGAAGAAGAGATGAGAGGAGGGAGGAAGAGCTCAGTAGGTCGGAAGTAGTGGAAGCGATGAAGAAGATTAAGCTGGGAAAGGCCTCAGGAATTGATGAAGTGTATGGTGAAATGCTTAGGTATGGGGGTGAGATTGTTGTGGAGTGGATATGGAAGTTGTGTAGATTGGCTTGGGAAGAGGGAAGGTCTCCAGAGGACTGGAAATCAGGTATAATTGTTCCTCTGTACAAAGGAAAAGGGGAGAGAGAAGTATGTGGTAACCATAGGGGTATTTGCCTTCTTAGTGTGACTGGTAAAATATATGGTAGAATACTCATTGATAGGGTTAGGCATATGACAGAGGAGCTAGTTGGAGAAGAACAAGGGGGATTTAGGAAGGGAAAAGGGTGTGTAGATCAGATATTTGTTCTAAGATGTTTAGTGGAGAAGTATCTAGAGAAGGGAAAGAAAGTGTATGCTGCCTTCATGGACTTGGAGAAAGCTTATGACAGAATAGCTAGGCAAGGTATGTGGAAGGTATTAAGAATATGTGGAGTGGAGGGGAAATTGTTGAGTGCTGTGAAGAGTATGTACGAGGGAGCTAGGGCTACGGTGCGAGTGGATGGTGAGCTGAGTGAGTTCTTTGATCTCAATGTGGGACTGAAACAGGGGTGTGTGATGTCTCCATGGCTGTTTAATATATATATGGATGGGGTTGTAAAGGAGGTGCAAGGTAGGGCAGTGGATGTGGGGGTGGCCCTAATGAATGAGGGTGAGATTTGGAAGCTTCCGGTGTTGCTGTTTGCTGATGATACAGTATTGTTGAGTGAAGATGAATGGGAGTTGCAAGGTTTGGTGAATGAATTTGGGACAGTGTGTAGGAGGAGGAAGCTGAAAGTTAATGTAAACAAAAGTAAAGTTATGGTGTTTGAGAGGAATGAAGTCACAGAGTGTGCAGTGAGGTTGGAAGGTGAGGATATGGAGAATGTGAGTGCATTCAAGTACTTGGGTAGTGTGATGAGTAAGGATGGAACTTTGGGGGATGAAGTACGTGAAAGGGTACAGCAGGGAAGAAAGGTTGTTGGTACACTGAAAGCAGTGATGAGAAATAGGGAGGTGCGTATGGAAGTTAAGAAGTCACTGCATGATGGTATTGTGATCCCTACCCTGACGTATGGAAGCGAGGCGTGGACATTGCAAGAGGGGAACAAGTCAAGAGTGAGAGCAGTGGAAATGAGTTACTTGAGAGGAGCATGTGGAGTGACGTGGAGGGACAGGTTGACGAATGAAGAAGTGAAGGAACGTTGTGGGGTAGATGTGGATGTGGTTGAAAAGATTAGGAGAAATACACTGAGGTGGTTTGGACATGTGGAGAGAATGGAGAATGAAAGACTGACTAAGAGGGTGTATGTAGGTGAGGTGGAGGGAGGGAGAGGGAGGGGTAGACCGAGGATGAGGTGGAAGGATGAAGTTGAGAGGTATATGAGGGAGGGGGGGGTGCGTTGGGGGGAGGGGAGTCAAATGGTGGGTGACAGAGTGACTTGGAGGCGTTTTGTCTGCGGCCACCCTTTGCGGGATTAGGGCGTCGGGCTGTAGATAGATAGATAGATAGCAAAGATAGTGCACTCACACATATCCTTGTTGTAAGACTTCCTTTCACTGTCGCATGCATATTGCCTTCGCTCACCCGTCCTCCTCCTCCCTGAGTCCTGTGGGGTTTGGTTCTCTTTTCTACCCTCCATAATTACCACCAACCTTCCCTCTTTTCCCCTGCGGCCTCGTTGGCTCCCCTGTTTGCATAGTTAACAGATCACTTGGCTGCCAGGATGTGCTGCGGGCCTGCTAATTGCTGGCTGGTGGGGGAGTGACACTGGCTGTATTGCTGTAGGTGGGAGTATTCGGCTGAACAGGCCATACATCACCACCATCATCATCATCATCATCATCATCATCGTCACATCCATTTTTTCCACCTACATACATGCATCGGGTGGGCATATGCTAGAAAAAGGTTAAATCGGCGAGTAAAGGAAGCCATTAAAAAGAATATCCAAAGAAACTGACAACATTCAGTTCTGACTGGTGGATATTATGTATTCATCTTTCTCTTGATCGACTGCCCGACGTTGCAAATTGTGATCGATGTCCACAACAAATGCGATGCAGCTTGTTTTGTCATGTTGATTAAATAGGTCTCTTCTTAGGACATACACCCTTCGTCAGATTCTTCCCTACATTAGGCTATATCTAACTTATTCTTTTTCTTGCTCTCCCTCTCCCTCCGACCTTTCAAACACTTTGTCGCACACTCTCCATTCAGTCCACATGGTCGAGGCATATCAACTCCTTTCTCTTTAGATCTTGTTCTATCTGAGGCAGCACTTAAGCAACGGCAGTGCGTGCTTAATTACTTTCTTAACTTGGAAAACAATTTGAATCCAACTGTCTCCACACTTACACCAACCAACAAGTTCCATTCACGACAGTGTGTATTGCCATCACTTTGTTTGTTGTAGATGGGGGTGCCCACAATTCACTCACTCCATACAGGCTCAGTGTTGGCTAGCTGGAAATTTTTTGTGTGGGAGGAGGGGGAAGGTTTCCAGCCAGCCTTAATTGTCTTTGATGCAAAAGATGCAGGTGCACAGAGGGAGCACCTGTAGAAAGGAACATCTTTAATCCTGTCATTTTTCCAAGCCATTTTTATCATCTCCATAATGCAGTACCTAGTGGATGAGGTAAACTTCCACCAGGCTATCTCTGTATGCTGGCTGTAGGTGTCTGTAAGTGAGAGTGCTAAAATAAAAAGAGTGGCAGCCAGTGGAGGTGGGAGAAATGTGTGTGTGGCTTGCTGTCACTATGGCAATGGAACGCATAAAGAAGCATGTGATCCACAATTATTGGGCAGTGGACAAAATCGTCTACACACCTTTCTTTGGAAAGCATTTGGCCCATGACAGGTACCAATTCATACTGAAGTTCCTGTACTTCATTCATTATTATGGCCCCACACCCAGTGACATGTTGTGGAAGATTAGGCCCATTCTGACCATGCTGAAGGAGTCATTCATTAGGCTTTTCAGACAGTTTCTTCTCATCATTACCCCTGCCCTTATCTTTGTGTCATCCCAACAAAACTACACAGTACCTACAGACATAATCATTAATCTTAATGAAACATCTACTTATTTGCATTATAATCCTTCATCTTATCAGGTCTTCTCCTATGCCGCTTCTGATGACGTCCCTGCCCCTCCACACAGTCCACTCCTCCTGGAAGGTCTTGGTCCTCCTCCTGATTCACTTCTTCCCTCAGGAAATTGTCACCATCCTCTTATACTTCAGCTCCTTGGTCCTCCTCAACAACCTCAGCTGGGGTGAGTAAGAATCCTTGGAGACCTCCCAGCTGTACTGTCATGGCCCATGGTACTGCCATAGACAATTTGTGTGTACAACCTTTGGGCGAGATTTCCTGCCTTCCCGAATCCAGTACATTATGTCTGACAGGCAGTCCATCACAGTGTAGGGCCCATCCCATGGGCTCTGCAGCTTCAGTGACTGTCCCTTCTTCCACTGAGGACAGTATAGCCAAACTTTGTCACCATCCTCGAAGTTCACCTCACTTGCCTTGACATCATACTTGTGCTTCATCACTTCTGAAAATTTCAGAGCTCCTTGAACCTGATGATGTACCTCAGCCAGTCTTTCCTGAAGCTGCTCTGATTAGCTGGAGGTGTCTATAGGCAGCTTCTCACCAGGTGGTCTTCCTATTAAAAGGTCAACTGGTAGGTGTAACTCGTGGCCCAACATCAGTTTTGCATGACTGTAGCTGGTAGACTCATGGGATGCAGACCGATGTCCCATCATCAATACAGATAATTTGTGGTCCTACCCTCTGTCCCTCTACATAGTACTTGGCCAGGTCTTGTCCCGGGGTCCAGTTGAATTTCTCCACCATCCCATCCCAGCCTTAGTTGGGTTGTCCTGGTCTTCTTGATCCCCAGTAACTTGCAGCACTCACGGAACACAGCAGACTCGACGTTTCTACCCTTGTCTGAATGTAGCTCTTTTGGCATCCCAGTATAACAGAAAAACTGATCAACCAATATCTGAGCAACAGTCACAGCCTCTTGATCGGGGATGGCATAGGCTTCTGGCCACTTTGTGAAGTAGTCCATGGTCACACATGTGTACCGGTTTCCTTTTTCAGTGAGTGGCAGAGGTCCAGCAATGTCCACAGCGACTCTTTCCATCAGTGCAGCTTAGTACAGCTGAAGAGGGGTGCAGCCACGTTTCTTGGGTCTCTTCTTGGCACAACATAAATCACAGGCCCAACATCACTCTTCAACATCCTGCTGCATCCCAGTCCAGTAGAACAACTGTTGCAGCAAACTTAGAGTTTTCTTCATTCCCAGGTGCCCAACAGTGACCTGGATAGGACACATCCAAGATCTCGGACCTCAGTTTCTTTGAAACCACCAGTTGCCAATGCTTGCTGAGGCCATCGGGTATCTCCCACTGATGCTCCAGTAGTCCACTGTTCAAACGAAGAAGGTACCATTGACTCCAGTGGCACTTAGTCGCAGGGCTGAACCTGGAAACCTCTTCCCAAGATGGCTGCACTCTACTCCGCTGCAGCCACTCTAACTCTGGTTGTAAATCTGCATCCTCCATCTACCTTCTCTTCAGGTCTTTTTCATTTGACATTGGCCCTGTCACTGCAGTATGGCTACATTTCTTGCTACAATCTTCTTAATACTATGCTGCTTGCAAACTGGGTCACTAGGCCGGCAACTCAGACTGTCTGTATTGCCATGTACCCACCCAGGATCGTGCTGCACCTCATAATTGTGCTGGTCCAGCATTCCAAGCCAGAGTGCTAGTTGTCCTTCCGGATTCTTTCATGTCTTCAGCCACTTGAGTACTGCATGGTATGTCCTGATGATGAAGTAGGACCCATACAAGAAGGGATGGAAGAAATCAAGGCTTCTCATCACTGCCAAGAGCTCCTTATGGGTCACATAGTAGTTCTGCTCTTGTGGGCTAGGCTTCTTGCTGTAGTACACCACCACATACTCTTTGTCATCCTTCTTCTGCAACAGGACTCCACTAATGCTATGGTCACTAATGTCACAGTCCAGGAGGAATGGCTGACTCTTATCTGGGTATTGCAACACTGGAGAGCTTCCAGTGCATGCCTGAGTTCTTTGAAGGCCTTCTGAGTTATGAGTCATTGCAATCCACGTAAACTTCCGCCTTTTCTCCAGCTACTTGTGTTGAGGTGCAGCTTTCATTGCAAATTCCTTGACAAAACTCCGGTAGTAGGTATACAAACCCAGGAAACTCCATATATCTTTCACACAAATTGGAACCAGCCAGTTTTTCACAGCTGCCACCTTCTCCGGATCAATACACATGCCACCCTTGCCTACAATGTGTCCCAGGTACTTCACTTCCTTCCGGAACAAGTAGCACATCTTGGGGTTCAGCTTGAGGTATGCTGCTCGGATCCTGTTGAACACCTCTAACAGCCTCTCCAATTCCTGGTCGAAAGTCTGTCCAAACACAATTACATCAAAATAATAATAATAATAATCTGGCCTTTTGTTTCTCAAGAGCACCAGTTCTTCCTTTTGGGAATTCACTAGCGCTCGACACACATACTTTATTTTTACAATTACAAGAATTGTGGCATTTCTTGTATATAATACAAGCTACATCATATATACATGAAAGTGGCAATAATTAAACCCTATAATCATCCGTCATGGTACCTCTCTCCAGGTCATAGCATTTTGAAAAAAGAAAGGCTTAAAGCTGTCTCTTAAAGGATTCAACAGTAGAGAGTTGTCGTATGGACAATGGCAATCTGTTATATAATCTAGGGGCTCTATATGCAAAAGAACGATCAGAGAAAGATGACTGGTGAATGGCTCCTGGCTCATCAAGACGCAAGGAATCATCTTCACTGCATAACATCACACCCGGGCGTGTTGATGGGAGTTTTAACAATTCAGCAAGATACTTCGGTTCACCAAACTTAAGAACCTTGAATGTAATAAGACAGTTTAAATTCAATTCTAGCCTTTACTGGTAACCAATGCAACTCAATCAGAAACAGGGTAGTTGATGTTCTCAGGGGGAGACAAATAATAAACTGTGCCGCCCTATTCAACACAGACTGAACTTTTGCTAGTATATTATTTGGAAGACCAACCCACAGTGAATTACAATAATCAGCACGAGAGACGACCACTGCATGGACCAATGTTAAGAGGCACCGTCTATTCAGAAATTTTCTTACAGAGTACAGATTTCTGATATGCAAGTTACACCCTCTTACAACCTGTATAATATGTTCTTTGTAATTTAACTTAGAATTAAAATAAACACCCAGATTTCGAACAGAACTGACTGGATGCAGCTGTGACATGCCAATGTTCAAAGCCAGGGCATTGTCAGTGTCATCACCCCTTCTGTTTCCTCTGATGATGATGATCTCAGTTTTACCATCATTCAGCTTAAGTTTCCTCTTAGCCATCCAAATCTTCATATCAGACATTAGAGATTCAAACTTTGTCTTAGTATTGTTGATTTCTGACATCTTAACATAGGGCTGGGTGTCATCACCATAAAAATGATAGGACACATCATGAGCATCAAGTAGAGACGATAAACTACTTGTGTAGATAGTAAATAGAATTGGACCCAAAACTGATCCTTGAGGGACTCCAAATAGAAGAGGAGCAGAATCAGAGCTAGCGTAATCAACAACCACTCTCTGAGATCTGTCCGACAGATACGACTTAAGGAGCAAAAAGGCACTATCACGAACGCCATAAAAATACAGTTTACCCAACAATAGTTTATGATCTACTGTATCAAAAGCTGCAGACAGATCCAACAGAACTAGGAGAGGGGACATCCCACTACAAGTGTTTGCCACCAAGTCACTCTGAATCCTTGTTAGTGCAGTTTCAGTTGAATGGTATTTTCTGTATGCTGATTGAACAACAGGAAGAACTCTGTTGTGTTCCAGTAGAAGTAAGAGTTGATCGAGTATGGCCCGCTCAATAATCTTGGATAAAAAAAGACAGGTTAGAGACAGGACGATAATTTGTCATGCTCTCAACATCAAGGCCAGGTTTCTTAATTATGGGCCTAAGCAAAGCACGTTTCTCAGACTGCACAAAATTACTTTCCAAGAAGCATCTATTTATTATGTTGCAGATAAAGTCTGCAGTGTGCTCATACACATCAGGCAGTTGTGACATGTTACACGTATCGAGTGAGCAAAATGTTTTATTAAGTTCTCTGATGTAACATTTGACTTTGTTTACATCCAGCGGATGAAATGTTGAAAGCAAATGATCCCCGGTGCACCGTGGCTGGAAGTCAACTGAGTACGCTTCACTAGGAGAACTGCTGTCTAAATCACTTCTTATGCGAGGTATCTTACTTGTAAAAAATGAAGCAAAATCAGAAGCCAATTGGGCATCAGATACAGAAGTTGGTTTAACAATTACATTCCTCCGACCAACCAAATTGTTCACAACTGCAGACAGTTTTTCTTTTATCACTACCACATGAATCAACTTTATTTTGATAATACCTAGCCATTTGGGCCTTTACAGTGTGAATGACTGCTCTTCTCGCAAAAACATAACGCAAACGAGTTACTTCAGTCCGCTGCAAGCGCCACTCACGTTCTGCCCTTCTACGTTGTCTACGCAAAGAATTAATGGATGGACCATGCCACGGAGAATTATCACGTACAGTGATTGTTTTTACTACCTCAGGACAATAATGGTCAAAATTTGACCTGAGCTCGTTGTTGTAAATATCAACCAATTCACCAGAAGAAAGACTTGAAGAATCGATGGAGTTTAAACGTTGATCAGTTTCAAAACACATCAACTGGCGGTCAACATTGTTGTAATTTCTGAACCTGATGACCTTTTTAAATGAAGGGGATTTCGGGACATCAAAACTAAGAGTGATCAGAGCATGATCAGAGATGAGGGGGTCAAATGAGTCAACCTCCACATCTGATACGCACCTGCAACCAACAGGGGACAAGATCAAGTCAAGGACATGTCCTGAGACATGAGTTGGATTATTCACATGATTGAAAAACTAGTTCTGGGTGATCAACTCAAGGAATTCTGAAGAAAATGGTTTTGACTCTGGACTGTCAACTCAATAATTGAAATCACCACAAGCAAGAAGTCCTCCAGGTTTAAGAGAAAACCCTTCAAGAAACTGCCCAAACTCCTCCATAAAACCTTGATCTCTGCCTGGATGACCTGGTCGATAGACAATTGCAATTCTAATGGTATTCTGATGGAAATTTATTAATACTTCCATAAATTCAAATGAAGATGGGGTCAGGTCTGAGTCAATGAGAGAAACGTTTGCAAGTGCTGCCGAGTAGATGAGTGCTACGCCTCCTCCCGGATAGTCAGCAGCAGGCCTGGGAATACTAATAATAGAATGTGTCTTAGGCAAAGCATTACGAATAATATCGATATCAGACTCATACAACCAGGTTTCAGTCAAGCACAAAATGTCAAGCTTGTGCTGATTTAGGGTTTCATTAATATAGTCTATCTTATTATGGATAGAATGAATATTTAAAAGACCCATCCTTAACTGGTTCAAGGGGGACGTAGTCAGTTTTTTGAATGGTCAAAATTGGTGTTTTCAATCAATCTATTCCTATGAGAAATCATAATTGGACATTCTCTACTTGATGCAAAATGGGCAACCGACTGTGACTTTGAAATAGCATCTTGATGTCTTAAAGAGGACCAGTTGATGCATTTGGGAGAATTTCTGTTACTACAGTCCTTAGATTTATGGGCTCCAGCACAAAAGACGCATTTAGGTTCATCACTTTTCCTAGAACATCTCTCAAATGTATGACCAAAACCTTGACAGTGATGACACTGTGTAACCCAGAATCTATCGAAAGCACGGCATCTTGTAAGATCCACATAGATGTAATTGCCCTGTTCTACAATGGAGGATCTCACCTCTGGCGACATCTTCAAGACAGCAGTTTTGATGTCATTCCTTGTCCTTGAGAAGAGAAGGTTGAGGGTACAACCTCGATCAACGAGCATTTTAATTTTATTGTTTTTTCTCAGAATATTTGGGATGATGTCAGAGTCATCCAAGGAAGAGGAAAGGCCTGTCACTGTCATTTTAGGCAACATTTTCTTTGGCTCTGATATGCAAAAAGTGCCCTCAGAGCCAAAATGATCAGTCAGCACCCCAGTTGCTTCACACTTGGCCTCAGCTGACGGAATCTTCATTGCCAGCCCACCAGCCTTGGTCTTAAGGCAGCTATCAACCGGTACCGAGTTAAGTACGTCTCTGATGTCTTCTGGTCCCATCTGATTTGTCAGGGCACCAGCGCCACTCTCTGGTTTCACAGTCAGTACATGCTGACTATGAAAGGCTTTTTTCTGGCCATGAGCACTGATCTCAATCACGCCCCCAGGCAGATCCTTCCCTCCCCCCACGAGAGACCTGCGAACAGCATCTGCAAATGACTTGGTCTGCTCTTGCGTGACCGCCATGGGTGATGAGACCTTGGTCTCTAGTGCCTCCAGTCTATTTGATGTGTCTCTGATTGCTTGAAAGATCAGCCCAATAACTTTATCTTCAAACTCCTTCTTGGTACTACTTCCTCCACCAGCCAAGACCTCATCTGCTGGCGCAACACACTGGCTACACAGCCAGCAAAAGCCCAGCTGGTGGCTCTTCTTCATGAATGGATAGTCGCCTGCATCCAAATTTTCACAAGCTATATGAATCCACTTGCTGCAGTAGGCGCACTTCAGTGCTTGTGCACTTTTTGCTACAGACCTACTGCAGCGAGGGCACTGGTGTTGTTTAATCATGATAAGGAAGAACAAAAAACAAAACAAAATGACAACAGCAAAACGTATATACAATACTACCCGGGATAAACCCGGGTAGCACCGCCCCCGTTTGTGTCACCCTAATTTAGGAGAAAAAAAGACAACCGAAAGAAAAAAAAAGCACAAAAAACAGAAATGGAAAAAAAACAAAAGAACAGGGTGTCTGCGAGGTCACCACGAGCATGTGGGGTACGACTTGACTACCCTTTCAGGAAAGGTAACCCAAACCGAGGTGCCGCAAAAGTGCTGAGATGGTATTGAAACTTTTCCCAAGATAGATGAGAGCTGTCTGCCAGTGTAGGCCTTCAAGTACTCGATCTATGAGATGCTCAGAAGTAGCCTGGGCATTACATAGGCCAAATGGCATCACTGAACTACCATAAACCACATCTGTATGAAAAGGCTGTTTTCTCCTTGTCATTTTTTGCACCCTTGACCTGGTGATATCCTGCTTTCATGTCTAGGGTGGAGAACCACTTGGGACCTGACAGAGCATCTGGCGTGTCATCAATTCTTAGCAAGGGGTATGCATCCTTGACTGTCACTTCATTCAGTGCTCGATAATCCACACAGCACCTCACTGAGCCATCTTTCTTCCTTACCAAAACAACTGCTGATGCCCAAAGACTGCTGGAATTTTCTTTCACTCCTTGACTTTGGAGATTCTCCATCACCTTCTCCATTTCTTACCGCTGAGCTGGCGCCACCCCCCAAGCTGGCTGCTTAATTGGGCAGTGATCCCTGGTGTTGATACAATTTTCTACGAAATCTGTGCATCCCAGGGCTAGGTCTCTGGTGCAAAAGGCTTCAGGAAACTTCACTAGCAGTTGCCTTAATTGCAGCACTTGTGAGTCATCCAGGCACTGGCAACTCCTTGAAAACAGGTCTTGTAAGTGGTTTGACAGCTTCCCATCTTCTTTGACTACACTCCTTTTACAAGCCTTCAACTGATGCAACTCAGGGTCTACCACCTGGCACAGTCCCACAATTTCTCCATCGTTGATCTTCTGTGGCTCATGGGAGAAACTGATCACCACAATGGCACATCACCTGCACCTGTTTCCACCAAAGTTCTCCCCAACATCACTCCAGCCTTCGTCTTGCACCGTACATCAGGCTCCACCACCCCTGGACAGCTGTCAAAAGAGGCACTCACCTTGCACTGGAGCAATAGTTTTGATCTTGGGGGGGTATCACTGTAGTGCAGAGTGCCCTTATCTTGCCACCAGAACTGGTACCTCTCACTGCCGTGACGGGAGTCGACTTTCCTTGAACCTTCAGCTTCATGGTGCAGAATTCCAGCTCACATCCCATGGACAACAGATAGTCCAGACCAAGAAGGCAACAATCCTCCAACTCGACAACATATACTAGGAATTTGGCCTCTTGCCCTGTCACTTCAGTCCAGACGTTGAAGGGTCCCCACAGTCCTGCACGGTCCCCAGTTACGCCACACAATTGTTATGATGACTCAGGCAGATACCGATGATGTAACACATCCGTCCTCACAAAAGTCTGCAGTAAGGCTAAATCAATCACCAGGGAACACTTCTTGCCGTCTGTTCTTCCATCTACCTGCGCGCTGTCAATCACAGTTCTCTTGCATTTTCTCCGTGGTGGGGCCACTTGGGGAAAGCTGGCTAGTGGTTGCCTCCACTAGTTTTCTGCTTCTTTCTGGTCTTCTGCAGCCTTCTTCTTATCCTCCTTTTTCTTCTTTGGGCACTCAGAGCTGAAGCGTCGCACCTCACTACATATCCAACATCCTCTTGTTACCATCATAGATTTTCTTGCACTGCTATGTTCTTGCACCTTCCTCAATTTGTAACAATCCTCCTTCTTGTGTCCCGGCTTCCTGCAGAGCCAGCAACCTACTCTGGTCTTCTCCTGTTCCCTCTTCCACTTGTAGCAGTCTTCTTTGCTGTGTCCAGGCTTTTCACAGTGCCAGCAACTTCCCTAAATTATTACACGTTCATGTACCTGCCCCTTTCTTGCCTTGAATCCTGCACTATGACCTGCCTGAAAAGTGGACATACTGTACCTGACGTAGGACTCAAATCCAGAGCCCTGGCTAGTGCTTCTTATGTGCCTGCTTAACTTGCACTTTCAGCATTGCATTATCAAGAGCATCGATGAACTGGTCCC
This sequence comes from Coenobita brevimanus, assembly GCF_032717465.1. Classification (NCBI taxonomy): domain Eukaryota; kingdom Metazoa; phylum Arthropoda; class Malacostraca; order Decapoda; family Coenobitidae; genus Coenobita; species Coenobita brevimanus. The sequence continues at coordinate 2,513,728 of NC_137048.1, read as the reverse complement.
ACAGGAGGATAGCCAACAGGTTAGGTCCTGCTCAGGGTATGCCTTGTGTGCTATACTGTCCAAGTCATGAGCAAGCCGCCGGAGGGATTTGCCTTGAGTTCATATATGGGCCCGGAATCTTGCCTTTTAAACCTCAGTCTGGTTACATGGTCTCATATCTGCGCTCCACCACTTCTGCTAGAGACTGATAACTGTTCCTCTCCTCCACTGACATATGCCCAAGAGTTTCCATTGCTGCACCCTTAAAGGTAGCAGCAAGCTGCACTGCCCTCTGCCTATCATCCCAACCATTCTGATCAGCAAGTAACTCTAACTGCACACGGTATGCATCCCAAGATACTTTCCCATCATATTCCTGAGGTTTCTTTCTAACTGGACCCCCATTATTGCCAAAATTTCACTGGTTCGGGGTCTGAAAACTGGGACATCATATTTTTAAGCCTCAGAACTCCTACATTCTGATTTCTCAACCCTGTAAAGGTACCTGTAAATGCTTGGGATTCGTCAATATTCACAATGCACTCTCCAATTTTATTTAATGCTCCCTGGACACTAACCTGAGGCTTAGCATTGCAAGATTTCTCAACAGCCTCTATTCTCTTACTAATTATCATTGACCGGTCATCTACATGCTGTCTGCACTCCATCATAATTCCCTCACTAATCTTCAACTGGACATCTACATGCTGTCTGCACTCCATCACGTTATTATTTACCTCACACTTCTGCTGGTGGAGCTCAGAGTATACCTCCTCCCTCAACTGTTGTTGTCCTACCTTAATTTCCGAAATGAACCATATAGCTGTCCTTGCATCCTCAGTTGTAACTCCTTCTAAGGCTTCTGTAACGCCTCTTGAAGTCGTTCATATTGTTCTTTCTGTTCTTTACTTTATGCCTGTAATTGTTCTCTGAGTTCGTTCTTAAGCTCTTTCTGTCCTTCACTTTGTTCTGCAGTAGTTCACTCTGAGCTTTTAGTTGTTCACTGAGTTCTCTCTGCCCTTCAGTTTGTCTATCTATCTATCTATTGCTAGACGCCTCAATCCCGTTTGGGGTGGCCACAAACAAATCGCCTCCACGTCGTCCTGTCCCCCGCCATTTCACTGCCCTGCTCCCAACTCACACCCCCCTCTCTCATATACCTCTCCACCCCATCCCTCCATCTCATCCTCGGCCTCCCCTTCCCTCTTCCCCCCTCCACCTCACTCACATACACTCTCTTCGTCAGTCTTTCACCCTCCATCAGTTTGTGCTTGTAGTTATTCACTTTGTCCTTGCAGAAACTTCATGATTACAGCCAAAGACACCTCCTTCTGCCTAGCCTGGCTTCTCGTCTGTACACCTTCCACTTCCACGTCAAAGGTTTGACTCACTGCAACACTTTCTGTCTCAAATCCTGACACCACTTGTTACGTCCACATCCCACACTCCACAGGCTCCAACAGCAGTAGTTCAGTGTGGGAAGGACGTCACCCAGTGAATCGTTCTTCATAGGGTCTGCTTTTCAGTGTACAGTACACAAGATCAGCTCAGGCGTCGTAAACAAACACAGGTTCTCATGTTCATTGTCTTTGCTTACCAAGTAATTATAGGGTATTCTCGCCAACTACACTTCACAGATTTCACTAGTGCCAGAACTACAATAACTTCGCAAGGCCACAAGTCAATTTAAACTGAAACTCCTCTGTTCTTTCCTCCATCCATATATAAGCTCCCTAGATACTTGAATGATCTACCACATGCTCGTAACAGCAACAGTTCCCAAATCAGAGACATCCAAAATATCCCAGACTTTTCTCACGTTATGTAGCACTAAATTATTTAGCATAGAAACTTAAAAAACTACATAATTTAACAAACAAATAACAAAATAAAGCATTATACAGAAAAAGGGAAGAAAATCTAATATATAACTGTACAAAGTACTTCCTCTAACAAATAATAGTCTAACTGGAAACTGACTCGTAACTATGGAAAATACGAAAAGTACTGAGAACCTTCCAGTAATTCCCATCTAGCAAATCCCGCGTCTCAACGGTATTTACAATTTTTCAAAATCCTATACTCAGTTCTGTAAGTGGTATATAACATTACTAATTGAAATGTGGATATGAATTAGTGCCGTTTAAAATTTGTCACCTTGAATTAATAAAATGGCTAGGGTAACATTCGTGCAATTCTGTTACGCAAATGTTAAACTTAGGTGCTATGATTGATTTCTCAAACATTACCGCACTTATCTGTTACTTTAATAAGTTTAAGGGCATTCCAAAGTTCATTCACACGAAGACGGAGTAGGACACGCCTGACTCTCTCTCTCTCTCTCTCTCTCTCTCTCTCTCTCACCGCTCGCTGGTGCAGTGGTAACGCTCTCGCTTGCCAACTGGTGGACGGGAGTTCGCGCCTCGCTCAGGTTGCGAAAAGTTTCACTGACGAAGTGAGTGGTTACTGTCCCCTTTGAGCAAGGGGACGGGAGTGTGCGTGTGTGAAGGTCACAGCCTTGCCTTTAGATCGGACTATATGAGCTCTCAGCTCCCTTCCGGGAGGGTAAAAGCTGACGATCACGACCATCAAGTGATCCTGACCGACCCGGTGAATTACACACACACTGAAATCAAACCAAGTGACCCGAGTTCAAGCCCCACTCAAGCCACGATTCTTGAGTGGGTAAGGTGAGCTCTCCCCTGTCGATAGGTGAGCTCTACCCTGTCGATTGTAGATCAAGGCTTGATATGAAAGACTAGCAAGGATTCGAAACATAGCGGGATAATGATTAGGTGGTCTGTGTTGCCTTGTGCCTAGGCTTCATTCCTGCCTCAATGAGGTTTGGTTATGTGTCGGCACTCAGGAGCAGCCAGGGTCAGCCTAGTGATCTCCTTAGGTTAGGATACTAGATTACGGACCAGTGTATTATCAGCCACTGAGTCAGAGTACATTGAATAAATAAACCGAAATACTACTACTGCTACTACTACTACTACTACTACTAATAATAATAATAATATTAATAATAATAATTATTATTATTATTATCATTATTATTATTATCATTATCATTATTATTATTAATATTTCACACACACACACACACACACACACACAGGATCTCTCTCTCTCTCTCTCTCTCTCTCTCTCTCTCTCTCTCTCTCTCTCTCTCTCTCTCCGTTCGCTCTCCTTGTCTCCTCTCTTTTTTTTTTTTTTTTTTTTTTTTTTTTTGGGGTTTTGCTTCCTCTGTTCATATATATATATATATATATATATATATATATATATATATATATATATATATATATATATATATATATATATATCCATCCATCAGCCAATCCTACGTTGCCCCATTAGGAGCATAGGAGCCCGGGACTAGGCAGTTCCTTCTGACATTTAAGATAAGAGTGACCAGCCTCACTCATTCCTGAGTGGCATTACGTGAGCAATAAACCCCAACCACCCCATGGATAGAAACCATCACCGGCTCAATCCGATTGGAGCGTAATAATTACCCACGAAACCACCAGGCGCCAAAATTTGGTTATATAGTTACCACCCAGCGTAGTTAATGGTTTCCTGGTGTACAGGAAACCATTTGGCTTGTCACTAAGTGTAGAGTCACCCACAAGCGGAAGAAGGAGGAAAGAATGAAGGAAAGAAAGACAGAAGAGGGAGTGTAAAGTCACCCTTAGACAGAAGGACGAGGACAGACTGAAGGAGAGACAGAGGAGGATGAAAGGGAAGAAGGATGAAGGAGAGGAAAGGACAGACACCCAAGAGCAGCACTACATTGAGTGAGTGGATGGTGAGCGCCCCCACCTACAATAGGCTATATAAATAAATATAGATAGATAGACAGATAGATAGATAGATAAATATACTGTATAGTTGTGTAACATTTGTTTAGCACAGCCTAAACGATAAAGAAAAACAATCGGGCTACCTTCATGTCCGAAAAAAGGAAGAGGCGTGGTGAGTGATTGGATGAAGAAGTGAATCTTAGTGGAAATATGAACTTAAACAGATAGCCTTATGGATAGCCAGAACTGTATTTCTCTTAAATAGCCAAATAATAATTAAAACATCTCGTTCCCAGTCAGTACGTCGCACATCCATCAATGTATAATGAAGGTCAATGGTTTCACTTCCATGCAAGGAACAGACTGAGATTAAAATATCTTTCCCTAAGAGATTCGAATCCAAGGTTTCTTGGTTTCTGGATGTGTATGATTCCTAATATATCACATCATTCAACTCATATTACGTATTAAACCACACACACACACACACACACACACACATACACACACACACACACACACACACACACACACACACACACAGGCGCTAGCGCGCGAGCGTATGCAGACACAAATGACTTGGCAATGTAATTCCCTCACATTTCTCAACACATTTTAGAGGACGCAGTCCAGTTTATTTTTGTTTTCTGGTCACGGAACACCGAATGCAGTAATTAATGACATTAGGAGAGAGAGAGAGAGACTTTTTTGAGGGTCGTGGAGTTAAACAAATAAAAGGCATTCAAGCGGGAAGAAAAATTAAGAGCAACGGAGGGAAGAGAAACCTGTGAGGCAGCGAGGGCGGTTAAAAAATAGCCAAATAATGAGGGGAGGCAGCGAGATGCTGAAACGGAAAATCAAATGGAAGAGGTGAATAAGAGGGAGGAGAAGAATACGTGAAGCTAAGTAGGAGTAGGAGTACCCATAAACCTTAATAGGAAAATGGGAACCAGAATCATTTAAAGGATTGGGAAGAAACAGAGAGTAAAAGGAAGGCTGACAAAAGTGTTACAAGGAGAACCAAGGTGAAATGTTGTACATGTAATATGGAAAACAATAGGAAGGGAAAGAAACTGCGTGTGACCAGTACAACTATCAGGAAAGTGAATGAGGTGGAGAACTCGAGTTAGATCGGGTGGCTTTTTCTATGCATTAATTTTAAAAAGTTGAACTTGTTCACGGTATTGCTAAAAATTTCCAAAATTATTCAGTAATATGTTACCAAAACATTACACCCCAACACTCTCCACTACTGCCCGGATTTACACGAGTAATTCCGGTCTCTAATGCATTTTTATTAAGCTCACAAAAACATGAGCATTGCAATTTTTTTTCACGAGGGGAAAATAACTACATAAATGTTTTTTAAAGCCATAGTTTCTGGTAATCAGAGAGAGAGAGAGAGAGAAACATTATGTCGAAAGAAAGGGGCTGAAGAGTGTTAGTAAGAGGGGTAACCTTGATGATTAGCCTTTGATTCCAGCTTCTTTTGGAGTGCAGTGTGCGACTTATCCCCACATGTGGAGGTTGTACTCCATAAATGGGGGGATGAGACTCTTGTACGTTATTAGCAACTGAGTGGGATCAATAGATGCACAAAACTGTTCAGCTGATTTTGCGATGGAAACAATATGACCAATTCAGGACATATCACGAGGAGAGAAAACCTCAATATTTTTAAGAGACTAGCAGTTATAAGCCCGTTTCTTGCTTTGTCCTCTTGGACACCATAATTTCACCCACCCACCCATGATGTCCACCCACTTGCCTATCCCTCCCAGCCATTCACGCTGTTCACACACCCACCCTGCCTACCCACCCTAACCAATGAACCACATCACACACAACTCTCCCACCCACCCACGAACCCGCCCTCCCCAGTCACCCATCCACTCATCTATTTTTAAATATTCTATCTATCTATCTATAGCCCGACGCCCTAATCCCGCAAGGGGTAGCCGCAGACAAACGCCTCCAAGTCGCTCTGTCACCCACCAGTTGACTACCCTCCCCCCAACTCACCCCCCCTCCCTCATATACCTCTCAACTTCATCCTTCCACCTCATCCTCGGTCTACCCCTCCCTCTCCCTCCCTCCACCTCACCTACATACACCCTCTTAGTCAGTCTTTCATTCTCCATTCTCTCCACATGTCCAAACCACCTCAGTATATTTCTCCTAATCTTCTCAACCACATCCACATCCACCCCACAACTTCACTTCTTCATTCGTCATCCTGTCCCTCCATCTCACTCCACATGCTCCTCTCAAGTAACTCATTTCCACTGCTCTCACTCTTGACTTGTTCCCCTCTTGCAAGGTCCACGCCTCGCTTTCATAAGTCAGGGTAGGGATCACAATACTATCATGCAGTGACTTCTTAACTTCCATACTCACCTCCCTATTCCTCATCACTGCTTTCAGTGAGCCAACAATCTTCTTTCCCTGCTGTACCCTTTCACGCACTTCATCCCCCAAAGTTCCATCCTTACTCATCACACTACCCAAGTACTTGAATGCACTCACACTCTCCATATCCTCACCATCCAACCTCACTGTACATTCCGTGACTTCGTTCCTCTCAAACACCATAACTTTACTAATGTTTACATTAACTTTCAGTTTCCTCCTCCTACACACTGCCCCAAATTCATTCACCAACCCTTGCAACTCCCATACATCTTCACTAAACAATACTGTATCATCAGCAAACGGCAACACCGGAATCTTCCAAATCTCACCCTCATTCATTAGAGCCACCCCCACATCCACTGCCCTACCCTGCACCTCCTTTACAACTCCATCCATGTATATATTAAATAGCCATGGAGACAACACACAACCCTGTTTCAGTCCCACATTAAGATCAAAGAACTCACTCAGCTCACCATCCACTCGCACCGTAACCCTAGCTCCATCGTACATACTCTTCACAGCACTCAACAATTTCCCCTCCACTCCATATATTCTTAATACCATCCACATACCTTGCCTATCCATTCTGTCATAAGCTTTCTCCAAGTCCATGAAGGCAGCATACACTTTCTTTCCCTTCTGTAGATACTTCTCCACTAAACATCTTAGAACAAATATCTGATCTACACACCCTCTTCCCTTCCTAAATCCTCCTTGTTCTTCTCCAATAGCTCCTCTGTCATATGCCTAACCCTATCAATGAGTATTCTACTACATATTTTATCAGTCACACTAAGAAGGCAAATACCCCTATGGTTACCACATACTTCTCTCTCCCTTTTTCCTTTATATAAAGGAACAATTATACCTGATTTCCAGTCCTCTGGAACCCTTCCCTCTTCCCAAGCGAATCTACACAACTTCCATATCCACTCCACAACAATCTCACCCCCATACCTCAGCATTTCACAACACACTCCATCAATTCCTGGGGCATTTCCCAGCTTGATCCTCTTCATTGCTTCCACTACTTCCGCCCTACTGATCTCTTCTTCCCTCCTCTCATCTCTTCTTCTCCCAGTCATTCCCCAACCACTTATACTCACACTGCTGTCACTCTCTACATTCAACAAATCCTCAAAGTGCTCCATCAATCTCCTCAATTTCTCTGTCTTCTCCACCAACAATCTATTATTCCTATATTTCACTCCCCTACTATTTCCCCTTTCACACTGCCTTACTTTCTTTACCTCCTTCCAAAACAATTTCTTACTCTCTCTCTCTCCATTGCACACTCAGATTCCTCGTAAACTCTTCATCCACTTTCTTCTTACTCTCCTTCACCAGTCTCTTCACCTCCCTTCTCCTACTCACATATACCTCTCTCTTCTCTCTCTCTCATCTTCTCCCCTACCTCTACTCGCTAGCTAGTCACTATATGCCTTCTTCTTGTGTTCCACAGCTCGTTTCACCTCATCATTCCACCATGATGTCCCTTGCACACCCTTACATCTCCTCCTCACTCCACAAACCTCACACGCTGCGCCTATCTCTTCCGTGAATATCTTACATACGTCTTCCACTCCTTCCATCTGCTCTAGCTCATACCATCCCAATCTTTCTTCCACTATGCTCTTATACTCTGCCATTTTCTCACTATCTTGCAAATTCTCCACTCTTCTCACAGGAGCTGTTTCCTCCTGTCTTCCCCTTCGTCTCCTCAACCATTTTCTTTGCAGCTTTACCTTGGCCATCACTAAGTGATGGTCCGAGACTCCATTCCCCCACCCTCTCCACACTCTTGCATCCAGCACTTGTCTTCTCATTCGCTCACCCACACACACGTAGTCTATCATTGCCTTTCGTTCAACAAGTTCACCATCCATCCTCCTCATTACTCTCCATGTATACCGGTGGATCATCTTATGTCGAAAGTAGTTGTTGGCTACTGCCAACCCCTTACCAGCACAGATGTCCACCAAAGGACTACCATTCCCATCTACGTCAGCTGGCACACCCCACTGACCAACCACTCCATCCACTCGTACATTCCCAACTTTGTCATCCATGTCTCCAATCAAAAGCACTCTCTCGCTCCTCTCAAATTTGTCCATACATGCTTCCACTTTCGCCCAAAACTCATCTTTCACTCTTGCCACTCGGTCCTCTGTTGGAGGACTAAAGAGGTTCTTTGATCTTATTATTTCTGCAGAATCACTCTATGTGAAAGATGACAAGAAAATCAGTTACCATATTCCTCACTATGCATAGATCACCTGCATCACCTCACATTACTAATTATGGTACTGAAATTCATCTTGTTCTTTTTCCAAGGGTACAATCAGTGCTTCTCGACACCGAATCATGACTTTGTATGCTCCACGGTTCATGGGAAAAAGATGGCCTGGTGAGAGACTGCTATTTTTAGCTCAGTTTAACTTGGAGCATGTCTGGTTCTTACAATTAATTGGTTTGATTTGTATGAATGGTTTGGGGAAAAGGTTGAACAGTAAATTGTTATTGGTGATTATATACATGCGTCTATCTGTCTATGGCCAGAGGCCCGACTCCCGAAAGGAATGGCCACAAACAAATCGCCTCCACGTCTCCCTGTCCTCTGCTGTTTGACTGTCCTCCATCATACTCACACATACTCTCCCTCATATATACAGTATATATATATATATATATATATATATATATATATATATATATATATATATATATAATGTAGAGGGAGCCTCTGTGGTACAGTGGTAGAGTGTGCGTTTCGTACACGGGGGAACCAGAGTTCTCACCCCGCCAGGGTAATAAACTTTGGGAGTGTTCAACCGGCCACGTACTGCATTGGCGGACACATGGGGTGCTGTGGTTGAACCAGTGTCGCATACTGTGAAGTATGCTTGCACCCAGTCGGCTTGCGCGGGCCGATTACACTTGGTTCACAGACTACACACACATCCAAAGCCACTCCAACACTATAATTACATTTAAAAGCACTTCTCACCCTACATACAGTCTCTACCAGACAGCCTAAGCCGCTTGGTAGAGATACATTGGCTGTATCGTCCCGACTTCGGTCGGGGTAGGCCGGTCCTGAAGTGGATACTCAAACGGCTGGTGATGATATATATATATATATATATATATATATATATATATATATATATATATATATATATATATATATATATATATATATATATATATATATATATATATACAGTATATATATGATACCCCAGTGAGCGTCTACTGGAGCCCTATTTATAAGCCACCCTGTTTTCCTGTTTTCAGTAAACGATTTGGAGCTGCAGTAAGAAAAGGGTGGTGAGGCGGAGAAGCAATTATCATTTTTATGATAAAAAAAGGCTAGAACAGAACAAATGTTAGATCATAATGGAAAACAGGAAATGTACGATTAACAGTAGTAGTGGCAATCCCCAAGTCATCAGAAAGGTAAGCATAAGAGTGGTAAGCATAAATATCTGGAAGTCAAACGACATGAGAAAGGAAGATAGGTTAGAAATTATTAAGCAATATTAATATTAAGTATCTGTGTATGAGTAATGTGTGGTTACGACATTTAGTAGAGACTTTTCAAAACAGTCTTAACGAACTTTAAAGATATATAATATCTTCGGTAATCAAGTTAATAATATGAAAATATTGGTAATCTTTACCATAAGGATGTCGGGTAAATGAATATATGCTGACACTTGTGCGTCCGTCTGTGTTTGTGTATCCATTCTTCAGGACTCGGTCTTTGGAAAGCAACCAAGATTTATTGTATGTTATGTGTTGGTGAGTTTATGGACGATGAGTCAAGTGCGAATATGAAGTTTCTGCAACAAAAATCAGCGTCATTGTAGTAAATATAATTCTACCCATGCAGCTGATCGGTCACCGTCTCAGATACATTCTAATTCGCTTAAACACTGGACTCAGAAAATACCGTGTAGACAATGTACTTAGAATATTGTATGTGGACCACACGAAGGCCACTAAGGGAGACAGTCATTTGTACTGAGTTCCAATCTTCCTTGGAACACAATCCGCAATAGTCAGTACCTCTAATAACCTACTGGGAGACATGGGACCGGCTCAAAAATCAAAGTTGAGTTCTTCCAGCTGTGAGGTGAACGTGCTAACCAATACACAACTGGCGCCATAACGCAGGGCGACCTATTGCCACGATCCACTTGTGCAATACCCATGAACGCCAACAGAGTTACTCAAAAATCACGTAGTTATTACACAACATTATTAATCAGCATGCATTATTCACCAGTGGTTTATGAAACATAAAACCAGTGACAGGAAATCCACTATAGTCGCGGCGCACGAGTCTAAGGTTGTCATTATTGTATCCTGGCACTACCATTCAAAAGTGCGTCCGATTTCGTATCATATTATACACGAATCATAATATTATGCACAAATATATTATACACGAATCATAATATTATGCACAAATATATTATACACGAACATTATTATACACGAACATATTATACACGAATCACATGCGTCGCATATTATACACGAAATCAGACGCACGTTTGAATGGTAGGTTGCCAGGGCACGATAATAACAATCTCAGTCTCGTGTCAGATTCAATAGTGTCCCTCACCACCAATGTTATTCTTCTTCCCCCCCGCCCCTGACTCAGGGCAGACAGTAACAGTCTGTAGGCCCATGCACAATACATGACACCACAAGCCTTCACATATCATTAAGTTGCTAACACCAAACCTCACATATTCCTCAGGGACTAGTGTGAATGTATTTGTGGTAGTGTTGTCCTACCATGACGGCAAGTCTTCCAAACGATCAGTTACGACTCCCGCTATTCTGTCTTTGCCATTAACTCAAATAGTTTTGTTAGGTATAACTTTCACTATAATAAACAGCTCCAGTCAGACCAATAGGTCTGCTGCTGTGTGCATTCCTTTGTATCCTTGTACCTATAAGGCATCTGGTGAATTTCAAATTTACAAACTGTTCATCGCTATAACCAAGGATCAGCCAAGTAGTTTCATATCAACAGCAGACTCCTCTAACACTTTACCGCCAACTCTCTGTGTGTATACACGCACGTTTATCTCTACTGTTACATCGTACATGTACAAACCGAATAATTATGTCAAAATACATTTCTGCCCACGCACACACAGTCACGTATTTAACTTTTTTTTTCCTTTAATAACAGAGCAGGGGAACGAAAAAATTAAGAAGAAAAAGATACACCAGATTACAGGTGTTCTTTCATTAAAAAAAAAAAAAAAAAAAATCTGTAACATTTGGAACTGAACAGCAGTAAGGTGAAGTTTGAGGGGAAAGCACTCTGGGGAGGCGAGTTCCAGAGAGATGTAGTTCGGAGAATAAAAGAATTCTGATAGGCTGAAGTTCTGCAATACAGCAGTGTGACAGTTAAGCCAGAAGCACTTACAGATGCCCGTGTAACCCGGGGGAAGACATGGAAAGACGGCATCTTTGAGAATTTGCCATAAAAGTAACTGTAAAATCATGCAAGCGAGACAACACTCATTATTGTAGTGGAGGTAGTTTATTTGTAATAGCAGGGTTATTATTAATTCTAACAGCTTTATCTTGAATTTTGTCCAGTTGTTTTAGTGCAACCTCTCCACATCCATTCCACAAAGGTGAGCAAAATTCCAGCTGATAGTGCATATGACTCTCATAAATTATAGCTAACTGCTCGTCAATGAAGAAGTTACGGACTCTGTACAATAATCCAAGTTTCTTTGAAGCGATTTTAGCAAGTGATCTGACATGAGAGGTCCAGCTGAGGGCATTGTTAAGTGAAACACCGAGAATTTCAATACTTTTAGAGGTAGGAATATTAGTAGCACTGAAGGTAATATAGGAATCAGGCAATATCTGTCTATTAGTAAACTGTAATATTTGGTTTTACTAGCAGTAAAAGAAATTATGTTATATTGTCCCCATTCAGTGATCTTAAATATGTCTTCTATCTATCTATCTATAGCCCGACGCCCTAATCCCGCAAAAGGTGGCCGCAGACAAAACGCCTCCAAGTCGCTCTGTCACCCACCATTTGACTACCCTCCCCCCAACTCACCCCCCCCCTCCCTCATATACCTCTCAACTCCATCCCTCCACCTCATCCTCGGTCTACCCCTCCCTCTCCCTCCCTCCACCTCACGTACATACACCCTCTTAGTCAGTCTTTCATTCTCCATTCTCCTCACATGTCCAAACCACCTCAGTGTATTTCTCCTAATCTTCTCAACCACATCCACATCCACCCCACAGCGTTCCTTCACTTCTTCATTCGTCAACCTGTCCCTCCACGTCACTCCACATGCTCCTCTCAAGTAACTCATTTCCACTGCTCTCACTCTTGACTTGTTCCCCTCTTCCAAGGTCCATGCCTCGCTTCCATACGTCAGGGTAGGGATCACAATACTATCATGCAGTGACTTCTTAACTTCTATACTCACCTCCCTATTTCTCATCACTGCTTTCAGTGTACCAACAACCTTCCTTCCCAGCTGTACCCTTTCACGCACTTCATCCCCCAAAGTTCCATCCTTACTCATCAAACTACCCAAGTACTTGAATGCACTCACATTCTCCATATCCTCACCATCCAACGTCACTGCACACTCTGTGACTTCATTCCTCTAAAACACCATAACTTTATTTTTGTTTACATTAACTTTCAGATTCCTCCTCCTACACACTGTCCCAAATTCATTCGCCAAACCTTGCAACTCCCATTCATCTTCACTCAACAGTACTGTATCATCAGCAAACAGCAACACCGGAAGCTTCCAAATCTCACCCTCATTCATTAAAGCCACCCCCACATCCACTGCCCTACCCTGCACCTCCTTTACAAGCCCATCCATGTATATATTAAACAGCCATGGAGACATCACACAACCCTGTTTCAGTCCCACATTGAGATCAAAGAACTCACTCAGCTCACCATCCACTCGCACCGTAACCTTAGCTCCCTCGTACACTCTTCACAGCACTCAACAATTTCCCCTCCACTCCATATATTCTTAATACCTTCCACATACCTTGCCTATCTATTCTGTCATAGGCTTTCTCCAAGTCCATAAAGGCAGCATACACTTTCCTTCCCTTCTCTAGATACTTCTCCACTAAACATCTTAGAACAAATATCTGATCTACACACCCTTTTCCCTTTCTAAATCCCCCTTGTTCTTCTCCAACTAGCTCCTCTGTCTTGATTTATGGAAATTGCTGTACTGAATTGTGAGTTGGAGATATTGAGCTTTGTGCATAGGCGTTTCAGTGCGAATGACCTGTGAAGTGTTGGGTCATCTGCATATGAATGAAAGGGATTATGGGTGACGGATACGAGTTCATTATTATGAGTTAGGAATATAGTTGGAGTCAGAGCAAATCTTTGTGGTACGCCAACATTAATCGAGTGGAAATTGGAATATACATCATCTTCTGTAACTCTTGTCTTTCTGTCGCTGAGATATGAAGAAATAAAATGAAGTAAAGACGTTAGGACATTGCTAGGGAATTTGATTAGCAGGGAATGGTGCCACACTGTGTCAAAAGATTTAGAAATATCAAGGGGTACTCCATGAGTTTCTCCATGTTGGTCAGTTGACTGATTGACAGTATGAGTCAGGAGATTGAGGATATCAATAGTGGATATTTCGTGGCGAAAACTCTACTGTCACTATTTAAGTTGTTGGATTAAAGATATTAAACTATGTGCTTATTAACTGCAGTCTCAAATAATTTATCAAGAGAAGACGCGATAGCTATCGGTCTTTAATCAAAGGGGCCAGAGGAACTTCCTTTCCTCGGAATTGGGTGGATATTGGTTTCTTTACAAGAAACATGGAATGCAGAAGTACGTATACATAGTCTGAATAATTTAGCTAGAACTGGGGCAAGTTCTGGGGAACACTTTTTCAAAACATTTCGAGGAATTCCATCTGGACCTGGAGTTTTGTTGGTTGGTATATTGTCTAGGATTGATTGTACATAACTTCTTTCTTCACTGTACATAACTAGTTTGAAACTTAAGTGGAGAAATTTCTGGAGAGACAAGTTCTATACTCATTTTTTTTTCCGAGGCGAAGATGCGTTTGACAAGTTGGTGATGATTGGCTGAATGCAACATTACTTCAAAATCTCTTTACTCGCTAGCATTATTAATATTGACAGCATATATCTAAGGGGGAAATTTGGGTTAGCAAATGTTATTCGGACACGTTGCTTTCAGCCAATCATCACCAACTTACATAGTACATCTTCACCTCAATAAAAAAAAAAATAAATAAATAAAAATAAGCTGAGTAGTACAGGGAAGTACTGGCTGACATCCTCTAAAGTAGAATTACTGGCAAATGTATCGGCAAGGATGTTCACTCAACCAAGCGGGCCATTTGTAACGCTACGACTTGAAAATTTTAGTGGGGCAATGGGTGATGACATTTTAATGTTATTGAAAGAACAGAAAGCTGACCAGAATATTCTATTGTCATTAGGACTGTTTAATAGTTTAGATGCCTGGTTGTGAAGAAAGTGTGACTTAGCGACGCTTACTACTGTTTTTGTATGGCTTCTAGCAATTTTAAATTGACTAAGCGAGTAAGATGTTTTTTATTTTAAGTAAGAGTTATATGCTAATGAGTTTTGGGTCTTTGCTGTGGTACAGTTGCTATGAAACCATTTTGGGGAGTCTGATCTTTTAGTGAACTGTTGACTTGGTATGAACACTTATGAGACTAAGTAGAATAGATGTCACTGGAGAAGAAAGACTGCCATGGAATATCAGCAAGTAAATTTCTGAATCCATCCCAGTCTGCCCTATCAAAGTGCCATCTGGTCACCCTGACAGGTTCAGAGCCGGGAGGTTTAGGGCAACTGACTAATGAGGCTTTGATGAGATTGTGGTCGGAGGATCAAAGTGGTGACAGTATTCTATCCTGTATTCACCTGGATTATTTGTCAGGATTAGACTCAAGAGATAGCTGTTATGGTCAAGGTTATCTGGTATTCTGGGTGGTTGTTTTACCAATTGCGTTGATTAAACGATTCTGCAAACAGCTCGCACCCAACACCAGCATCATCAGTCCTGGCAGAATTCAATAACCACTCTACAGTATGAACGTTAAATCACCAAAGACGTTAATTTTAGCGCTAAGGGTGAAGTTAAGGTTAGCCAACTGTGTGGATATGGAGCAAGATACTCTGGGTTCTGAAGAACCATTGGGGAAACGATGAAGCAAGTAGTTATATTTGGTAATATTTAGATAATTTAGTTCATATAGTGAGTAAACAGAACTACCTGAGGTGAAGTTCAAAACAGTGTCAACTGCAAATTCAGATTAGACATAACAACAGGTGTCACTCTTGTTCCGGAAGTTTGTGAGGATATGGTAACCAGGAAAACAAAATGGGGCTATTACAGTATAGGGAAAGCTTTGGAGATCTGTGAGGAATAGTGCTAGAGGGAATTTTGACTGGAGAAAAAAAATAAGAGAATTTAAATTGGTATTGACCACGGATGTTAGCGAAATACAAGGTCGAACCTGCACTTCTCCACTGACGAGTATGAATAGCGTTTGCAACAACCGCTGTCGGCACATACCCATGATATCGACCAGGAGGACCCTGTGCCGCCAGCCCAACCCTGCCGGTGGTGGCAATCCAACATACCACCGAATTTGCATATATTAATGCAGCGGCAATTGCTAAGAGTGGATGGAAATAGAAGGTGTGATATCTAATGTGCATGTAGTGTGGTGTAGACAGTTGAAAGTAGAGGCATTATGAGACTATGCTGGCCTACTTTGAGTTAATGAAAGCGCTGAAAATGTTCAGTATAGGGAGATGAAACAGGAAAAGGCCCTGAGGGCTGGTGAAACGGGAGCTCCAGCTCTTCCTGTCACCAGCTTGCCATCCACTTCGAGAGTACGTACCTGTTCGAACTGGTGCTACATTCTACTCTAAGCACACTCGACTATCTGGTATATCTCAACCTCGATTCCCACACCAGCCATGATATACTTGGGCAAAGTTTTCTTTATACTGTGTTGTTCTGGAAACTGGACCGTGAATTGGATGGGTCCATGTCTCTGTCTAAGTGAAGGCAAAATCTCAGTGACGACCTACGTAATTCTCGTAAAATCAAATGGCATTATCTCTCTCTCTCTCTCTCTCTCTCTCTCTCTCTCTCTCTCTCTCTCTCTCACACACACACACACACACACACATACACGTCGTCTGTCCCAGTTATTCCAGGTGAGAGAGACAGGATGTATACAATGCCCTGGAGTCTATTTCATCCTTCACTTCACACAGTTATTGTTCGCGTGTCTCCGTCATCTCTCTCTCTCTCTCTCTCTGTGTGTGTGTGTGTGTGTGTGTGTGTGTGTGTGTGTGTGTGTGTGTGTGTGTGTGTGTGTGTGTGTGTGTGTGTGTGTGTGTGTGTGTGTGTGTGTGTGTGTGTGTGTGTGTGTGTGTGTGTGTGTGTGTGTGTGTGTGTGTGTGTGTGTGTGTGTGTGTGTGTGTGTGTGTGTGTGTGTGTGTGTGTGTGTGTGTGTGTGGGTGTGTGTGTGTGTGTGTGTGTGTGTGTGTGTGTGTGTGTGTGTGTGTGTGTGTGTGTGTGTGTGTGTGTGTGTGTGTGTGTGTGTGTGTGTGTGTGTGTGTGTGTGTTTGTGTGTGTGTGTGTGTATGTAAAATTCGATGCGCAAATGTATACATAAACTTGTACTTGTGGCATTTCTGAACGTACCTATGTAAATGAATTAGAATTACACTCATTTTTATTTCTGTATTCACAGTTTTGTTCTTTTCTCTCCCCGGCAACGCTCTATCAATGCCATTTTCATTAATTTGTCCTTGCTTGTTCGTTAGCGCCATCCCTCCTTTCTCGAAGTGTTATCAATACCCATGTCTCAGAGGAGCGTGATAGTTCAATTTCCCTCATCTATCGTATGAGTATTCTTGGACTTCGCAAAACGTTTAGTCTGTCCTGATCAGAAGATTTCGAGGCTTTTTGTTTTTGTCTCTTTCATAGCAGCAAATTGGGTTCCATCGAGGCGGTCTGCTAACGATCTTTGTAGATATTAATTTAATTTTTCTTTATTAATATTTTGGTTAATCCTTTCCCTTTGCACTAAAAATATTCAAGACATATAAAAATGTCTGGTACAAAGTTTAAAGTAATCAATCTGCAATTTTATGCCGTCGCTAATGACATGTGTGGTGTCATCTAATGTAGAATCCTTTCGTAAACTCAGTACTATAATACCACATACGTCTTAAGGGTCTGAAACGATAGGCTGCTGAGATACTGTAAGACTGTGCATTGTTGGGAAATGTGTTTGTCAGGTGAGTGATGAACACACCACTGTCATAATTACTGTTAAAGCAAGTATAGCTACTCACTGGGTACGAGGTCCTTTAGGTAGGAAAGGTGTCGAAATACTACTTGAGAGACCAGTATCTGTAAGTTCATGTGGAACCTGTATGGGTAGTCAGCAGTTGCAAAAGGATCTTAGTCTCAACAGTTATCATCATCATCATCAAGATAACCTTTCCTATCGTAGGATGGGGTTAGGGTAGGGTTCAAGGAGCCAGAAATATAATAATAAATACTAACCAAAGTTGCCCCACTGAATGGGTCACACTCCATTCATTCAACATTCAAGCCCCAGAAATTCTGGCTCCACCTGATAGGTTCATACTAAATCGACACGTCTCTTCACATTCACCTGTCCGACAGTCAGTCAAACAACAGACTAGTTGAAAAAAGGTATTCAACCCCTGGTCTTATATTCCTCACAAAATTCATCCAGCCTCAGCTTCAGTACCTCCCTTTCTCACAAACTCATTTACATTATTTATCCACCTTCTGGGCCTACCATGCCTTCTCCCACCCCGACACTCGCTCAGATATTCCCTTTTCACCCCTCATTACACACCTATTTTTTTCCACATGCCCATACCAACTAAGCACACTCTTTTCGACTCTGGTGTCCACAGACTTCCGTACTTCACACATTTCACGACTTGCATGATTCCTCATCCTGTTCACCTTCCGTAGTCCAGACATTATTCAACAGCACAATTTTCATCTCTTATGTTTGATTTTTCATTTCCATACATCATAGTCTCACACCCATATGTTACACCAGGCACGAAAACACCTTCAGTTTTCGTTAATCAGATGGCCTTTCACCATTCACTTTACCCATCTCTCCCTCTCTCTCTCTCTCTCTCTCTCTCTCTCTCTCTCTCTCTCTCATTAGTTCTCCTTTAACTGGTTGTGAGTTACAGCGCTGTCTCACTCTTCCTCTGCTGGGCTCATTAGTCTTCTCACCTCGTTTGTCTCTTCTCTCACTTATTTATTTGCATTTTCTCCAGTCACTTTAGTTAAGAGAGAGGCTACGTGAACCAAGCTTTGCCAGACAATTTTAAGCAGAGACAGGCAAGTTTATAGGTACTGAGTTAATAGCTAGTAAATCTCAGAAAAACTGCATTACCTTTGTGTACGAGATCGATCTGATGTATCAGTCATTCAGCATGTACCCTTTCTCCATTACCGCCTCCGTTTATTTTCCTTTCCTCTGTCCTTCCTTTTCCCTCTGCCTTTTTCGCCTTCAGCCGTTCTTCTTTCATGTTTTTCCTCTCTGCTCCAGTCAGCCAGACCTCAGCTTTAGGCGACTCAGTAAATATCCACACCTCACAGCCAGATGGTGCCCATTGTATGTCCTTCCTTATCTGCCATCCGGCTCCTTCATCACTCTTGCCCTTTTTTGCACTTCATTTCCTTCATATTACTTACATGCATTACAGTCATATTGTCCTCAGTCCCCAATAAAACTTTCATTTTCACAACTGTAATATCACTTCTTCCCGTTTTTCTCCTTTCCACTAACCCCCATCATTTTCATATCTCTCTCTCTCTCTCTCTCTCTCTCTCTCTCTCTCTCTCTCTCTCTCTCTCTCTCTCTCTCTCTCTCTCTCGCACATTCTTTTTCCATTCGTTTTTCTCTCTGTCTTCCTCCTTGTCTTTCTCAAACAATATCCTGCACGTTCCTCTTCGAAATAATGCTCGACGTCCCTCCACCGAAACCCCATCCTTAATTTTTCGTTATGATTGCCCCTCTCTTCTTTTTCACCTTTGCTTCCAGTTCCTCACACTTTAAATATCTAACTTTTTTCATTGATTGTACCATTATTCACGTTGTCCAATGCAGTTTGTACCTTTGTGTTGGAGGATTCATTTTGTGTGTTAGTTCTCTTGCTTTGCATTAATTAAGTCAGTGATGTACAATTACAAAAATTTTTGCGTCACCATGAGCATCAACTGTTTCTCATCATTTGCTAAATGTGTTTCTTCCATTCTCTCATGCCATTCCTTTATACCTTCAGTTACCCCAGTTATCCCTCTTTCCCTCACTGTTTCCATTCTCGTTCTCATATTATCTGTACTCCTCTCTCATTCCTATCGTCAGCTTCCGCCACTTTCCTCGCCTCGTCGCACCGTTCTTGCATTGGCGTTCTTTCCAAAAACAGGACAACGACTGACACATCTTTTCCGCAAACATTATTTTTTCTTATTTTTATTATTTAAGGTATCTTTGATCGAATAAAAATATAAATCAATACCATCACTCTTATCCACAGCTAATTCCAAAGATGGTTATGCCTAGAATGCAATTACTCCCACAAACACAAAACAAGAAACAATGCCAGATGGAAGAATATTTCGGATTCACAATATGCTGGTGTCCGCTAACCTTTTAGCCATGGGACGTACTTTACGTTTCAGTCCTGCTATCCTTAGACGATATTACTCACTGTTAAAAAAAAAAAAAAAAAAAAGTTCCTCACCCTATCCAATGGAGAAAAAATTAATATTAATATGGATGGATGGGGTAACCACACAGGCGCCAGATGATCATTCTTATATATATTCATGCTGAGGATAACAATTTGGGCATAATTCTCCATCCTGTGAACGATCTCATTACCTGAGAGTGGGTATAAAACCGGCACACAGCTTTTAGTACCCTGTTTATCACCTAGTAAAACTGATGCAATCAGTTTCAGCTCGGGAAGAAAATTTGAAAAGTCAGAGAGCATTTTTATGCAGATGAAATGATTACATAACTAAAACGTTCAGCTCAAGGAGGTAGGTTTTGTATTATTACTTCTTGTCTCTTGGTGCTGGATCTCCTGGTGTTAATAATTGGCTTTGTGTGTGTGTGTGTGTGTGTGTGTGTGTGTGTGTGTGTGTGTGTGTGTGTGTGTGTGTGTGTGTGTGTGTGTGTGTGTGTGTGTGTGTGTGCTGTACATGCTATAGTCACCCTTAAGTAACCTTGTTATCACCACAGCTCTACTAATCCGAGCTGTACCATTAGCTGGTTGAATGAGATAACAACCCCTCCCAACTCCACACCCCAAAAGAATAAATAAATAAAATGCGTTCAATGGGGCAAGGCATTTTTTTTTTTTTTTAATGTCGTCTGTCTCGATTCACAAAAAAATACTAACACTGACTTACATGGGTTCTTTACTGTTAAAACTCGGGGGAAAGAGAAACAAAACTGTTGCAAAATACTTATTTCATAAACTTCATTCTTTTTGTGAAGAGAACGGAAAGTCATTTACCCCCTTCTCGTTTGGTTCACACGGCAAAACCTGCAATAAGCATTTCATATTTAGGGTATTTTTTTTTTTTTACATAATTTCATATCATGTAATATTCGTATTTTTAATAGATTTAAATATCAGTACTGTAAAAAGCAACCCAAAGCAATACATTGGTGTCATAAAATTATCATGGCGCTGATCTGAGATATGTATCAAGCTGTTTAAAAACTGAATGTCACAGGGTAAGAAAATCATGAGCCAACTGAACTGTTCTCATACTCAAGCTGAAGCAGTGACACAGAGCAGTAGCAGCAGAGAGTGTCAGATGACATGTCTGTTAGACACCTGATTCCATATCTGCAAGCATTTTCTCGTCTAAGTTGTGCATGTGACCACATGGTTATACTTTTTTTTCTTTAAACTCATTCAGCTACTTGCCACGTCATAGAAATCTAGAATAAGTGTTAAAGTAAAAAAATAAAAAATAAAAAATAAAACAGTCCTTTAGATGTTAAATCGCTACCAAGACTTGTTTTGTTTGAACTTCATTACCCCCCTTCATAAGTAAGCAATCGAGAGTTATAAACCTGGGAAAACTCCTGACTAATAATACTAATACTAACAATAATAACAATAAAACGGTATCGTGTGTACCTGCAGAATTGATAACAGAGCATTTCACAAACATACTTTGAAAACTGAGAAAGCACACACAGACTGCAGAATCCGCGCCCACCTGTTGGTCGAAGGGCCGAATAATATACTTTGCCCTGTGGCGTTGATCGATTAATTTCTTTAAAAATGTAAATATTTCGTTTTTACATTCCTTTTAACACTTTTACTTACTTTATTCCCAACCGGGTCAAAGCTGTTTAAGTTGACCTTGCCCTGCGGCCTTGACATTTAACTGATTGTTCTTGAAAATCGATTCCTTCTATTCTTGTCATTCTCTAAGTCCTTCCACAAACTTTAGTCAAATTCGGGAAAAAAAAAAAAAAAAATGTCATGGTTTTGCCATTTACGTTTTCAAAATCGATTCCCTTAATTCTTGTCGTTCTCGATACAATCTATCTATCTATTGCCAGACCCCATAATCCCGTAAGGGGTGACAACAAATAAATCGCCTCCATATCGCCCTGTCCCCAGCCATTTCATTGCCCTGCTCTCAGCTCACACACACCTCTCTCATATACCACTCCACTCCATCCCTCCATCTCATTCTTGGCCTCCCCCTCCCTCTACCCCCCTCCACCTTACTCACATACACTCTCCTCGTCAGTCTCAGGCTCTCCATCCTCTCCACATGGCCAAAACATCTCAGTATGTTTCTCCTAAACTTCCTATCATATCTACATCCACACCTCAAGGCTTCTTCACTTCCTCATTTGTCAAGGCTTCTTCACTTCCTCATTTGTCAGTCTGTCTCCCCACGTGACTCCACAAGTTTCCTCTCAAGTAACTCATTTCCATTGCTCTCACTCTTGACTTGTGTCCCTCCAACAAGGTCCAAGCTTCACCTCCACAAGTTAGAGATGGTATCACAATACTGTCAAGCAGTAACTTTTTCACTTTCATGCTCACTTCCCTGTTTCTTATCACTGCTTTCAAGGAGCCAGCAACTTTTCTTCCTTATTGTACCCTTTCAAGCACTTCACCCTCTAAACTTCCATCCTCACTCATCACACGACCCACGCACTTAAATGCACTCACAATTTCCATTTCCTCCTCATCCAACCTCACTGTACATTCGCTGGCTTCATTATTCTCGAAGACCATAACTGTATTCTTTCCTACATTCACCTTAGATTCAGTTTCTTACACACTTTCCCAAACTCATCCACCAAGCCTTACAGCTCCCCTTCGTCTTCACGTAACAACCGTACAGGGAACTTCCAAACATTGCTCTCTCAATAGGACCGCTCCAACATCCACTGCCCTACCTTGTATCTCTTTTATAACCCCATCCATATACAGATTGAACAACCAACGAGACATGACACATCCCTGTTTCAGTCCAACCTTCAAATAGAAAAAATAACTCAGTTTACTATCCACACGCACTACAGCTTTAGCACCCTCATACATACTCTTCACGGCATTCACCAACTTCCCATTTACTCCATATATTCTTAATACTTTCCATAATCCTTGTCTATCCGCCCTGTCATATGGTTTCTCCAAATCCATGAAGGCCATATACAACTTCTTTCCCTTCTCTTGAAACTTTTTCACTAAAGTCCTAAAGATGAATATCTGATTTACACAACCTCTTCCCTTCCTAAAACTTCCCTGTTCTTCTCCAACAAATTCCTTTGTTATTTCCCTAACTCTGTCAATAAGTATCCTACCATATACTTTTCGTAATACACTAAGAAGACAAATGCCCCTACGATTAACACACACACTCTTCTTTTTCCCGTTTTCCTTTGTACAGGGGAATAATCATACCTTACTTCCAATCCTCCGGGACTCTACTTTCCTCGCAGGCCAATCTTAACATCTTCCACATCCATTCTACTACTATCTCTCCCCCATGCTTCAACATTTCACCGCACACTCCATCAATTCCTGGGGCTTTCCCCATTTTGACTTTCTTCATTGCTTCCACAACTTCCATCCTACTGATTTCTTCCTCTCTTCTCACATCCCTCCGTCTCCCAGCCGCTCCCTAACCACTTCTACTCGCTTTACTTTCATGTTCTATGTTCAACAATCCCTTAGAGTGTTCTCTCCATCTGCTCACTTTTTCTCCCTTCTCCACAAGTAGTCTACCATTTTTATCTTTCACTCTCCGACTAAGTTCTTTGACGTCCTGATTAACTCTCTTTATCTCTTTCCAGAACATTTTCTTACATTCCCTCCAATTTATATTCAAATTGTTTCCAAATTCCTCATCCATTCTCTTCTTTTACCAATCTTTTCACTTCTCTCTTCCTCTCTACATATAACTCTCTCTCTCTTCCGTCTCTCAACTTCTTCCACACCCCTGTTTCTCATCCCCTCACTATATACTTTCTTATTTTGTGCCACAGCCTATCTCACCTCTTCGTTCCACCACATGCTGTTCCCGAAACCCTTCTGCAAAAATAACGTTTTTTTTTTTTTTATAGTTAACCTTATTCTTTCATCCATTATTCAAAGAAAAACAACAACAACAGTTTAACCTCTTTTCTGATCTTCATTCGTTCCACGAAGTTTGGTCCGGACCACATCAAAACTGTTTGAGATGTTTCATTAAAACGTGGATCGAACTTTGCCCTTGCCCCATTACCATGACCTTTGACTGACTGTTCACACAATGGAATCCCTTCGTTCTTGCCTTACCCTCTGCTCCTCCACCGAGTTTGCTCACAATCAGGCAAGAGCTGTTTAAATGACCTTGCTAATTCAAGCATTGACCTAACTCTGTACCCTAAGCTACAAAAAAAAAAAAAAAAAAAATCAGTTTTCTCATTAGATCTGCAATCGTTCCACCAACTTTCTGTTAAAATCAGTTGAAAATGCTCGAAGATATTAGGATTTAATTTTGTTCCACTGATCTTAATAATTTTCCAAAAACCTCCTATTAGGGCATATAGATACCCGTCATGTTAAAGGAAAACAACACTTAATGAGGCTCCCCTATCTATAGAAATACGACAAAAGATGCCGAGGTGGTGCCGTTAGTGTGAGATAGGCAGCGAGGTAATAAACCAGCTTTTTCTGCTCAGTGAATGCACACTTTGTAACTCGTCCCATAGTGATGGGAGAGCGGTGATGCAATGGTAGCACATCCAGCTCGCAATAGGATAATCTCCAATGTAACAAGTCTGTTTCTCTCTTGAACTGGTCACGAGGCAGTGATATTAAGGTAACGGTAAAGGTAAAGGTGTGGACAGACACCATAGGTCGCTAAGCATTGGTGCTTATCCCGTAACATACGCCTCGCAGCTTAAGGTTTAGAAGGTATTTCACCCACTACCTTGGGGTACACCGTCTGTCAGCTTACCACAATTACCTCTGCTCGTACTTGGTGTTACCTTAGATACTCAGTTTCTTTACTTAGTTATAAAGGGTAAATGGTCACCTAAGTCAAGGTGGTGCCAGTTGCCCTCACCTGGAGTAGAACCATGATACCATCGGGACGCTAGCTTCGTTACTAGTTACGCTAACCACTCGATCAGGAGTTCAGTTGGATGGATGCGTGTCATCGTCTAGAAGTTTGATACCTAGCAGAAACTGACTGTTTTCTGTTATAACCCTCGTGTGTACGACAGCGATCTTCTCCTTTATAGCGATGGAGAGTCGGTGCTTTATCGTTTAACCCAATCGGAAGAACCAGGTTTCGATTTTCGGACCGGTTAGACTCTTAGACAAAGTATGTTATAACATTAACCCCCTTTACGAAACAGTACAGTTGGGAATCTGGATGCAACACCAGCTGCTGCCAGTCACATTCTAGGGG
Organism: Coenobita brevimanus; assembly: GCF_032717465.1. Taxonomy (NCBI): domain Eukaryota; kingdom Metazoa; phylum Arthropoda; class Malacostraca; order Decapoda; family Coenobitidae; genus Coenobita; species Coenobita brevimanus. Next base: position 2,488,426 of record NC_137048.1, on the reverse strand, counting down.
ATGATTATGAATTGGTTAAAACTGACTGCTTTATGACCCGCTTGTCGTCGATAGGCGCAAACCTATGTCTTTTGAAATGATATTTTTCTTAAGGCATATTGTATAATGCTGCTTGTCGCAGCAAAGATAAGCACTAATCTATGTCTTTTGCCGTGGTGACTGCTGTATAGTTTATTGTTGAATGCAGCTTGTTGCAGCAAAGATGGTGGTATTTTGGACACTCAGTATGTTTTGTGGAACTACCAGCCGACTATAAATCCGCCCAAATGTAGACATGAGTGTACTGAATTTATCTTACTAAGAAGCTGCCGTTATGTGGTTCGCCATTGATACCAGAAGCGTAAAAAGTTCGATATAAACTTTACAGTCGAAAAGATTACTTATATAAGCAACTGACCTTGTATAATTGACTCCAATCACATAAATGGAATCAGCCTACTTTTAAGTATTTAATCAGGATAGCTCCCTGAATGACTGTTAAAGTAGTCTCTCCAATGACGTTCAGTTCCACGAAAAACTACCCTCTTAACCATCTAAGAACAACTCCTTTTCAACACACCTTCTGCTCTACAGAAGGTCCCGATTTTATTTCCGTAACGTCAGTTGAACAGGGCAGGAGAGCCGAGATGGCTGGAATACAAGTGACACGAAAGATTGGAGCCAAGATATATACACCAAACAACATGCAGGTGACAGAAATCTCTCAAAATTAAACCAAAATGTTTTCTAGTAACTCTGCCGCGGAGTCACCAGGGAAATAAATCACCGGCCTCTTTTCTCCTTGATGATCATTTAAATTACCCAAGACCATGGCCGTACTCATTTCTCGTTCACTTCTGTATTAATCATGTCTCAACCTTCCTGGGTTGAACACAGGCCTCGTTTTCTCAGATTCTTTATTTCGTCACCGAGACTAAGATGAATGAAACCTTTGATAGGAGACGCTACTCTCTCTCTCTCTCTCTCTCTCTCTCTCTCTCTCTCTCTCTCTCTCTCTCTCTCCACCAAAAAGTGAAACCAATACACGACCTTGCCCCCGTTTTCTTCTTACTACCAGTAGCTACAAAAACATGCGCCAAACTTCACTCGTTCTTCCTCTTCCGCTCCAAACAAACAACCCATCCCCCCACCATCATATTCTCTTGGTCTTGAGTTATTCGTAAGTGGTGCCGTATTTAACACTACTCACAGATGGCGTCACACACTCACATGATGCCACTTAGCCATTACAGTATATCCTACAGTTGACACAGATATATGTTAAGGATATCACAGTACGGAATGATGAAGGTATTAGCACATAAGTCAGTGACATGTGAATAAATACCAATTAGCAGCAGTGAAAATCTTTTTGGTTAATATCTTGCCCCAAACTCTCTTACGCAGGAGATGGTATTGGAGATCGTACCTTTGCGAACCCCATTCATTACGTTCTCTGTTCCTTCACAGTCTTCACGAAATGATTCTCATCTGCCATATTTTCTATTATAGCCTAGCAAAATCTTTAAACTTTATCCTTTTCTCTCGTTGTTCCTCTCCCCCTCCCCCCCTTTTTTTACCCAAAAGATACAAACCAGCCTCACCCTCCATTCCAGAGTCCCCTTCGTCTGCTGTCCCAATAAATTGTCAATCCCTCTGGAACAGGTGCCCGAAGGTTAGTGTGTGTGTGTGTGTGTGTGTGTGTGTGTGTGTGTGTGTGTGTGTGTGTGTGTGTGTGTGTGTGTGTGTGAGAGAGAGAGAGAGAGAGAGAGAGAGAGAGAGAGAATTCTTTGATTTGAGTGATCAAGGCCACTGTGTCTCCCTGAAAAATATTGACTGGCTGGCACACATTTTTACTTTGACTCGTGTTTTGTTGCCTTGTTGTTGTGTCATGGCAGAGACTTGGGTCAAGAGTGAGAGAAAAAACCAGAACATATGACAAAAATTTTATGTAAACGATAATGTAGGAAGGGTGATGTGAGAACGAGGAAGGTGTGTTGTGTGTTTGGGGGTGGAGTTAGAGATATGTTCGGTCTTTATTTTGAGATTCAGGAATAAAAGTGAAGAAAGAAGTAGGGAGGTCTTGAAAGACGGCAAGAGGGGAAGCAGAATGTGTGGACTGTTAAAGGAGAGAGGCAGGAGTAACATGAGAGAGTGGGAGTTGTTGCTGTTGTTGTTGAACAATCAATGATCTGTCGCGGCTAAGAGAACTGCGGTACAGAGATACCCTGCTAAATCCAACAGAACAGATTATCCACACAGTTGTAGAAGTGTCAAACATTGTGACATTATATGCTTTGTGCACTTATTTTTCTGAACAAGACGCGCAAGCCACAACCCAACAGATTCTGAATGTTCTACGGTACTACATTCTTTCCTGACTTCATTTTACAGTTTCGCTTCACAGCCAATATTTACAGCATATCACCAGCACTTTTTAATACTCTCTTCATCATCCTTATCCTAAATACAACTCAGTTACAAAATATGAGGTGATGCAACATCCAGAGAATAGGAATCGGGAATCGCATAATTAAGAGAACTATCACACAGAATGTCAAGTTATATAGGCCATACAATTACTCACACATCATCCAAGCTTTCTCAGTCTTGGCTCCACCTCACATGAACGACCGTCAGCAAACTTTTGTAGATGCCGTTCGCATTAATCTGTCGGACTGAGTAATTTCGCTGACTACCAAGTTAAATGACATATTTAACTGACTGGTTACAACGAACCATGAAGCCATCACGAGGGTGTAGTAAAGAAATGAGCGTAGTGGGCAAAGGAACTGGTGTGAAGGGGCTGGAACTTTGGTGAGAATTAAGATTGCAGCAGGAAAGTATACCCTGTGAAAATGGGTGTGTAGGAAAAGAGAACTGATTACATATGAAAGATTTTTTTTTTTTTTTTTTTTTTCAAAATATCCTCCAAAATGAAGTTATCAGGGAAAAGGGTATAAAAATGGGGTCGTGTGAAAAAGTAGTAGCCTGGATGGGATGGAATTTTGATGGGGAGTGGCACTGTGTCATGATAGCATATACTGTGATAATGGTGCTGTATTAATAATGGTACGAGTGCAGCCAAGCTTCTTTTCAATGTTTTCTCCAAGAAGAACGAGGTAAAGTTGCGTTAATTTCATATATCAGGCGTCCGTTTTACAACGCAGGTAAGAATAAAACGAGGGTACAAATGCCATGACATCCATCTCCGTACAAATCTAATTTATATCTTTCACTCCATTATCATCTGTGTCTTCGACTCAAATTCTTCATTTTCTCAAATAGTCATTTACCACATCCATCTGTATCTCTTCTGTGTCGATTTCCACCTTCTGACTCAATTATTCTATTCAGCACCATGTTTATATCTTGCAAATGTCTTCCTTAGTCTGTCTTTCAAACTGCTTATGATCTCCAGTTATCTAAGCCCAGCATGGACCAGTCCGGATATTAACTGTGTTAATATAATCCAGGTTCCACCTGGGGATGCTGTGTAAGACTGGTAACCGGACTTATGGCATCATACACTCCCATGGAAATACTTACAAGGGATTATTATACCATCTCTCTCTCTCTCCCTCCCTCTCTCTCTCTCTCTCTCTCTCTCTCTCTATAGTAGTGGTGTAGTAATAGTAGTTACAAAAATAGTAGTAGTAGTAGTAGTAGAAGTAGCAGAAGTAGTAGTAGTAGTAGTAGCAGCAGCAGCAGCAGCAGCAGTAGTAGTAGTAGTAGAAGGTAACATGATACTCTCCAGTTATGAAGTTAAATGTGTAAAAGAAAGAACGAAAAGCGGTGTTACTGAACTGTACTGTTGGTCCAACAAACACTCCCCTAGCACAAAGTCCCTTGGTAATGGTTATCTGGTGGCACTATCGGGTATAACCTGGGGTATGATAATCACTTATTTTTTTATTCCGTCATCATTACGCTACAAACTGCTTTCATGTCCAATAAAGAATTATATAATTTCTTCTACCATATCACCAGCTAAATGAGAAACACAACCAGTGCACCAGTTTAGTGTTATATTGATGAAAACATGGTTCACTCTTTCCTCCACCTCGCACCCCACTACATGTTTCTCCCTCCCTCTCCCTCTCCTTCACAATACTACTACTTCTCTTCTCCTCTTCCTACATTCTGGATGTGAAGGGGAGATTTTTAAACAATTATATATATTCATACATAGATACATATAGATGAATGTACAGATAGATAGACAGAAAGGTGTGTGTGTGTGTGTGTGTGTGTGTGTGTTTCTGTCTTTCTGTCGCCTCCTTCTCCTCCTCCTTCTTCTTCTTCTTCTTCTTCTTCTTCTCACGCCCCTTCCCTCTCTCCTTCATATACTCCCAATCTCGTTATCTCCTTCTCTGCTTTCGTACTCCTGTCCTCCCACCCTCGCTCCCCTGCCCTCTCTTCCTCACGCCCCTACCTTCTCTCCCTCACGCCCCTGCCCTCTCTCCTATGCATGCCTTTTCTGGATCGTTTCAATTACATTTTCGCTTCCTTCACATTCTCTGGTGTTCTCCTTCCATCTCCAAACTCGTCAGTGAGTCAACAACAAGGGACCTACAGTCAGCATAAAAACAAAGCTGAACACCAGGCGCTATATGTCTTGTTCAACACACAGATCTCTGCCCAATTTTCTATTTTTCCCCTCATTTGGCTCTCCACTCAGAGACACTTTATTATTTTATTCTTTCTACCTCCAGACGATGATATTCAAGTAGGAGCTAACTGTATAACTGGAGGGTTTAGAATGATATGATTAATTACTGCTACCGTGGGTTTTCTTAAGCTGAATAGAATTATCTGGAGATAGGACAAATAAACTATCGGAATATGAAACGTACTCGAAATGAAAGTGTTTGGTACTTCCCTAAGGAATTCTTTTTTCATCTCTCTCTCTCTCTCTCTCTCTCTCTCTCCTGACACAGAGCTGTTTTTATCTGAGTGAGCTCGAGACTGAAGAAATAGCTTCAAACATTAGTATAAAACCTGGCTCTTGGTGAACAAGCAAGCGGATGGGAAACTGTACACAATGCTTTAAAATAAAATGGTGACTGGTGAGTGAGAGTCTGACGTTTGAAGGAGATGAGCGCAGGGAGTTGGATGAGAGAGAAATGGGAGTTGCCATACGGGAGAAGGTGGTGAAGATTACAGAATGAAATTGGCAAGGATAAGAGCTTCAGAGCACATCCAGGCTCACGGAATATGTGATATTGTTCTATAACAGAGCCATACAGTTAAGAGAAACAAAGGAGATACAATTTTCAATGAACATTATCCATTAAATTGAAATTTCTTATAATCAATAAGAGAGTAATCCCACTGAAATTTGAGACCCACTAGAAAAGGCTTTACAATGAAAAACAAACATTTAACTGCAGATACCTCCCAAATCAGCTGACATGTCAAATCAACTCAGTATTTCAGGCTGAACAACTTTCTGTATCATAATAAGAAAGTAGCTAAAATGCTTCCTTATAGAGGTAATTGAAAATCGTCTGTTAGGTGATCCTTCAGCTGACTGTACAGCTTGGAAATTAATGCCAGTAATATTTTTACACCTTGCACTGTGACATCCCATGTTTTTATACATTTTTATGATAATGTGTATTCTCTACATCGATTCAGTATTTTTTTTTTTTTTTTTCAGTTGAACGCTGACACTTGAGGCTAATATTTTACCAGTGAGTTCCTACATATTTTGTGATATTTATCCACACTTCTAAAAGAAAATATCATTGGCAGTTTAAAAGTTCATTTATAGTAAGGATCCCTAAGAGGAGGTTTGACAACACAGCAGGGAAAAATTCAAGGCCTTCTCTGTTTTGGCTTCTGAGGCCGGATGCTCAAAACGAGCCTCTTGCCACGGCGCCAGTTGATGAACGGCGCCTTTTTGTATGGCAGGTCAAAGGCGCCGTTGGGGACACACCCGACTCCCATACTCAAACATTTTTAAAGGCGCCGTTGGTGTGCCTTTCCGTGGAAAGGCAACTTTCCCTCAGAATGCGTCGTTTGATACCCCACCCAATCACAGCAGCGTTATAAAAATACTCTTAGGAAGTGTCTGCCAATCGCAAAGCAGCATTTCCTCTCAGCTGACGGACGTAAACAAAACATGAAGTGAGGCCTGCAACGCAGTAGTCCCGACATTCGTTTTCGTAGTGATATTTTGTGGGAATGGTGAATAAACATAAGCTGGGATTCATTTGCACTAACTCTAAAGTTTGATGAGGGACATAAAACTCATTGCGCAAAATAAAGATACGGTCTATCCATGTGTATATAGTATCTTCATTAACACCTTCCTTAAATAACTAGTGCACACACACACACACACACACACACACACATATATATATATATATATATATATATATATATATATATATATATATATATATATGTATATATATATAACAGGGACTTTGTGTAACCTGTGATTTTATGAAATCCCTTAGGAATTCGTGAAATTAGTTTAAATTAGGATGGTTTAATAAAGGTTATGTTAATTTAGACTGCGGTTAGGTTAGGCTGGGACAATCTAGGTTAAGTTTAGGTTAGTTAGGTTAGGTTAATTTATATGAACAATTAACAACTTAGCATCTTTCTATTAAATGTAACCTAACTTTACCTGACTAACCTTAACCTCAATTATCCCATCCTAACCTAACCACAACCCAAGTTAACCTAACTAACCTAAACTTAGCCTTCTTTATCCTAGCCTAACCTAACCGCAACCTAAATTATCCTAACCCTAATTGGGCCAAACTAATTTTAACTCATTTCATGAATTCCCTAGGGATTTCATGAAATCACTGGTTAAACAAATCCCCTGAAACAATTATAAACAACAGGGTATTTGTCTGGCCAGTATTCCTCTTCTCAAAGCAAGAAAAGTAGTTGCTATTTCATTTCCTGGACCTACTGGTGAAACAGCAGCTGCTATCCCTGGAAGAGAAATTAGGTAAAAGATGGGAGAAACACCAGCAATACTGCATTTCAGTTTCATGCCAAATTTTCCTTGATTTTGTCTGTCTTGTAGCGTATAGGCTCAACTACAAAAGCAGATATGACTCATGCATGCACAACATTCCCATAAAGCTATATCTTTCCTGTCATAATTAATTTTTAATAATTAGGTTTAGTTAGTTTTGGTTGAGTTCAGTTGGTATAACAGGAGAAAATCTGAGGGGATAAATTTGTAGTTTTGAACAAACCTTAATATAACCTACCAATATCCTAAACTGGCTTAACCTATCATAACCTTGGCTATCCAAATTTAACCCACAGTAGTCAAAGCGTAATTGTGGGGAAACCCGTCGTGGGTGGATTTTCCACTGTTGTATGTTACTGTAGTGGGTCTTTGCACCTCCAGGTTAGGTGCCATACCCTTAACACAATGAGGATTTGGTTTAATGCTCAAGGGATATTATAGGGGAAAGGTGACTGACCAAAAAAAAAAAAAAAAAAAAAAAGTGCTAGCCAAGCCAAAGTTAGACTGCCATAATCTTCATTCCTAACCACATACTTCACAGTACTCACTTAGCAACTACAACAACAAAAAACAGTAGGTTATAACCCATAATGTTACAGGAAATCTGTGAAAATAGTCATTTTGTAAAATCACTAGTCAATACGTGAAAAGGATGTTTAGACCAGGATGATTTTGGTTAGATTTCATTTAAAGTCTGGTCAGGTTTGATTAAATATTGCTAGGTTGGATTAGATCGGATTAATTTAGATTATGCTTTGTGCAACTTACCATAACTTTTATTAAACAAACCTATACACATCAAACCTATAATTAACATTACCTAACCTAACCTAACCCTACTTAAATATTGAAATTTAACCTCACCTAACTACATCCTTCATTTATACTAGTATAATCATGATCAACCCAGCCAAAGTTAAAATCCATTTCACAAAATGGCAAGGGTTTTCATAAAATTACATTTTCCACACATTCCCTGGAATATAAAATTTACCTGCAAATAGGCAACCTAACTTACTTCAGATGAGTAACTATTAGGGTGAAAACTGAACATATCGAAATACTATAAACTGAAGTACTGCAATACTCTAGCTGAAGCTGGTGGGTTAGGCTTACGCTAGGAGCGACTGATCCAACAGAAATCACACTGAATTGTTAATACTCTGCTGAATATAAATACCTATATGCACTGACCAAACAACTGTAACATTAGACACACGTTGGTGCAGCATGAATTATGGCTAAATGTATTGAAGAAATAACATTAAACAGTATGTGTCTGCCGCCCAGTTGACTACATCCACATACCACACATATTCCCCGGTTACGTCATTATTACTAAAATATATCTTGCTACCGAGTAACTACTTTTGACGCAAACCATTCCACTCGAAATAAGGTAATGAGGCAGTAATTCATCTAAATACGAGGGAGGAACACACACACATCATCCCCGACTTGTTGCTGTTGTCCAGGAAAGGCGCCTTTTGATCGCTAGGACTCCCCCGACCCTGCCTGTCCCATTAGGCGCTAACGAGCCATGTTTTCCAATATGTCCGCGCCCAGCCGACGGTTTGAGTATGTGCCTTTCACGAAAAGGCAATGTGTAATGGCGCCTTTGGCACAAAAGGCGCCGTTAAACGTTTTGAGTATCCGGCCCCTGAGCAGGCAGCATCACGGCCTCCTGCTGGAGTTTTTTCTTTCTTCTAGCTCCATTATGATTTAGTGTACCGACTTCTGTTCCCCTAAAAGGTATTTTGATTGTATTGTACCTAGTAATGTTTTGACTGTATTGCTAGTAATGTTTTGAAAGTGAAATTAGCCCTAGAAAGTGTTAGATATGAGAAGTGTACAGAGCAGTTGTGTGTGCGAGGAAAGGCAGAAATAAATGTGTCAGCATTTCGATGCCCTTAGGTTAAGGCTAGGTAGTCACGTACGCCACCGTGATACTAAAATGTGTGTTATAATTATAGACTAAGGTGGCGGATACTTATCCTATGCAGTATCACCCTAACTCCTAGAGGTGAGGGTGGTCAATGGGGGGCTGCATTGTCTAATTCCTTAGACATTTTCAATGAAAAGTTTTATTTTTTTCACAAAAGTATAATACTTTTATCTTATTATTTTGCTTGAAACTACCTGAAAGTTCTAACACTTTCAGGGGAACAAGTTTTCTAACCAGTCTTGAAGGAGTTTTGAAGCAGTCTGGGAGCAAGTCTTGATATTAGTCTGGGAGTGGACTTTATTCAAGTTCTGGCAGAGTATTTTACTTCTGACACTGGGTCCAACATGGCCATTGTCTGTTCTTATGTAATTTTCATGTTTTTTACCCAGACCTGGTAACAAGTCCAATCTCCCTCTTGTCATCTAACATGTATGGAGAAGCAGCATGTAAATAAAGGACCATTGTCTACAGTCAGGACGTTTTGTCAACCACCTGCATCACCCTATTCTCCTTCCTAGAAAACCTGAAGGGTCAACGCTACCATGTATATCTTACACCATTCTTCAAGACATAGTGTGGACATCCCTTTATATTAGGTCCAGTTGTTATTTTATCTTAAAATGTATTACTCAATTATTCCTCAGATATTTCATGTATTCTTAAACCTTTTTTAATTTAAATGTTCTGGTCACTTACCATTATTTGTAAGTGGGTTTTTGGTGGTTAGTTTTCCACCAGTACATAATGGTGACCAGCACATGACGCAACAACTGACATGTTAAATCAACTCAAGACTTCAAGCTGAGCAACTTTTTTTTTTTTTTTTCATATGAAAATAGCTTAGGCACCCCAGGAGCAGATACTCAAACTTTCCTTGAGAGAGAGAGAGAAAAAAAAAAAAAAAAGATCGCCAGGTGTACCACTTACAAAAGCTGTCGGCTTCGCCGCAGGTAAAAATCCAGCCAACTCTGCCATGTCCCACAGTTCACCTACCTACCAAATTTCATTGAAATCCGATAACAACTTGTTTTCTTACATAATTAACTTGTACACCAACAGACAGGCAAACAAACACACACACGTGAATATAATAACCTCCTCCAACTTCGTTGGCAGAGGTAACAAGTTCACTATTCTCTACATCACCATCATCAACAACTCTGTCATTAATATAGCCACAAAAATCTACGTCACCACCAACAACAATACTCCCATTAACAAGTCCACTACGTATTTCATCACCACCAACAACACTCCCATGAACAAGTCCACTATTTACATCATCACCACCAACAACAACACCCATTAAGAAGTCCACTATTATCAACATCGCCACCAACACTATCATTAACAAATCCACTGCTATGCACACCACCACCCAAAACAACACTGCCACTAAGAGGTTCACTACTAAGTTTATGCACCAGTACTAACAACAACATTACCAACAACAGTTTCACTACTCCATACATGATCACCACCACCACCAAAACTGCCATTAACACAACGGTTCCATGACTCATCTTCAACTTAGTTACATCGCCTGGCGTTAACTAAAGTAGAATTACCTTGAGGTGACTTATGAGAGGGTCAGTGTAGACAGAATGAGCGCTTGATTCCTTTAACTCACTCCCAGTTGAATATAATCTGGTGTTTGCCACGGCTACCTCTATCCCCACCACCACCTTCATCACCACCACAACGTCCACCTCCACTGTCACCACCACCGCTAAATATTACCTTGCGTTGTGGAAACCTGTGAGCGTGAGGCTTTATGGTACAATGAGGGGCGTCCACGTGGCCTCATTATACAAACTAATTACGTATATCATGCTGCCGGCTTCATGGCAGAGAGAAAGGGACGTGAAAGAGGGAGAGGGAGAAGGAAATAGAAATACAAAATATATTCTGTAACATAATATAATTTTGTTCGTAGACCTCATACTTGTATATATGTGGGTAGGTAAGGTGCAGGTTCAACGCAAAGTGGAAACTTGTTTCAGAATTCAATTATGAGATATGTGATGTAAGATACGGAAAAGTGATGATGGAAGGAAGAGTCTAACTGAATCGCCCAGATTAGAAAGTGAACAAGATGATTAACACTGTATTCTCGGGTAAAAATTTATGACAATATTAAGGAGTTCCTAAACATTTCAGGTGTCAGTAATGTCTCCCGTTGCACTTTCAACAACACTCCTTGCCTCACTTGATCAAAAATATACCATTATATACTCATGTTATGTACCCACGTGATTTCCTTTTATCCTGTTCACTTCTGGCTCCAGTAACATCACTTAATACTCTTATGTTCCAGTGACTCACTTTCATCTAAATTAACTGTCTGCAAATAGTAGGTTTGTCCTTACCAAGAAAGGGATAATTGTAACGGTATTGCCACTGGCAGGTTCCTGTTACTCTCCCTCATCTGCTATATACATCGTCTGGCGTGAGCCGGAAGTGTCCCGACTGGGTGACTGTAACTGGTGTCAATATTTACACTACCAGGTACGATACTCATTTAGTTGGACAAAATCCTCCATCGTCAGCTGGAATAGTTATATACCAGAGTTGTCCCAGCTATAAAAATGCTAACAAAGCCAGTATCGACACTGCAGGTCCCTCATACTCACTCCCAGCAGATTAATGTCATCTGTTGCCACCTAAAATAGAATAGTCTGCCACAGCAGTCCCTTCTACAAGGAGGTTAATGTTGGCAGCATTAAATACTTAGGTTTTTAATACTCAGCTGAAAATAATGTCTGCTGTCAGTGGAAACAGAATACTAGAGTTGTCTGACCATGAGAGGGTTAATGGCAACAGCATTTACACTCAAGCTCCTTTGACTCACGCAGCTTTATGATAATGTCTGGTGTTAGCTGGCATAAACTACCAGACGTGTCCGACCATGAGAGAGTTAATGGTGACAGCATTAACACACAGGCTTCTTTGTTCCAATCTGCTGAACAATATCGGCTGGAACAGACTGGAACAGAATACAGCAGCTGTTCCAACCAGAAGAGGGATACAAAGCCTGACAGTCTGTGCCCTTAACAAAGTAGCCAGAATGTTGTAACCTGACGAAGATCCCTAACCCTTTTCACCTCAGGTAATGGAATAAATGAATTAGACTGGGTAACTGAAATGTCTAGTAAAGATGGTAAATAATTTCTCTGACCAGGGTTTGCTTAATTTCGAGAAGTCTGTTTGTCTGTTTATCTATTTATCTATCTATCTATCCATTTATCTATCTATCCATCGCCAGATGTTTTAATCACGTAAGGAGTAGCCACAAAGGAATTACCTCCACGTCGTACGATTAAAGTCACGGGTGCGGCCCAGTTTCAAGCGAAAAAAAGGCGACTATAGCACAGCATGTGTCCCGAGCGCGTATTTCCCATCTGTATTACAGTTTAGCACCGCCACCGGGATCGTCAGCCAGGAACGACTTTCGCCCCGTCATTTCAAAACTTACAATGGGATTTTCACGGAAATATGCACAATGTGTTTCCCAGGCAATGTTAGAAGCTGTTCAACAAATTATCTTTATTTAGCCTAGCGTTAACGTACCCCATTAGGGCTGCCAGGCTGAGGGCAGTGGTGCCGAACCGTCATACAGAAGGGAAATATGCGTCCTGAGCCTCTCACCACAATCCTTGCATTCCTTTCTCATGGCATTAAGTTAACACATTCTTTAGTTAACACTTTCTATTTCTATATGATCTGACTCAGTTTAGGAGAGATTTCTCAAACAGTAGAGGATGACTTCCTTCATTACGTTTTTACTAATAAGGGTCTTCCACAAGCTGAATAAAATAGTTTTTGAGATAGCAAGAATAAACCAATAAAACACGTTTCTTTACTAAATGCGTTGAGTTCATTTCTGTTTTGTTTAAATCCTGAAACTAATTTATAAAAATGTATATATTTTCAAGGTGTTTCTGCTACTATTTTGCATGGATTATTTGATAATGTAAAATTTAGTAAGGCTTATCATTATGAGCACGTATACAAATTATTCATAAACATAACTGTGCACTAGCTGCTGCTATGTGCTTAGCTCAACATGATCAACACATGATTGTCGTTATAGAGCAGCGGTTCCCAACCTGGGAGTCATGGCCCCCAACGGGGCCATGGGACATTGACTGGGGGGCCATGGACCTTATTGGTAATATAATATATTATAAGGTATTTGGTCTGGGTAAAACCTGACAGAAATCAAGTACGAAATATACCTTACTGTGCTAGTTTAGCCTTAAGTATATTGGGGTAATTACCGTTTTCTGCACAATATCAAATATTAAAAATATATAAATATACGATCTGAGTTATATAGGGGCCATGGAGCTTCTCATAATTTTCTCGGGGGGCCACAGGACCAAAAAGGTTGGGAACCACTGTTATAGAGTGCATATAACTTTACATAAACAGCAATATCACAACATGTATATTTACATACATATATAAAACGTTTTACTCGTTCATGCTCAGAGACCTGGAATATACGCTACTTTTACCGCACAGACTCAGCATAAAGACACACACACACACACACACACACACACACACACACACACACACACAGAGCGAGAGCATTATTATTCCCTAACGTGACCAACCAGTTGAGTAAAGCGGATTATGTTTCATGAAGTTTCGAAAAGTTAGAAACGACATTTCTGCGACTTATTTGCAAGGGGGCTGGTGTTGGCATAAAAGTATGTGTGTGTGTGTGTGTGTGTGTGTGTGTGTGTGTGTGTGTGTGTGTGTGTGTGTGTGTGTGTGTGTGTGTGTGTGTGTGTGCTGTTTTCTTAAGTTAATAATGCACTCCTATCCTAAGATTTGAGGAACACATCCCTGGGATGGTAATCGCCACTATATTGCATATTTCATTCATCTTTTTTTTTTCCTCTATCATTAATGCAGGAAGTGTTTTAATAAACGGAAATAACAGCTCGCATTTGAACATAGATGAAAATAAGTTTTAAAAAATCCTTTTAAAAAATTAATTTTAAGGACATGAAGTATTGCCTCGAAATTTATCTTAAGGAATCGTACCGCATTGTTATTAAAATTTAGTACTGTACGCTCCTGTTCACTAGTACTGTCATGAGATGGGTAAACCACCAACCGTCATACTGTTGTTAGATATCAAAGCTTTACTACTAAGCATGTGCAAAAGGTAAAGTACGGACAGTAGCCATGGGTAGCCTAGCCACGGGGCACTTCTGCATAACTCAAGCCTTTAAACTTATGATAGGTATTTCACCCAATTGTCTTGGGATATAAGGCCACTGAGCAATTCACGTTATCACAGATACCTCATCTATATTTTCCACTACGTCCTCGGGTTTCCTGCCAATGCACAGGGTACACCAGAGTCAAGGGGAACGAGCTGCACTAGGATTCTAAAGCAGGCTCATAATGGCCGACTGACTCGCACCCTTATGCATGTAGTTCATGCCATGTATCCCTTTGGTCCCATGTTCCCCTAAAAATGTGCACCCTGGGTTGCACCATGGACCGTGGGTGACTTTCCATGTGTTAAAGTATAAGTAGATTACTGCGGTTAGGTTATGTATTTCAAGTTACCTGCGTTTTGTGGATGGGAATTTTTATTACTGATTTACTTCTCTTGAACTTTCCTTGAATCCCTTATCTTTCTCATATTATTTTTTGTTATTGAAAGTAACTGTGTGTATTCTCCTTTGATTATCCCGCCCCACATTTCATCTTGTTCAATTGCTACTCCGTGCGACGTACCTCAGTTGGAATTACCGTAGCTCGAAGGACTTAAAGACGCCCACTTGTCCTTGCTGGCCGGGAGACGTAGCTGCTGCCTCAGTACACCCTCACCCTCACCTCCCTTCGCCGTTGCACTCACACCTGCTCCCTTATCCTCCCTCCCCTCGCCTCACCACCATATTAACATTCGCTTCCTTGTCCACCCTCATCTCCCTTCCTCGTTTATACTCACCTCTCTGTCCTTCACTCTCACTTTCATCGTATCTTTCCAGTGTATGATAAACCACCGAGTATGATAAACTACTGCGGTAATGTACGAAAAATATTCGGATAATTACGAGACTACGAGGCAAAAATTCTCGTGAAATAAAATCAAACCGTGAAGTATTTTTTCATTATGTGATGAGTAGGTCCAATGTAAAAGATAGCATTGGCCCTCCACTTAACTAAAAAGGTGATCTCATCCATGATAACCGAACGATAGCAACAGTATTGAACTACTCCAGCCACAGTGTTTTTACAAAAGAAAATAGCGTAAACATTCCCATCTCACAATCAGTGTTTTCAGAACCTGGAGATGATTAGTTATCAATCACTGAAGAGTCAGGAGATGAAGTGTTAAATTATCTTTAGAAAATCGACCCAAATAAATCATCTGCTCCAGATCAAATATCTCCTCGAATTCTTCATGAATGTTACGGACAGTTAGTCTTTCTTATAACTAAAATAATCAATAAATCAGTAACTGAATGCAGAGTACCTGATCATCACATTGGCTAGAGGTAACAAATGGAGTTTCACAAGGGTCAGTTCTCAGACCACTTCTTTTCATTATTTATGGTATATCAATAATTTAGAAAATGGGCTCATTTTTAACGTAACGAAATTTGCAAATGACACGAAGACAGGGGGCAAAGTACTTACGATGTTGGTTGGGAATCTGTACAGAACGACCTTGATTAAGTTAATAAAATTAAGGGGAGATGGAAGATGAAATCTAGGATAGATAAATGTAACGTAATGCACTTCGGCGAGATAAACTATCTGAATATCATGTTCAATACTCCACTGACAGAAGTAAAGAAAGGGAAGGATTTAATAGTTATCAGTCACGACCTCCAAAACTTCAAATACTCTAGAGCAGCGAGTAACAAGGCAAACAAAATGCTCAGCTTCATCGCAAGGAACTTTGATCATAAAACCCCGCATGCAGTCGCTAAGCTTTATTTGTCATTAGTATACCACATCTAGAATACTGTGTACAGCAGTGGTTCCCGAATCTTATTACGGACGGAGACAGGCTCGAGAGGGTGCAACGCTGAGCCACGAAAATTATCTCATCGCTGCAAAATTTACCCTACAAAGAACAACTGCAGAAGCTGAATCTGCTTTATCTAAAAAGCGAAGACTCATTTGAGATGTAATACAAGTAGCCTAATTAAAGTTCCTAACAAATTTCACTTTGTTAAATATGACAGTCTGCTCGAAATACAGAATGATACAGTGACTACATATAATGGAATGAAACTCAAAGGCAACAGATGTAACACTAGTATAGGGAAAACCTACTTTAATATTGGTGCAATGGAATGGAATTGGCTATCAGTATCAGTAGTCTGTTCAAAAACTTCTGATACCTTTAAAATCATCTAGACGAATGTTTTGAGACAATGGGCTATAACAAGCTTAGCCAAAATTTCGAGCTAACGCCATATGACCTCTCGTTATAGGGAAACCCTTTCTTACAACAAAATATACTTTGGTTATCGACAGGCGATTCTACTAATTGCAGGAGGAAACTTTATCCGGCATCAAAATGTGGGTAGTATTCAACCTAACAGCAGATAATGTTGTCACAAGATGGGAAACTTATGTCACTCCAAGATTAAAGAAACTAGTAGATTTGCCAGTGTACCCATTAGCTCCCAGAGTTCCTGGGCGAGGGATTTTGCTGGAATGGTACTAAGTCTACCGCCCTCCGCCTGTCGACTCATCGTCGCGAGGCTCAAAGGTCCCTACCCCGGAGTTTCCTTCATATTAAGTTTTGAAAATGTCTAGCTACGTCCTATATTGAGGACGCCTGGAGCAAATGGGTTAATAAACTTTCATAAGTAGTCTATGTTCTAAACTACAAAGTATGGGTTTTTACTCTGGCTAATGATGGCGGGTTTGGTAAATATCTGATTATTATACTTGTCAGTAGATATTCCTAGGGAAAGAATGATCAAATCAAGTTTCATAATGATTTTTAACACCTCCATTTTTCTCTTGGTTCAATATTTTACCTATTGAAATTCTTACATGAAGTACTACTCCATCAAGAACTGACGGAAGTTCCAGTGACAAGAAAAGTTCATGTTATTAAGGTGTGTGTGTGTGTGTGTGTGTGTGTGTGTGTGTGTGTGTGTGTGTGTGTGTGTGTGTGTGTGTGTGTGTGCGCGTGTGTGTGCGCGCGCGCGCGCGCAAAACTTACTGGATAATACAAAGCTTACCCTCTGCATTATCCCTATCCTCCTTTTTTCTTCAGCATACAAAGGAACTTCGTCACATACCCTCCCCTTGCACCAAATTGAGCCGCGTTGACTCAGACACTCGGCCTGTCTGAAAGCTTCACTTCTTCGGAAATTGAGGAATGGAACCAAATCTGCGCTTTTATGTTTGTGCACTATCTGACTGTGAAATATCAGCAGTTCAGGGTATTATTTACATTCATATTTCATGTATTCAAGTTATCAGAGTTGAACCCGCACTATAGATAATACTTCATTTATACAGATTATAGTAAGTCTTAAGCTTGAGGGCTAAAATGGAAATGTATAGCAGAATACTGTGATGAGTAGGACTGGGACGTTGCCACATTCACAGGTTGACTGGAGGAGGCTGGATCACTAAGCCTGGCCACAACGCTACATGTTATAAAACCATCGCTTCCTTCCCTTCAGCCGGGGTTTTTAGTTCCATCATTCAGGGAACATCATGTTAGGGTTTATTCGTAATGTCTCCAGACTATTTCATTCTTTTTAGCACTGATTGTCGAACTGGATGCACCGAAAAAAAAAAAAAATGCATGGTTGTTGTAAGTATAAAATAAAAACAACGATCCCTGGCTGCATGTTTTAACTATGAGCACTCCACAACTTCCCAGGCAGTGTTTTGCTTGTTAGCGCCAAGTTTTGCGGGCATCACCAGGCAGGGAGGAGTTCTGACAAGTTTGGTTGGTTAAAACTTCAATGTAGGAAGTTTTATATGTTTTTACTTAGTACCACCAGAGTATGCTATTAAACTTAAGATAATGATCTAAAATTGGAAGAGTTAATGAAGATTGCTCGAAGAAAAAACTATCAAAGTCTCATTGGAACTGGAATACAAAATAACAAGAAGCACTCAGAGTGCAACACCCCTGTCTGCAACTGTCCCAAGGGCAGATCATTTGACTCTGCCTTGTGACATTTACATAAGAGGATTTGTTCATGACTACTTCCCCTTTGCCATACCCTCAGCCCATCCACCAAGTCTGGACCAATGCATTCCAAAACTGTTCGAGCTGACGTTTCCCGATGACCTTGAAATTTGGCTTATTTTTCTCAAAAGTATATGTTGTCATTTCTTGGTTGGCTGACTCAGTACTTCTACTGAGTTTGGCCTAAATCAGGTGATGCACAACCTGCAATCTCTCTCTCTCTCTCTCTCTCTCTCTCTCTCTGTACGTATTAATTAATTAATCTATTTATTTATTTATGTATGAGAAAAAGGAGGGAAAATTAAAGCTTTTCCCAGAACACCGTTACCGAAAAGCATATAGATCGAAACGAGCGAAAAAGGAACAATGCATAATTGGTACAGGGGACGGAAAGGAAGGTTTTATTCGAAAGATGGAAGAGGAGACATGGCGGCACAGTAATAATAATCTGAGCAACAGTTTCTGGAAGACAGATGAAACACAGATTACGCCCACAAATCACTGTCTCAGTCGCCAGTTAGGCTTGCACGGAACCAATATTGTGAATTTAATTCAGTCAAAATAGTTCTCTGATTTTTAGAGTATGTCTCTTATTCACACAAGCGACTGTTTCTCGCAATTTATTCCATTACTGAGCTTTGAAAGAAGTAATGATTACTTTAAATAACTGCTGGGAATACTTAATCTTCGGGCTACAAATGACTGACCTACATGTTTATAAAACATGACCTAGGCCCGTATTCTCGTCGGTTGAGGAGGTTCTTTAACACCATTTCCTAAACGATTTATTTTGTTTTTTACTTCTTACTGTTGCCTTGTTTTCCATAAATCCTTCCAATGTCGCCATACACTGAATAAGCAACACACTAAAAGGATATTAACGAGCAATTTTAAAAAAATAAAGAAGAAATAGCATGAAAGAGGTGTTAGGAAGCATCCTTAAGCGAGGAGAAAACGGCCCCTGGTGAACCACGCCACAATGTTACTTGAGGTAGGGCATAGCTTACTTAAAAACTTTTCTATTTGGTTGGTTACGTACAATCCTGAAAAGTACTCATGGAAAATGAAAGAAGCGGTTAACTCTGTCGAGTACTTTCAGTTGTCGGGTGTTGGTCCCACCCTGACTGACCATAAGTGAGAAATATTTACAGCAACAATGAAATGTGACTGCATATTATCGAGGAAACAGGTCAGCATTGAGGTACAATTAACTGATGTACGGAAGAAGGGTGTATATTAACTGCTGCTCTACCTGAGGAACCTATGTCATTATGTTAAAATTTCCTGTACCTTGCATAAGTGTCCATAAATCAAGTAGCTGATTTTAGTGAAGGGGATTTAAAACAGTTTTATCAAGAAACTAATGGGATGGGGGATAAGAAATTCATGGGAAAATAAATGGGTAAAAAAAAGGGGGGGGCGTAATAGGAAGCGAAAAGTTAATAGAGGGAAATGAATCGGAGAAAAGGAAGTGCTGTAAGCTCCACTGTGGGTTAAATGGAAAATCTAGAAGCAATGGAAAGGAGCAGAAAATGTTAGGAGAGGCAGAGGGATCTGACTGTACACATAAGGAGGAAATTAGGTGGTCTGGGAACTGAGAAAATGCAAGAGATTGTCATTATGAACACACTAATGGCATAACTGCATTTGTGTGTGTGTGTGTGTGTGTGTGTGTGTGTGTGTGTGTGTGTGAAACCTAGATTCAATAGCCATTCACTTCGAGATGCCTAGACACATTTTTTTTTGTCACAGTAGGGTGGGTGTTCGGCAGGAGGCATGGAAGAATGACGATTGATTCCACTGCTAGCCTTTCACGTACCTCAAGAACAAAGAAATTCTATTAAATCCTGTAGGTCATGGTCGGGCAAGAAAGAGTGAGACTGTTTGGACAGACAACTGTTGACTGTCCTTCGTACATTAGTACCCCTCGGGTAGCGTTTTTTTGGATAGCGGTTTCAGGGGTAGCGACAGGATATAAAAACCCCCATGCACGGCGGATAGCGAGAACCACCGAGTGGATAGCGACCACCTGGCCGGCAGAGGACGAGGAAAGAGAAGATGGAGGTGTTCACGACCGAGATGAACCACAGGAGGGTGAACCAACGACAAAAGACTTCTCAGCACTGCTAGAAATGTTGGGAGAGTTTCATGAAAAGATAAACAACCTAAGGTTTGACACCCATGATGAAGCTATGCAGCACCTCAACAAACTACCAGTATCATCAACAAGAAGTTCAATGAGAAGATCCAGGCGAGGCAGCAGTCACGTATCACCAGTTTCATGAGAAAAGAGAGTGCAGGGCGTGAGGGAGCGAGACAAACTGTAGTGAATGACACAGATGATCCAGATACTCCACCTGTTGTTACTGATGAGGAAGTTGTCTTTGAGGGGCTTGATGACGAGGAGAGAGAGGCGATGAGGATAGATCAAGAGGCACATCAATGGGGGGCAGGCATTGAAAGTGAATGTGAGGGAGAGCGAGAGCAAGTTCGCCCCTGCCCCAGCCCCCAGTAGACCCCAAGCCAACTTCTAGTGTCATATTCAATAAACAACACTCCAAACCAATAAAAAGTAAGTTTATGTATCGTTCTTTCATGCCTAATATGCACTAGTCTTCATTTTGCAAACATTATACATGTTATATATGGCTGAAAACGGAAAAATGGGGTGAATTGTAAAAAGCTCCAGACTATTTTGATATATTTAGGTAAGAAGTTTGCCCCAAAGATAGCGGTTTCATGGATAGCGACGATCGTGCCAGACTTTTATGATCGCTATCCAAGAGGTTTTACTGTACTTGACGCCGATATGAAAGCAAAATAAATCGAAGGGCCATGTCTAATTCTCACGGGGGGATGTGAAATTTAGAATAAAATCTGATATTAATCGAAAGTAGCCACAAGGAATTGACTTGTGAAATCAAGTAGCAAGTTTTAATTTATGCTGGCTTACTTTGTCAATTCTCTAAAGACGAGAATTTTATAAACTTTCTCAACAGTACACTTCGGAGACTATCTACTCACGAATGCTGTATCATTAGTACTGTTAGCCTCTGAGAAAGTGTGATCTTTACCCCCCTGACAATCAGTAATTAATAATAATAATGAACGAGTTCTTGCTGATGCTTAACTCCTGGCTGGCACAACGGATTTAAGTTTTGATACGGAAGAACTGGCCTAAATACCAGTTGTGATTAATATAAAAAGTTTGCGCTAACTGGGAGAACCAAACTA
This sequence comes from Coenobita brevimanus, assembly GCF_032717465.1. NCBI lineage: Eukaryota > Metazoa > Arthropoda > Malacostraca > Decapoda > Coenobitidae > Coenobita > Coenobita brevimanus. The sequence goes on along the minus strand of NC_137048.1, from coordinate 2,467,057 downwards.
AATTAAGCTCAATATGGAAAAATTAAGCACCATTAACACAGTTAGATGAGCTCAAAGAAAAGAACTGTAAATTTAATTATTACAATAAAATAAATTTACATTACATGAATCCCAAAATGAATTCAAAAGGGGAATTCACCATCACAGGGGGACTGGTGAATTCAAATAACAAAGGAAATACACTCACTCACTCATTCAAAAGCTAATTAGACTTAAGGCTAAGAAAACGAACGAAAATACTGGTCAGTGGAGGGAACGTAGCTGAAGCTACAAAAGACTGGGCGTCTGTCTGTTGAACACCAGGCGCTGCTATTCGCTGCTTGTCCGTTACAACAATCAGCGTAGGTGGAGAGATCCAGAAATCGCTGTACAATGGAGACGCTGCCCTCTATGCTGGGCACAAGCGACCCTACTGTCGTGGCTGTTTGAAGCTGACTGACTGAAGTAAGCAAGCTGAGGCACAAAGCACGAGATATTGGACGGCTCAATGGGTGGGAATGATAATTACTCAAAAAGTTTCGCTCAGTGAAACGCACTGTCTATTCAGAAAGACAGTAATGAAAACTCATTACGATCTGAGTACAAAAGCAAGGCAGTTAATGGTCTCAGCGAAACTTTACTCATTTCAATGAAATTCAGATGTTCCCTTATACAATACTTATACAATGTCGCGAATTAATTCGGGACATTATGCCCCATCAAAATATAATTTTTCATAGAAAATTTAACAGTAGGTGATATTTACATCCTAACTCAGTCACACAAGATTCACACTGTGGTGTGTGTACTATCCTGCTACAGGAGAAAATCAGTGTTGCCTATGAGCGTAAAAACTTCGTATTTACATTAATAGAAGCAAGCTTGAGGGAAAAATCTCTGTGACGACGGTGAAAAATCCTGTACTCAGGTCAAACTGAGCGAAATTTTGCTACATTTACATTAACAACTAACTGTTATGTAGCGTGGTGTATGTAATACACGGTGTAGGTGTGACAGCTGTAGTGCAACTGTACCTACGTCTAAAATAGTAGAATACAAATTAATAGTAAATAGAGACGACGAGGCAGAAGAGACGTGGCAGCAGCATGTGGCAGAGACGATCAGCTGATCTGCATTATAAAACTGCAGCACCCGCCAGCTGTACCTGCGAAATCAGTCAAGATGGAGCATCAATAGTGTCAGTGTGACAAACAATTTTTATTAAATTACAAATTCTCTCTCTGACTAGTAGTCAGTACATATGCTACAAAAGGTACACCATTATTTTCTTATTGGGTACATTATTAACCAGGAAACGTAGTCCCAGGACAGAATCTCAAAGGACCCTCATAGTTTACTGGTTAAACCTACATTATTATTAACCAGGAAACGTGGTCCCAGGACAGAATCTCAAAGGACCCATGTAGTTTACTGGTTAAACCTTCTCTACACTTACGATTAATATCGGCATGCTGAGAATCCCTACGCAAACTCGAGCAGGTCATATTTTAACACCCAACATGGTGTGACCACTCATGTGGATAATGCGCATTCTCCGTGAATCCTAAGAGAGGCCCACAGCTCGAAACACCAAAAGGAAATTCAGACAGCCTCGGATTGCCTCTGCGGGGGTGTCGAACTTTCCCCTTAACCTACGGTACCTATGTTTTTTTTTTTTTTTTTTTTTTGTAAATAACAGAACGGAGGAAGGAAAAACAAATGGGGAAAAAAAAATAATCCATACACCAGATTACTGGTGTCCTCTATTCATAAAATATCTGTAACAGTTAGACTTGAACAGTTGTGGGTTGAAATTTGGAGGAAAACAACTCTGGGGAAGCGAGTTCCAGAAAGATGCAGTTCGGGGAATGAAAGAATTCTGATAGGCAGAAGTTCTGCAATATGGTTGAGTGACATTCCAGTCATGAGCGCTACCAGATGCCCGTGTAGCACGAGGGAAGGCATGGAGAGGTGGCACCATGGACGCAACTTCGTCTGAGCATTTGCCAAAAAAATATCTGTAAAATAATGCAAGGGAGGCAACATTCCTTCTTACTTGCAGGGGAGGTAGTTTATATGTAATGGCAGGGTTGTTAATGATTCTAACAGCTTTATTCTGAATTTTGTCTAGTTGTCTTAATGCAACCTCTCCACAACCATTCCACAAGGGTGAGCAATATGTATGTACAGGTCCTAGACATAATGTGTCCTGTGGGGCCAACGGGTGAGACATTAGGTCTGCACCCACATTGCCACTGCCCTCTCTCTCAATTGACTCAGAGATTGTGGATGTGGATTCAAACGGCACAGGAAGGACACATCCCTGACTGGTGGTACATTGACACACATTGCAGGAATGCACAAACCTACCTATTTCCTGACCCATTCCTGGCCAGAAAAAATCAGCTCAGATACGGCTCTGGGTTTTCCTTTTACCCATGTGAGCTGATGCTGAACAATGACCCCATTTTAACACCGCTTGGTGGTACTTTGCGGGAACGACAAACTGGAGTCGAACCTCGCCCTGAGGTGTTTGTGACTCATGGTAAAGCCGTCCTTGTTTACGAAGGAACCAGGCTTGACCTCTCAGTGAATACTTAATCACTTTACCCTTGTGCTTCTTCCGCACGGCAGCAAGTGTTGGGCCATTATGTTGTTCTTGAACAACATCTTGGCTACAAATCAGATCTTGCAGCGATGCAATGGTCACCAGGGTGGCACAGTTTGGAGCCTCGGCAATGGCTTGTGTTGCTGCAGCCGAAGTCCGAGTAGCACCATCTATGGTGCAACTATACTTGGCACCTGGTATGTTGCCTATTATGAGGTCAAACATAGGTTCTGGCATGACAACTCCAACTGTCGTACCAGTATAAATTGGAGATGCCACCTGGATATGTGCCTCAGCGAACAATCTCACTGATCCAACAAGCTGAGCTTGGATCTGTGACCCATATATTCTTCAGGCCAAACAAGACTCTGCCTGACAGAGCAACCTGACGAACCATTGTCTCTCAGAAAATTTACAGAAACTATCTATCTATCTATATACCTAGGCTGCTTCCCCCAAGGAAAGGGAGGTAGCCGAGACAGGACGACACACTCCCCATTTACTCATACATTCAAACACATTCATTCGCATCTTAGCCCCAAAGGGGAGAACGGACAGATCCTCACCGCACCACACTGCACAAGGGTCAACTGTGCAATGCAATCAGTGACATCCGCAGCAGGGCCCGACAGCAGAACTGGTTTACCCCTGCCACATCATAACAGACCCATCCCCTTACCCGCACCTGACCTGACTAGCTGATCAGACAGAAACACCATTCACAAACCCTGGCTGAACAAGGAAGGCACTGTTACCTGTGGGAGGGCCTGCAGAGGCAGCGGCCAGCCATTGATAAGGTTGCTGAATGAATGATGCACCAAACATGGTGCCCTGAGAATTAGATACCTGAGCGGTCATACTCACCATCTGGTGAGTTGGAGCGTTGACCACCTGTGGAGGAGAGTTCGCTGTCACAAGGGGACTAGCGGACTGTGGAGGAGGACCTGTGCTGCTAGGGACAACACCACCGTGCGCTTGTCGGGGAATGAAGGCTGTGTTTGCCTCCTGCCTCCGATACACTGGGGCTGGTGCTGTAAAGGATTGTCCCATCTGTCGATCGCGTTGCTGCTGTTGCTGCTGGTTAGGGTACTTGTTGTACCCTTTCCAATCGGGTTTCTGCATATTTTGCCCCTGGTCCTTCTTCTGCAGTTTGTTTGGACCTTGACCATTATTCTGAGAACGGCCTTGATGTTGGGGTTCAGTCTGAGATGGCTTCCCAGACTTGTCAGCTTACCTGTTCCAGGTCTGTTGCTTACAAGTTTGGCACCCATACGCAGTGAAGAATGCATCTGCCTTTTGCACCATTTGGCTGGCATCCTTTACCTGGCAGATCTTAAGCTGAGTCATAAGCTCAGCAGTCCATGACTTCTCTAGTTGTGTGCACAGCATGAGGTCAATTATCCCCTCTCACATGCGAGAGGTCTCATCTTTCTCCATCCACTCATCCAAGTAAGCAGTACGCCGGTCGAGGAACTGAACAAGTCTCTTTTCTTGGAGACCCACCCTCGTGAACCAACTCATGGCGTCATCAACTGTGAGACCGTATGCTTTGATCAATGCAACTTCGTCATCTCATCCGTGAGATTGTCTCCACGAATTTTGTGGAGAATATCGAGGGCAGGGCCCTCAAACAAGCTAAGAAACTGGAGCTTCTTAACTGCCTCATCCAGCTGGTACAGCTGGGCCATGTCTTCGAAACGAGCTATGAATGGCTCGATTCACTCGCCTTCCTTGTATGAAGGAATCTTGAGGTGAGGGGTTGCCAGAACATGTGCAGGGAGAGCACTCATGGAGCTCGGGTCGGCTGCACCAGATGTGGCTGAAGCCAAGAAGTCTCGCTTGAGCTTCAGCATCTGAAGTTCATGTTTCTCACGTGCCTTGCGCTCGGCACACTCATGTTCACGTTCTCCCTCGCGTTGTTCTCGCTCGTATTCGCGCTGCTCTCACTTGTATTCGCGTCTCTCTCATGTTCCTTGAACTGTTCTCGTTCATGTTCGTGTTGAATTTTATGCACTACATGGGCATCACTCTCACGCTGCTGTTCAAGAGTGTACCATGAGAGCACATAGTCTTTAATTTCCTTGGAATCGATAAGCCCCATATCTTTGGCTTCCTGTACATATATATTTGTAGCCATGATGGAAACTCAACTAAAGCTGAGTGGACTAAAGACTGAATACTAACTGCTATTTCGCAGAGAAATGCTAATAATCAAAAGTAAAGTATATAGGCACAGGCTGGTGGTGACCAGTCTTATCTCCTGTAGAGGAGGGTTCACTGTCGCAGGGGGACTAGTAAATTGTTACTCATTTTATCTCATGTGGAGGAGGATTCACTGTCACAGGGGGAGTAGTGAATTGTTACTTGTATTATCTCCTGTGGAGGAGGATTCCCTGTCGCAGGGGGACTAGTGAATCGTGACTTGTTTTATCTCATTCAACTGGTAGGATTCACTGTTGCAGGACTAGTAAACTGTGACTAGTCTTATCTAGTTAAACTGGTAAGTTTCACTGTCGCTGGGGGACTAGTGAATAGTGACTAGTCTTATCTACTTAAACTGGTAAGATTCACTGTCGCTGGGGGACTAGTGAATATTGACTAGTCTTATTTGGTTAAACTGGTAACATTCACTGTCGCTGGGGGACTATTGAGCTGTGACTAGTCTTATCTAACTAAACTGCCAGGATTCACTGTCGTTGGGGGACTAGTGAATCGTGACTAGGCTTATCTAACTAAACTGGTAGGATTCACTGTCACAGGGGGACTAGTGAATCTGTGGCTAGTGCCTATAGCCTGTAATGATGAGAAGTACCTAGATGTGATTATTATTTCGTTAATAACTTTAGAGCTAGGAGTTAATACCCTGGAATGGGGTCGCCAGATGTCACAGGGAGATGTAAATTTAATAGAATGCCAATATTACTCGAAAGTAAAGACAAAGAATTGACGTGAAATCATGTAGTAAGCTTTACTTTATGCCGGCTTACTTTGCTACTTCTCTAAAGATGAGAATTTTATAAACTTTGTCATCAGTACACTTCGGAGACTATCTACTCACGAATGCTGTATCATTAGTACTGTTAGCCTCTGAGAAAGTGTGATCTTTACCCCCTGACAATCAGTAATTAATAATAATAATGAACAAGTTCTTGCTGATGCTTAACTCCTGGCTGGCACAACGGATTTAAGTTTTGATACGGAAGAACTGGCCTAAATACCAGTTGTAATTAATATAAAAAGTTTGTGATAACTGGGAGTACCAAACTAAATTAAGCTCAATATGGAGAAATTAAGTACCATTAACACAGTTAAATGGGCTCAAAGAAAAGAACTGTATATTTATTGATTACAGTAAAATAAATTTATATTACATGAATCTCAAAATGAATTCAAAAAGGGAATTCACCATCATAGGGGGACTGATGAATTCAAATAACAAAGGAAATACACTCACTCATTCAAAAGCTAGTCAGACTTAAGGCTAAGAAAACGAACGAAAATACTGGTCAGTGAAGGGAACGTAGCTGAAGCTATGAAAGACTGGGCGTCTGTCTGTTGAACACCAGGCGCTGCTATTCGCTGCGTGTCCGCTGCGCCGGTCACCGTAGGTGGAGAGATCCGGAAATCGCTGTACAACGGATGTTGTTGTTGTTGATGATTCTCTCCTCATTCGAGGAGACCGGGCCTTGCTGTAGCCCGGTTGGTGGTGGTTGTCTTGAGTAAAGTAAGGGGGGAAGACAGGGCCTGGGGAATGCCCAGCACACACGCCCTGTCTCCTGGCTGAGTTGCGGTGTGTGTGTTGTACAACGGAGACGCTGCTCTCTACGCTGGGCGCAAACGATCCTACTTTCGTGGCGGATTGAAGCTGACTGACTGAAGTAAGCAAGCTGGGACACAAAGCACTAGAGATTGAACGGCTCAGTGCGTGGGAATGACAATTACACAAAAAGTTTCACTCAGTGAAACGCACTGTCTATTCAGAAAGACAGTCATTAATGAGAACAATGAGAAGGTTTATGGAAACTCATTACGATCTGAGTACAAAAGCGAGGCAGTTAACGGTTTGAGCGAAACTTCACGCATTTGAATGAAATTCATACGATCCCTTATGCAGTACTAATACAATGTCGCTAATTAATTCGTGACATTAATACAACAGCGATAGTAGAGAGACTGGGATACGTCATGCTGGCATACAGAGATTAAGTTACTTCACATTCAAAAGAATAATTAACATAAACAATGTCCTTTAAACGAATGAGGGAGTGGGGCATGGATGGGGCAACAATGAAGTGAGTAGTGTATAGAGTAATTTCATTTAACTACTTAGTGTAAAAATCCTACATGTACAGTACGTATTACTTAAACTCCCCGAGTTTCCGTCTTCATCACTCTAAACGTACATTCTTTTTATGAAGAGCTAAACGCATCTCATATCCTTCATTTTCGGTTAATATCTTATAACATTTCATTTTCACATCCCCTCCCGTTCTCATTAGGCCAAGGCAGTGCAGCTTAAGTTAAACCATTACTCCTGACCCTCTTTAAGCGCACTATTAACCATTCGTATAACCCCCTCCCTCGTTCCCTCATTACAGTGAGCATAATGAACGTTAATATCATCCAATTACTGACCAAGTTCGAGCTGCTGAATCAGAAGAAAATCATTACGAATTCGTTGGTCCCTTCCCATTCCTTTCTCTCTCACCTATGAAAGAATTCCTAGGTCTTTACATCTCTCCACCTTCTCTGCTTAATCTTCGCACATTTAATTCTTTCCTTGATTATTGATTTCTTAAGCCATCATTCCGTTTCACCTCTACCTCGCATCACCATACAACACGCCAGAGCACAACACTAAACAGCTGTATATCTATACGTCTTTGCGTGATGAGCAACACAGGATTTGGGCACATCGCCATTTGTTGAACTACTGCAAACGGTTCGTGAAAAATCTACATAGTTTATTATACAGCAGTTAATTGTACAGAAAAGTATAAAGGTGGTTGACTCTTTCTTGATCGTGAGATCTTAAATATTTCATTTCAGCCAATGCCAGACAATAGTTTTTTGCTAACAGTGTGTTATAAAAGTCATAGACTATTAAAATTGTCAGTTACTCTCAGTCAATCTCTCTCTCTCTCTCTCTCTCTCTCTCTCTCTCTTCTGGATATCATAATGCCAGATACTTTTATTCATTTGTGTTAATATGTAGAATTCTTCACACACACACACACACACACACACACACACACACACACACACACACACGGGGCGTGTACAGTGGTTGTGAGGTTTTGTCCAACTTTTCACGCGTCATTAATTCACTTCATTTTTTTTCTCATGTGTCAGTCTAGTGAAAGCGTCACACTCTCCCTTTACCTCCTAAGCTATGAATTCCTGTCACCCTACTCCTCACTTATCTCTGACATTTTACCCAACCTGGTATAGCTGCTTTTCGATACATATTTCATCAATATCAATTGTATTTATAACGATGAAACACGTTCTGTCGTCTTCACCAGATGGTTGCAAGGTACACCGTACTGCAATCATGGATAACCATGAGTTGAATATGTAATTTTTGTCGTACTGGCAAACCGTTGCTTTATGTGACAATAAAATATTATTTTATTCGGATAAAACTCAGTGTGGGGAGGATTTGTGTGAGGACAGAAAAAAGATAAATGTTTTCAGGAGAAAGACAATAGAATACAGGAGTTATAAGAAAGGACAATAAACCTAGGAAAAAATAAATTAGCCAAAAGAAAAGACAGAGATTGTGAAAAATGTTGAATAGTTCTGGTAAACAAATCGGGGCCCTCTTTCTGGGCACCAAAATGTGAGAAATGTTTAATGTATTCAAGTCGGTATCCCTGCCGGGACACCGCTAAGCAAGAATTTTCTCGGTACACAACTCGTAGGTCGTTACTCTTCCCTAAAGTTGTCTAAGTAAATCAAACAAGTCTCATAGAGTTAGGTGAAACGTAAATTAAATTTAACTCACCTACAATACTATCTTCTAATCTGTCTCTTCGCTAATCCCCCCTTGAATTGGCCAATTCGTAAAGGTTACTTAGCTATATGAAGAGGGAGTGATCGTTAACCGATGACGATGAGGCTGCCTGGTATAGTTGCTTGGGAAAGCAAGCGTCCTTATGGTGTGTATATACAACCGTGCTAACTCCACGAGAGCTAGGAGCAGAGTGTGTTCACTCCACGAGAACTAGGAGCAGAGTGCGTGAACGCGGCAAGCCCCAACACTTCATCGAATTGTGGGTTGCCAACTCTTATTTAATTACAGTACTAAATACAGTTAAATTACATCACGATATGTACAGGGCAAATCTAACAAATTAATCTTTGTTCCACTTAAACTAAAGTTAGACCAAATATTCCCTTTAACTATGTAAATACCTTAATTCCACATCTGCCTTAACAGGGGAATCTTTCCCTACTTGCCACGTCACCTATCGCGCAGACGCAGTTTAAGTCAGTGGAAAATACCACATAATTACATGTATTAACAATGCATAGTTGTCCACGGGGGTTAAATGCAGTAGCATTTAATTTATTAGTAACAAGAATTATTACAGAGAACGTCATTTCTGGGTTATTAAAACCGCTTGAACAATTAACAACAGTCTCTATTTCCTCTGCCTTTAACCAGGGATAACTATGATAAAAATAGAGAGCGCAACTGCTCTGGGGGAAAATATTTCCCACAGAGATAGTCGTGATTGTTGATAAATGGCTTAATCCATTCAACAGTTACATCATTTATATTTTTCTTTTTACCATCAACGAACGATTCTAGTTAACTTAGGAAGGATCATTGCTTTTTAAGTAATTATGAAATTCTCTGTCTCTTACCTGTATTAGTCACAAGACAAAAATGTAGGAGGCGCAATCATAGTGATAGAATTCACCCCTGGTGGGCTGATTCTTCGTAAGGTTGTTTACCTTACTCTGTTTTATACCCTTGTAAACAGTCCTTCATACTATGCTTGCAGCTTGGGCCGTGCAGACCTTCATTGTGCCTCTCATGAGATCTACAGCTAGGCATGGGTTAAGAGACATTTGGACTGGTAAAGACTGAATAAGAAATAAGATAATAATCAGAGACTGGTCAAGCCTAGAAGAAAGAGATGCGCCAAAGATAAGACACTGAGAGGGACGATTGGATGGCTTAGTAATTGATAATGCATTAGAAATGAAGGAGTGAAGAGTCATGAAAAGTATGGTGGAAGTAAATTAGACTGAACAGAACAGTCATGATAACTGTTCCTATATAGAGGGGCAAAAGCTTTAAGGTAACGGATGATGAACAAAGATAAAAAAGGAAATTAATCAAAAGACAATAAGAAAAGAGGTGAATATGAAGAAAATGCAATACAGTACGAGAGAACCTAGGAAAGGCAGTAAATAAATAGGGAAAAGGGAAAAAATACGACACGGACTTTTGAAAGATGAAATAAGTACATGCATCCAGTTCGATAAAATACGGAAACACACGAAGTACCGCTCGTCTTTGGTTTGGTTTTATGTACAGTATTAGCATTTTGATTAATTATCAGTGGCAAGTGCAGGCGTCTACCATCCACTCACTCGATGAAGTGTTGTCTTTAGGTGACTACATTGAGTAACAGGTCATTTTTTTTTTTTTATGTATCAGTATACCATTTACTACACTATGTGACAACCATTGAACAAAATGACGCATGATGATCTACTGGAGAAAGGAATTCCACCTGATTAGGGCCCGTAATAGTTTACATCCTAGGTGTAAATGCGGTTTTGTTAGTCCATTAATGCCATTCAGGGCCCGGTGAAGATTGTCAGCCTCCCATTAAATACCAGGACCGAGTAGCCTAGCCCCGGTCCCCTAGATTTTTTAATGGAGCAACAAGGGGTTGGGCGATAGATGATGAATGGATGGATTTCATACAATAATAACGTGGACGTTTGGTGTGACATACAGTAGGGTGATCTATACAGGTCCTGACGCAACTGAATAATTCTGTATGTAATATAAGTTACACCTTAATGCAAAGATCCTCTGTGTTTAATATGTAATTTGTTTACAGCAGCAATTTGCTAAGGAATTATTTATATCTTTATCGCAAATGAAACTTTCATTTTCTTTCCCCAGCCTCATTACTAATGGAGTCGCATTTCCTTGCACGTGTGAAGTGTCACATTTGCTGTCTGGCTTGGCCCACTCGTGGTACAGGTAATATATTCACGTGGATTATTATGGCAATGGCTGCCTCCTCCATCCACAGGGACAGGGTCAGCAAGGCAAAGGTAATTTAAGCCCGTGCAATATCGTATAAAGTTTTACAGTTTTGCCTTCATCTGAGTAGGAAGCATTTGTCTGAAAAAAATATATATTGCTTGATAATACCCAGAATGAAATTACATATTTAGAATTTCATTTCCATGCAGTATTATAGATAGAGAGATAGATAGATAGATAGATGGATATAGATATAGATATAGATATAGACAGATAGATGGATAGATAGATGGATTGATAGATAGATATAGATACAGATATAGATAGATAAGAGATAGAGATAGATAGATAAATAGATATATATATATATCATCACCATTATCTTCACACACCTCATATATCCCTATACTGTATATCACCACCATTATCTTCACAATCATATCCCTATATATAATCACCATCATCTTTACTCAACTCATAATTCCCTATCTATCATCACCATCATTTACACGCGGCACACGGCCCCTCACACATCACCACCATCATTTACGTTGGCCCTCAGTCCCTCATACATTATGACAGCCATTTTCATCAACAAAAATATTCCCATTTTAGCGAGTGGTGTAGATCACAATTTAATTTACTCATTACCAAGTGATGACAAACAACCCTGGTAATTAAAGGGTGCTATTGCCATAATGTTAGTAGTGGCGGGGCGCTGTGTGAGCTAGCCGGGTCCCTCCATCACACCACAGTTTGCTCCCTTGGCATTGGTCATTGTGTTGTATATGCATAGTGTTTCGGAAATGTGGTTGCTCCATGAGTAGCACACTCTTTCAGCGATGCAAGTGCCTTGAGTATAAGGCTCGAAATGAAATCATGGAGGACATTATAGTAACTGTTGGTAGCGTGGCTTTTCACATGTTTAATTTCGCACAGCGTCGGTTCCACTGATAGCATGCGAATCTAAAACACGCACATATAGCCATTCATCACTTTCACTTTCATATACAACACTTTCGTACAGAGACATCTTTCCCATATTCACTTCGTCAGCATGGGGAATGGATTATTCTGGCTATCACTCTCCCATCGAGAAGACAGTCTCCTGATGCAGTGGCCTCACATGGTCTGATAGAAGGAAACATTCCTTCATCTCTGAACTCATTGTTTCGTAAGTTTGTATCGTGAAAATGTTACGGTTATTATGACCTTTTCTTTTCATTAAAACAACGAACGCTGGACCCGTTATAGTTTGTGTAAAAAATTGTATTGATAATAAAATAGAAAATATAGAGGGTACAAGCACAGTGAACGGATCGACCCAAGAGGTTGTGCATAAAAGCCGGGCTGGAAAACAGTAAGGATATAAAGAGAAAACGGAGTTAAAGGAAATGAATGAGCGAGAGTAAGGAAACCTGGGAAGAAGAATTACAATGTAGTAGGTGCAGACGCTTAAGGACACTAATAAAGGATTTCACTCTATTCTACAGTTGGTTGAAAGCCCTATAAATTCTATTGTGGCTGGAAACCCTGTTTCCGATACCCTTGTTTCCAGTGATCTTTAGTAATTGACAGACATTTGGGCTCCGATATTTTTTAATTTAAAGAAAGACCTCAGAGCCAGAAGTCTACAAAGCTGTTCTTTCCAATGATAAACAATATTAAGCAAAAGCGAACCATATTCAAAACAAGGTAATTTTAGGATGTCTGCCGTCTGTACACATTACGTTTAAAAGACAGGGGATTATAGACAGACGGAAAAGCAGACTGAGGAAGATAGTAGAGTTGATCTGTTGCTGTTGCATAAGCACTGAGGATATGATATTGGTGAACTTTAATATTAATGAACTGGGCAAAAGAATGGGTGTTTTACCCTGCGGGTGCTACAAGCCGATAGTATTGAGGGAGGAATGCAAGTAGACTGTACAAAAGAGCATTGACTATTGAAATTGCGATAGTATATATACTGTACACACACCTATATATATATATATATATATATATATATATATATATATATATATATATATATATACAATCTCATCAGCCGTTTGAGTGTCCACTGCAGGACGGACCTATCCCAACCGAAGCGGGGACGATACAGCCAATGTATCTCTACCAAGTGGCTTAGGCTGTCTGGTAGAGATTGTATTTAGGAGTGAGAAGTGCTTGTAAGTGTATTGTAGTGTTGGAGTGGCTTTGGATGTATGTGTAGTCTGTGAACCAAGTGTAATCGGCCCGCGCAAGCCGACTGGGTGCAAGCATACTTTATAGTACGCGACACTGGTTCAACCACAGCACCCCTGAAGCCCGCCAATGCAGAACGTGGCCAGAAGAACGCTCCCAAAGTTTATTACCCTGGCGGGGAGCGAACCCTCATTCTTCAATGTACGAAAACGCACACTTTACCACTGTATCACAGAGGCTCCATATATATATATATATATAGCCAAGCGCCTTAATCCCGTAAGGGGTGCCCACAAACAAATCGCGTCCATGTCGCCCTGTCTAATGCCATTTCACTGCCCTGCTCCCAGCACACACACGCATTTCTCATATACCTCTCCACTCCATCCCTCCATATCATCCTTGGCCTCTCCCTCCCTCTCCCCCCTCCACTTCACTCAGTCAGTAGAGAGGTGGCCTGCAGTCCTACCGGACCCAGGTTGAAATCCCCGCTGGGGCAGGGAACAGCTTAAGGATTTGAATTGAATAAAAACAGACTTTACTGATCAATCAGAAGACCCCCCGACATGTAAAAACACCCCAACTAGTACCAATACACCAGTCCTGTATGAGACACCCTTAGCATGAATTCAATATGGATGGTGGGTGTTAACGCCGAAGTGGTGACATGTAGAGGTGTATGGTATGTACGAGGACTACTGGGCCTTGGGAGCAGACTGTGAAGACTTTGCCCAGAGTCGGACACATAAAAAAAAAATACAATCTCCTCGTCAATCTTTCAAATCTCCATCCTCTGCATATGGCCGAACCACCCCAAATTTCTCCTACCGCTTCCTATCACATCCACATCCACACCACAACGCTCCTTCACTTCCTCATTTGTCAGTCTGTCTCTCCATGTGACTCCCTTCTCTCAAATAACCCATATTCACTGCTCTCACTCTTGACTTCTGTCCCTCCAACAAGGTCCAAGCTTCACTTTCGTATGTTAGAGTTGGTATCACAATACTGTCATGTGGTAACTTTTTCACTTCCATGCTCTCTTCTCTGTTTCTTATCAACTGCTTTCGAGGAACCAGCAACCCTTCTTCCTTGTTGTACCCTTTCAAGCACTTCATCCTCTAAACTTCCATCCTTACTCATCACGCTACCCAAGTACTTCAACGCACACACATTTTCCATTTCCTCCTCATCCAGCCTCACTGTACATCAATGACGTCATTTCTCTCGAAGACCATAATTTTACGCTTCCCTACATTCACCATTCGATTCCGTTTCATACACATTATCCCAGACTCTTCCACCAAGCTTTGCAGCTCCCCTCCGTTTTCACTTAACAACACAGTATCATTTGCAAACAAGAGTACAGGGAGTTTCCAAACACTGCCCTCTCTCACTAGGGTCACTCCAACATCCACTGCTCATCCACATACTGATTGAACAACCATGGAGACATAGTTGTTCAATATATATATATATATATATATATATATATATATATATATATATATATATATATATATATATATATATATATTTGTGTGTGTGTGTGTGTGTGTGTGTGTGTGTGTGTGTGTGTGTGTGTGTGTGTGTGTGTGTGTGTGTGTGTGTGTGTGTATGTGTGTGTACTACTGTTATCCACAAGGAAAAGGAAATGTTCATAGAATAACTATGAATCACGTGTTATTGAGTGATTTTATTGCATATATATATATATAAGACAAACTAATCAAGTAAAATGAAATAGGGAAGTGAAGTAATAGACGTGAAGAGATGGGGTACACAGGCTGGACAAAAGTTTTTTTTTTTTTTTCGAGGAAGAAGGAACCAAAGGCTAGGAGCCCGCGAAACAGTTCCTTCCAAGAAAAAAAAAAAAAAAAAAAGCCAAATTCAAGATTCGTTCATTTCGAGATACCTTGACACTGCGTTTGAAAGACTGGAGATCATAGGAAATAGGAAATACAGACAGAGGGACACAGTTTCAGAGTTGACCTGTTGCATTAATGATGAACTGGGAGTAACAGTTAACTCTTGCATTAGAAAGCTGGACAGAAAAGGGATGAGAATTTGTTGCTAGGCAGGTGCTACGCACCCGTCGTAGAAGTGGAGGGATGCAGGCAGACAGTTCAGAGGAGCAGTGACTATGGAAGTAGCGATAGAAAAGAGATAAAGAGGCAACAGTGCAACGAAGAGACCAAAGATGAAGGAAGCCAGTAAGAGGAGGAGAGTTGATGAGACGAATAGCCTTTGACACCACCCTATTGAGAAGTGCTGTATGTGGGGAGCCTCCCCACATATGAGAGTTGTACTCTACACAGGGGCGAATAAAACCCATGTATAATGTCAACAACTGTGCAGTGGTAAAGAAGGTACGGAGTCGGCTTAGCACACCTAATCTCTTGGAAGCAGATTTTACAAGAGATGTAATATGATCTTTCCAAGATAAATCCCGAGTGAATGAAATCCAAAGAATGTTCAAAGATGATGCAAGATTGAGCTGGATATCATTAAACATTAGTGGATACTCCTGTGGAAAATTTGTCGGGTTGATAGGTGTAAAAACTGAGTCGTTGTTTCATTAAAAACAAGATTATTTTTACTCCAGTCAGGGATACGAGCCAAGTCAGACATTAGAAGTGCCATAGCCACATCCCTTGTTTGTTGAAGCAACTGCTGTGATGGACGTTGGGTGAACCAAATGGAAAGGTGAAGGGTGGAATCATCAGCGTACGAGTGGATAGGGTTAGATGTACAGCTTAGAAGATCATTGATGAATAAAAGGAAGAGAGTTGGCGATAGGACAGAATCCTGAGGAACTCCACTCTTGATAGATCTAGAAGAACGATGTCCACATTCAACAGCGGCTATAGAACGACCAGAAAGGAAGCTGTAGATGAAGGCACAGATAGAAGGATAGAAACCGTAAGATGGCACTTTGGAAATTAATGTCTTAGGCCAGACTCGATCGAAAGCATTTGAGATGTCAAGTGCCATGGTAAAGCTTTCGCCAACGTCCCGAAAAGAGGATGACTAGGAGTCTGAAAGGTAGGTCAGAAGATCACCAGTGGAGCGTCTCTGACGGAACCCATACTGGCGATCAAAAAGAAGGTTGAGATAGGAAAGATGCTTTAAAATTGTTCTGTTAAGAATTGACTCGAAAACTTTTGAGACAAAAGCAATTGGACGATAGTTAGAGGGTTGGGAGTGGTCACCCTTCTTTGGGACTGGCTGAATGAAAGCAAACTTCCAGCAAAAAGGAAAGGTACAAGTTTACAGACAAAGGCGAGAGAGTTTGCCTAGGCAGGGTATAAGTACTGAAGCACAATTCTTGAGGACAACAGGAGGGACTCCATCAGGCCCATATGCCTTGTTAGTACTGGGGCCAGTGATGGCAGAAAATACATCAACTGAAGAAATATTAATGGCAGCCATGAGGGAGTCAGAGAGGGGGAAGTGATGGACGAACAGCACCGGAATCGTCTAAAGTGGACGTGCGTGCGTGTGTGTGTGTGTGTGTGTGTGTGTGTGTGTGTGTGTGTGTGTGTGTGTGTGTGTGTGTGTGTGTGTGTGTGTGTGTGTGTGTGTGTGTTAACGAGCACATCATTGCTCTGAGGTGGAAACATTGGTGCAGTGACCTTTACTGTTAGTGCTGGTCGTTTTTACTAATGAAAATAATGGCGCCCAATAAAGTTCTGGTCCAGTTGCTCATAGAAATGGAGGAGAAACTGTACTGTTTAATTTGGTGACAATATATGACAAAGTAATGCAACATACGCCTGAGTGGAAAAATTATCTCTTATCCTGAGGGAGTATAGAGAGTAATAGTCTTGAAGAACTGAATACATTGGTCTTGACCGTGGACTTTAATGGGATTTAATAACACCTGAACAAGCTGCATTAATGTCATCAATACAAAGGGCAGGATAACCTTATGCATGAAAGTATATCTTACGCTCTCGTCATGAATATGAGAGGTGTCTTGAGACGGGTAAAACTTTGGTGAAAATATGGCCAACGATATGGAGAAAACAATTATATTCCGTCGACATAATAAGGTAATTACTGTACAATACAAAGCAGATATATTTTGATTAACTTTCTCTTTTGTTTAATATTCTGCCTTATAGCATACAAAGTGGTTTTAACTGTTTCAGTTATGTGTATACTGCGAGGTATTCTCCGATTCATAGATTCCTCAGAATTGTGCAGTAATCTGGTTGATCTTTGAAATAACCAAATGCAATCAGGGTTGATAAAACACTAATCTCTCTTATATCTTCACCAACATCATCATCACAATCATCCTACCCACTAAGTTACAGTCTGGGAGGGACAATAATAAAAACAAGTAAACACAAATGCTGATGAACGATCGACAGAGTGTTCAGTAGTATTTGTCACACATCCATTTACTCATCATTACAGCTTTTGAAAATCTTGGCTTTTCTCCACGGATATACTGCTAACGTAAAAATGCATTCATAATGACTGTGGGGCAGAGACCTTTCCGTAAAAAAAAAAAAAAAAAAAAAACAGTAAATAAAGGTAAACAACCTTCGTATGTATATCTCCATACAAATCTAATTCATCCTTTTCCATCTTTATATAGTTTTGCTTGAAGTTTCATATACTCTATGGCTTATTCACATATTCAGTTATGATATCTAATGTCACACCTACCAAGTTCTTGATATTCAGTATCTTCTCTTATACTCAGCTTCACTCATATATACTCTGCCTCAGTCATAATTTTATACATGTACGAGTAGTCAACCTATACCACCACGTCATCTAAGCACATTCATTTCTGCCGTTTGATCAACTAACATTGTCATATCATAAATTTTACAGATCTCTTCACATCCGTCCAATCAAACTTTCCCACACGACATACATTCCCTAACGGTCCAGTTTCAATTGCTCTTCCTTTGATAATATTCACTCCATTCCAGACTCATAAAATTAAACTCATCTATAATAATTTTCATTCAGTCTCCCAGGGAAAATAAATCCAGCGAATACATCAATTCCTTGTTCTCTCCGCTTCTTCCTGTTTCCCTCAGCGTTCACTGGTAATTATTCGTCCATCGATTTTTTAGCATTCTCATAAAATTTCTCTCCCCGTTTATTATCATTTTTTTTCTGTTATACTCCCACTCATTTGTCTTTTATTTCAGACATTTCCATCGTCTTGTTTCTGTGGTCGACACTAAAGTGCGTTATTCTCTCTCTCTCTCTCTCTCTCTCTCTCTCTCTCTCTCTCTCTCTCTCTCTCTCTCTCCACACTTTCCTTGTGTTTTTACTGCCACACCCGAGCACCACCTGGCACTCGCCGGGCACGGCACGCCTGCCATTCTTCTTCTCCACACTGGGATTTCAGTTTATTGCTTTTGGAGGCTAAGTTTTTCGCTTCGTGTTTCCCTCTGAGGGGTCGGGAAAATCCATCCATCAAGTACATGAAGATGTAGGAGGACTACTGGGCCTTGGGGATAGGCCCTGAAGCCTTTGCCAAGAGTCGGACACATAAAAAAAATAAGTAAATAAATAAATAGATAAATAAATAAAGTAATTATCAGTCATGAAAGGTTTCCATCAATCCCATGAGATGAGTAGGGCGTTGGAGGTTAATGGGTAATGACAAGAGGGAAATGTGTGTGTGTGTGTGTGTGTGTGTGTGTGTGTGTGTGTGTGTGTGTGTGTGTGTGTGTGTGTGTGATAGGGTGGGAGGAAAATGTTAAAGAGTCAGCTGAAGAAGATAAAAATCTAAAAGTGTGACCGAACTCTGTGTCTTATAAGAAATATAGCTGTATATGCAGAGAGAAAAACATGCATTATATTCTGTGCAAAAGAACAAACATAAGATAAAAGAAAGGTAAGTGACAGGCGAAGCTGGTTATGTGTGTCATAATGGGTGGACAATAGTGAAGGAGAATCTAAATACGGAAATCTTACAGAAAAGCGAAAAAAAACGAAAAATTGTAATAAGGGAAACCAATTGTTAATGATGCGAGATGTGTCAACCCGTATTGCACTGGCCAGAATTAGAATTCAAGTAAGATGGAGGAATAGAAGAAGGGAAAGACGAGAGGAAGGAGTAGTTGCAAGGAGAGTGGACAGGTTACAAGAGGATGAGAAAAAGGAAGAGTATAAGAGAGAAGTGGAGGAACGATTGGGCAAATATGAATTGGAGCAGATAGGAGACGTGGAAGGTGTGTTTAGGATATTTACAGAAGAAATATGTGCAGCATGTGATGTGGTGTGTGGAAGGAAGAGAAGACGGAGGGAGGCAAGGAACAGCGTGGTGGACTGAAGAGGTGAATAGGCTGTGGCACAAAAGAAGAAAGCATACAATGAATGGATGAGAAATAGGGGCGTGGAAGAAGTTGAGAGGCGGAAGAAAGAGTTATATGTAGAAAGAAAGATAGAGGGGAAAAGATTAGAAAGAGAGAGTAAGAAGAGAGTGGATGAGGAATTTGGAAGGAATTTGAGTGTAAAGTGGAGGGACTGTAAGAAAATGTTCTGGAGAGAAGTGAAAAGAGTAAGACAGGGTCGAAGTGAAGTTAGCCGGGGAGTGAAAGATAAAATTGGTAGATTACTAGTGGAGAAGGGAGAAAAAGTGAGCAGATGGAGAGATCACTTTAAGGAATTGTTGAACATAGAGGATGGAAGTAATGAGAGTATAAGTGGCTGGGGAATGGCTAGGAGAAGGAGGGAGGTGAGAAGACAGGAAGAAATCAGTAGGATAGAAGTTGTGGAAGCAATGAAGAAAGTTAAATCGGGGAAAGCCCCAGGAATTGATGGAGTGTGTGGTGAAATGCTGAAGCATGGGGGAGAGATAGTAGTAGAATGGATGTGGAAGATGTGGAGATTGCCCTGGGAGGAAGGTAAAGTCCCAGAGGATTGGAAGTCAGGTATAATTATTCCCTTGTACAAAGGAAAAGGGGAAAAAGAAGTGTGTGGTAATCATAGGGGCATTTGTCTTCTTAGTAAATAGGAAAAGTGTATGGTAAGATTCTTACTGACAGAGTTAGAGGAAGAACAGAGAAATTAGTTGGAGAAGAACAGGGAGGCTTTAGGAAGGGAAGAGGTTGTGTAGATCAGATATTCATTCTTAGATCTTTAGTGGAAAAGTTTCTAGAGAAGGGAAAGAAGTTGTATGCGGCTTTCATGGATTTGGAGAAAGCGTATGATAGGGTGGATAGACAAGGATTGCGGAAAGTGTTAAGAATATATGGAGTAGATGGGAAGTTGTTGAATGCTGTGAAGAGTATGTACGATGGTGGGAAGGATGCAGTGCGTGTGGATGGTGAACTAAGTGAATTTTTCTCTTTGAAAGTTGGGTTGAAATAGGGATGTGTCATGTATCCATGGTTGTTCAATCTGTACATGGATGGGGTAATAAAAGAGGTACAAGGTAGGGTAGTGGATGTTGGAGTGGCCCTGGTGAGAGAGGATAGTGTTTGGAAACACCCTGTACTGTTGTTTGCAGATGATACTGTGTTGTTGAGTGAAGACGAAGGGGAGCTGCAAGGCTTGGTGGATGAGTTTGGGAGAGTGTGTAAGAAACGGAATATAAAAGGTGAATGTAAGGAAGAGTAAAGTGATGGTCTTTGAGAGAGGTGAAGTCAGTGAATGTACAGCGAGGTTGGATGGTGAGGAATTGGAAAATGTGAGTACGTTTAAGTACTTGGGTAGTGTGATAAGTAAGGATGGAGGTTTGGAGGGTGAAGTGCTTGAAAGGGTACAACAGGGAAGAAAGGTTGCTGGTTCTTTGAAAGCAGTGATAAAAAACAGGGAAGTGAGCATGGAAGTGAAAAAGTTACTACATGACAGTATTGTGATACCAACTCTAACGTACGGAAGTGGAAATGAGTTATTTAAGAGGAGCCTGTGGAGTCACATGGAGAGACAAGCTGACGAATGAGGATATAAAGGAGCGTTGTGGTGTGGATGTGGATGTGATAGGAAGCGTTATGAGAAACACACTGAGGTGGTTTGGCCATGTGGAGACGATGGAGGGTGAAAGACTGACGAAGAGAGTGTATGTGAGTGAGGTGGAGGGGGGAAGAGGGAAGGGGAGGCCGAGGATGAGATGGAGGGATGGGGTGGAGAGGTATATGAGAGAGGGGTGTGTGAGTTGGGAGCAGGGCAGTGAAATGGCGGAGGACAGGGCGACTTGGAGGCGATTTGTCTGTGGCCACTCCAAACGGGATTGAGGCGTCTGGCAATAGATAGATAGATAGACAGATAGTCTTGTAATGTGAAATGGTTACTCAAGTGTCTCTCACTGTTCTCCATGTACTACTCATATTATCTTTGTTCTTTTTGTCCTTCTTACTTTCATCTTAAATATATATATATATAAGATGCTTGTGGTAGGTGGGAGTGCTCACCATCTACTCACTTGACGTTGTTATACTTTCAGGTTGATGTGCACTGAGAGGTTTTATTCTCCCCTGTTTAGAGTACAACTCTCATGTGTGGGGAGGCTCCCCACATACAGCTTTTCTCAATAGCGTGGAGTCAAAGGCTTTTCGTCTCATTAACTCTCCTCCTCTTACTGACTCCCTTCAACCTCTGTCTCTTCGTCGCATTGTTGCATGTTTATCTCTTTTCTATCGTTACTTCAATGGTCACTGCTCCTCTGAACTGTTTGCATGCATTCGTCCACATCTACGACGGGTGCGTAGCACCCGTCTGGCAGCAAACTCTCATCCCTTTTCTGTCCAACTCTCTAATGCGAGAGTTAACCGTTACTCCCAGTCCTTCATATATGCAACAGGTCAGCTCTGGAACTGTCTCGCTCTGTCTGTATTTCCTGCTTCCTATGATCTCCAGTCTTTCAAACGCAGTGTTTCCAGGCATCTCGAAATGATCGGATCTTGATTTTGGCTCTCTCTTGTATTTTGTTTTTCTCCTGGAGGGAACTGTTATTGCAGGCTCATGGCCTTTGATTCCTTCTTCCTCGCATTAAAAAAAAAAAAAAATCCCAACTATGACGAAGAATTGTGAGACCTGGAAACTGACAAAATAGATGGAAAATCAACTAATCCGATCTCAAAGAGCAATGGAAACGTCAGGTTAGGGAATATTTTTAAAAGACAGGAAAAGATCAACTTGGGTGAGAGAGAGACCAAAGTCCAAAACATTATAGAAGATATGGAAGAACAGAAATGGAGGTAGGCAGGTCATGTAGTAAGAATAAGGTATAACGGAGGGGACAAGAGGCTGACTGACTGAACTCCAAGAGTCTGTATGCGTAGCATAAAAAGGCCAGACAGGAGGTGGAGAGATAAGATAGAGAAGTTCGCAGGCAAAAAGTGGCAGAGATTGATTCAAAGACATCGTGGAAAAAGATTAGGGGGAGGCCATTGTTCACAAACGGACTTGCAATGGCTGATGATGATGATGATTATATATATATATATATATATATATATGTAGAGATGCCATACAGTATGATCTCTACACTGAGTGACAAGCCAAATGGTTTCCTGTACCCAGGAAACCATTTACTAAGCTTGATGGTAACCATATAACCGGGGTTTCTGGCAGGGTTAAGTGTCCCCCAAATTCACCTATCAAGAATCACTTTATTATGGCAGCCGTTTCAGAGAGCCTCGGAGGGCCCAATACCTGCCCAGGGCCCCAACCAAATGGGCAGATTCGCATGGCCATGTGGAATGTGAGAGGTGTGAATGAGGAGAGCAAGAGGGTGGAAGTGGTGAATGTGTTCAAGAGTGCGAGATGTGCCGTGATGGCATTGTGTGAAACGAAGATGAAAGGATGTGAAGTGGAGGAGAGGGAGGGTGTGAAATATGTAACATCGGGAACAAATGGGCAAGGAAGATGCAAGGAAGGAGTTGCATTGTTGATGGATGAGATGTGGCAGAGTGGAATGAGAGACTACAAATGCATCAGCTCAAGGTGTATGTCAAGTTCAAGTTTGAGATGTTGAAAGTGGCAGTGATTGTACAATACGCAGCTTGCACCACGTGAGGACAGGAGAGAGAGAGAGAGAGAGAGAGAGAGAGAGAGAGAGAGAGAGAGGTTTTGGGATGAGGTGGGTGAAGTGGTGGGAGAAATGCACAGGAGCTGTAAAGTGATCGTAATGGGGAATATGAATGGAATAGTAGGCACTGGCTTGAGGATGACACAGTGGGTTGCTCTGGAGTACCAGGAGAAACTGATAATGGGAAGGGACTGAAGGATATGTGTCAGGAGAGGAGGTTGTGCATTTGTAACTTGTATTTCAAACACAGAGATGCATGTAAATATACATGGTATAGAGGGAACGGGGTTCGTGTTGAAAGGGGCCTGACTGATTACGTGCTCGTAGAGAGGTCGATGATGGGAATGGTTGCTGATACTAGGGCCGTGAGAGGATGATGTGGAGGTCTGTCAGATCGTATGATTGTGGTATGCAAGAGCAAGCTGAGAGGAGTGAGGTGGATCAGGAGAGAGGAGGGAAGTCAGGGAGAAAGACTGAAAGTTGAGAAGCTGAGGATCAAAGAAATGGGAGATGATTACAGGACCAAAGTATAGGAGGAGTTAGAATTAGTGAATTGGAATGAAATGGATCTGGATAGCCTGTGGAATGCATATAGGGATTGCTTAGTTAGGAATGCTAAAGCAGTGTGTGGTGTGGCAAGAGTAACAACAAACAAGAAATGTACGGCATGGTGGGATGAGGGGGTTAAGAGAGTGGTGGAGTAAAAGAGGCTAAAGTTGTTACAAGACAGAGGTTCAGTTGAAATAAAAAGAACTGAATGTGCTGAGAACAGGAAACACGTAAAGAGACTAGTGAAGAGGAAAAAGATGGAGGTAAATGAGGATCTAGGGGGAAAAAATGAATGCGAACTACTCTGAAAATAGGAAGTTATTCTGGAAAGAGGTGTGGAAATGTAGAAATGAAAGAAGAAAGAAATGTGATGGTGTGAAGGATGTACAGTTGGTGGTAGATTATTAACCCACGAGGATGAAGTAAGGAACAGATGGAAAGAATATTTTGAAGGCCTGATGAATGGGAATAGAGAGAGCAGAGCGGCTGTGAACATGATTGGTTTTGGGGGTGTGCAGAGAAGGAATGCAATACCAGGAGACATGACACCCGCACAGGTGAAGAGTGCTGTGAAGCGGCTGAAAAATGGGAAAGCAGCTGGGGTTGATGAGGTGTATGCAGAGATGCTAAAGTGTAGTAGAGAGAGTGGAATGAAGTGTTTGTTGGAGATGTGTAAGAAGGCATGGATGAGTGAAACTGTGCCTACAGAGTGGAAAAAGGTTGCGACTGTACCCCTGTACAAAAATAAAGGTGAGCGAAGTGTGTGCAAGAATTATCGTGGCATAAGCTTACTGAGTGTGGTAGGGAAGGTATATGGAAGAAGTATTACAGAGAAAGTAAGAGAGATATCAGAAGTCCTAGTGAGTGATGAACAGGGTGGCTTTAGGAGTGGCAATGGATGTGTGGATCAAATATTTGCAATGAGGCACATAGTAGAGAAGGCTTGTGAGAAGGATCATCAGGTGTTTATGGCATTCATGGAACTGGAAAAAGCATATGAAAAAGTGGACAGAGAATTATTTTGAAGAGTTTTGCGCATGTACGGTGTAGAGGGTAAGCTGCTGGGTGCCGTCAAGAGTTTTTATGATGGTAGTAAAGCATGTATAAGGCTAAGTGAATGTTCACGATCGGTATGGGCGTGCGACAGGGTTGTGTGATGTCCCCATGGTTGTTCAACATCTATATGGATGGGGTGATGAGAGAAGTAAAATCACGAGTAATGGAGAGAGAGAT
Organism: Coenobita brevimanus; assembly: GCF_032717465.1. Lineage (NCBI taxonomy): Eukaryota > Metazoa > Arthropoda > Malacostraca > Decapoda > Coenobitidae > Coenobita > Coenobita brevimanus. Next base: position 2,442,247 of record NC_137048.1, on the reverse strand, counting down.
GGCGTTGGTAATGAATGGTGATGGATGGAATATCTCAAATTTGTTGTATGTCTATCTATCTATCTATCTATTGCCAGACGCCTCAATCCCGTTTGGGGTGGCCACAAACAAATCGCATCCAAGTCGCCCTGTCCCCCGCCATTTCACTCCCCTGCTCCCAACTCACACCCCCCTCTCTCATATACCTCTCCACCCAATCTCTCCATCTCATCCTCGGCCTCCCCCTCCCTCTTTCCCCCTCCACCTCACTCACATACACTCTCTTCGTCAGTCTTTCACCCTCCATCCTCTCCACATGGCCAAACCACCTCAGTGTGTTCCTCATAACGCTTCCTATTACATCCACATCCACACCACAACGCTCCTTTATATCCTCATTCGTCAGCCTGTCTCTCCATGTGACTCCACAGGCTCCTCTTAAATAACTCATTTCCACGGCTCTCACTCTTGACTTGTGTCCTTCCAACAACGTCCAAGCTTCACTTCCGTACGTTAGAGTTGGTATCACAATACTGTCATGTAGTAACTTTTTCACTTCCATGCTCACTTCCCTGTTTCTTATCACTGCTTTCAAAGAACCAGCAACCTTTCTTCCCTGCTGTACCCTTTCAAGCACTTCACCCTCCAAACCTCCATCCTTACTCATCACACTACCCAAGTACTTAAACGTACTCACATTTTCCAATTCCTCACCATCCAACCTCGCTGTACATTCACTGACTTCATCTCTCTCAAAGACCATCACTTTACTCTTCCCTACATTCACCTTTAGATTCCGTTTCTTACACACTCTCTCAAACTCATCCACCAAGCCTTGCAGCTCCCCTTCTTCTTCACTCAACAACACGGTATCATCTGCAAACAACAGTACAGGGAGTTTCCAAACACTATCCCCTCTCACCAGGGCCACTCCAACATCCACTACCCTACCTTGTACCTCTTTTATTACCCCATCCATGTACAGATTGAACAACCATGGAGACATGACACATCCCTGTTTCAACCCAACTTTCAAAGAGAAAAATTCACTTAGTTCACCATCCACACGCACTGCAGCCTTCGCACCATCGTACATACTCTTCACAGCATTCAACAACTTCCCATCTATTCCATATATTCTTAACACTTTCCACAATCCTAGTCTATCCACCCTGTCATATACTTTCTCCAAATCCATGAAAGCCGCATACAACTTCTTTCCCTTCTCTAGAAACTTTTCCACTAAAGATCTGAGAATGAATATCTGATCTACACAACCTCTTCCCTTCCTAAAGCCTCCCTGTTCTTCTCCAACTAATTTCTCTGTTCTTTCTCTAACTCTCTGTCAATAAGTATCCTACCATACACTTTTCCTATTATACTAAGAAGACAAATGCCCCTATGATTACCACACACTTCTTTTTCCCCTTTTCCTTTGTACAAGGGAATAATTATACCTGACTTCCAATCCTCCGGGACTCTACCTTCCTCCCAGGCCAATCTGCACATCTTCCACATCCATTCTACTACTATCTCTCCCCCATGCTTCAGCATTTCACCACACACTCCATCAATTCCTGGGGCTTTCCCTGATTTAACTTTCTCCATTGCTTCCACAACTTCTATCCTACTGATTTCTTCCTGTCTTCTCACCTCCCTCCTTCTTCCAGCCATTCCCCAGCCACTTATACTCGCATTACTTCCATCCTCCACGTTCAACAATTCCTTAAAGTGTTCTCTCCATCTGCTCACTTTTTCTCCCTTCTCCACTAGTAATCTACCATTTTTATCTTTCACTCCCCTGCTAACTTCACTTCCACCCTGTCTTACTCTTTTCACCTCTTTCCAGAACATCTTCTTACAGTCCCTCCACTTTACACTCAAATTCCTTCCAAATTCCTCATCCACTCTCTTCTTACTCTCTCTTACTAATCTTTTCACCTCTCTCTTTCTTTCTACATATAACTCTCTCTTCCGCCTCTCAACTTCTTCCACGCCCCTATTTCTCATCCATTCATTGTATGCTTTCTTCTTTTGTGCCACAGCCCGTTTCACCTCTTCAGTCCACCACGCTGTTCCTTGCACCCCCCTCCGTCTTCTCTTCCTTCCACACACCACATCACATGCTGCACATATTTCTTCTGTAAATATTCTACACACACCTTCCACGTCCCCCATCTGCTCCAACTCATATTTGCCCAATCGTTCCTCCACTTCTCTCTTATACTCTGCCTTTTTCTCATCCTCTTGTAACCTTTCCACTCTCCTTGCAACTACTCCTTCCTCTCGTCTTTCCCTTCTTCTATTCCTCCATCTTACTTGAACTTTAATTCTGGCCACCACCAAGTAGTGGTCAGAAAGTCCACTCCCAACCTCTATAAACTCTTGCATCCAATATACATCTTCGCATCCTTTCATCCACACACACATAATCAATCATTGCCTTCCTTTCACTCAATTCACCACCCACCCTTCTCATCACTCGCCATGTATACCTGTGGATCATTTTATGCCTGAAGAGGGTATTGGCTATCACCAACCCCCTCCCAGCACAAATGTCCACTAACGCACTCCCATTCTCATCTATCTCAGCAGGCACACCCCACTCACCAACTATTCCATCCACCTTCACATTCCCAACTTTACCATTCATATCACCAATCAAAAACACTCTATCATTCCTTCCAAACTTTTCCATGCACACTTCTACATTTGTCCAGAACTCTTCTCTCACTCTTCTAGCACGATCTTGCGTTGGCGCATACACACACACAATCGCCCACATTTGTATTCCAACTTTCAACTTTACCCACACAATCCTTGATCCAACTGATCCATACTGTCTTATGCTCCTCTTCCATCTTTTACTCACAATGATGCAATACTGCTTGCAAGTACCGGACAAGAACTTGGTAGGCTGGTATTGCTGATGTGTGTGAGCGTCGTACCTTGAGAGTAAATGTAGAAAAGAGTAAAGTGATGGTTATTGAGAGAGAAGGTGACTCCCAGTGCGATGTAACAGTGAGTGGAGAGAGACTGGAATTGTTGAGAGAGTTCAAATACCTGGGTACATTGATAGAAAAGAGAGGAAAATGTGCAAAAGAAGTTGAAAGTAGAGTGACACAAGGAAGAAAAGTAGCTGGTGCAATGAAGGCCTTGATGAGAAACAGAGGCTTGAGTGCTGCAGCTGCACGAGGCTTACATGAAGGAGTGTTAGTGCCAACTTTAACATATGGATGAGAGAGTATGGTGTGGCATGAAAATGAGAAGTCAAGAGTAAGAGCAGTCGAGATGGGACTGCTGAGGAATGTATGTGGAGTACAGAGGGTGGATAGGATACGAAATAATATGAATGGTGAAAGATGCGGAATGCGGAAGTCGGTGAACACGAAAATCGAAGAGTGTGTATCGAGGTCGTATGGTCATGTGTAGAGAATGGATAACAATAGAGTGGTGAAAAAGGATATCTGAGCGAATTCGAAGGAGGGAGGAGGCGAGGTAGGCCAAGGAGAAGGTAGAGAGATATGGTGGATGAGTGTGTGAGGAAGAGAGGTTTGGAAGTCGGTGAGACTAGGGAACTGACAGGAGATCGAGCTGGCTGGATGAATGTTGTAAGGAGAAGTGCATGATCAGCGATTTAGCACCCTTTTTTTAACGTGGCAGCGTCCGGATTGATTCTATCGGATATGATTATGTGAAACTACAGAACGTGGTGAATGTTTTTGGCGTATCCGATAGAGCCAGGATTCCGGGGGCTTGAATGATGAGTGAATGGAAGCGTGGCCCATTGGATTGGGCAAGATTGGGTTGTCTGGACATTTCTACTCCTCACCATGCCCTAGGGTGGGAAAGGAGTTCCGGATGATAATGATATATATATATATATATATATATATATATATATATATCCATCCATCCATCCATCCATCATCCAGTCCTACATTGCCCCATAGGGAGCGTAGGACCCCGGGGCTAAGCAGTTGGTCCCGACATTTAAGATGAGAGTGACTCATCCCTGAGTGGCATTACATGGGCAGTCAACCCCAACCATCCCTTCGATATAAACCTTCACCATCTCAATCCGATTGGAGAGCAATAATTACACACTAAACCACCTGGCTCCAAAATTTGGTTATATGGTTACCACCCAGCGTAGTAAATGGTTTCCTGATGAACAGGAAACCATCTGGCTTGTCACTAAGTGTAGAGTCACCCACAGGCAGAAGGAAGAGGAAAGAATGAAGGAATGAAAGACAGAAGAGGGAGTGTAAAGTTACCCGTAGGCAGAAGGACAAGGAAAGAATGAAGTAAAGGAAGACAGAACAGGATGGGAGGAAAGAAGGATGGAGGAGAGGAAAGGGCAGACACCCGACAGCAGCACTACATCGAATGAGTGGATGGTGAGCGGCCCCACCGACTACTATAAATATATATATATAAATATATATATATATATATATATATATATATATATATATATATATATATATATATATATATATATATATATATATATATATACATACATATACACATAGAGGTGTGTGTGTGTGTGTGTGTGTGTGTGTATGTGTGTGTGTATGTGTGTGTGTGTGTGTGTGTGTGTGTGTGTGTGTGTGTGTGTGTGTGTGTGTGTAGCCGAAACTGGAAAAAGGATTTCCATGAAACTTGGTAGGATGGTTGCAGCTGGGTCATAGATAGACCTGTTTCAACTATATGGTGGTTGGTATTTTCTGAAGGTGTTTTTTGGCCCCTAATTTTCCCATTGGTTGCCGGAGCAAATGCTGAAAGGCCCTAACCTTTCAGCATTTCCTCTTCCGCCGACGCGTAAGTTTTTGGTTTCAAGCAAAGCGAAGCGTGGGCCCCCCCCCAAAAAAAAAAAAAAAAAAAAACACGGCTCTCATTTCAGGAAAAGCTAAACGACCCGACAGGGACATGAAGTACTCGTGCAGCGCTAGAACTCTACCGATTATCAGAGAGTTATTGTGAAAGGTCCTCTTTCCAAACCTGCCCCAACTCACACACCCATCCACGTTCACACCCACACTCACATTCACACACTCTCCCATCCAACCCCACATCCACACACACACACACACATCGAAACCCACACCCACACCCATACTTACTTAATGATCCATGTGAATCATGCGTGGCTATGGCAGTAGAAATAAAAGCAGTAGAGGAAAACTGTAATGGAAAATATGAAAGAATGAATGGAAAAGATACTGTATACTAGATATATATGTAAGCAGCAAAGTACTTTTCCATGCATTTCGGTACTAAACTGTTGTTGCTGCCTTTGTAATATTGCTTTTGTATTTTCTGACCTAGGCTTTTTGCCTAAGGATATGAAGCCAGGTATTGATTAAGGCATTTAGAGTTAACTACTCCATCGCATTCCTCACTTCTCTGATTACATCTCTCCTGCGTTTACAAGTGTATAGCAGAAGAAAAATACTGCCAGCCAGTTATTTACGATCAGAAGAGTAGCGATATATGATGCATTTAATCCAAAAAATACTCAGATGTTGTATTTCATTTTCTCATGATCCCAGTCTACATATATTTTAAACTATTATGTGAACAGTCCTGTTGCTTATTTCTCTTAATTCAGTCAACATTTCGACATCTGCTGTATCGCTCTGAAGGTCTCCATGCTTCGGTTACGCTTTATTGAGGTGAAGAGAAAATTGCACATTCAAAATGTCGACTAAGAAAGAAATGTTTATTGACATAGCGATGATCATGTACTGTACTTAATTAAATTTTGAATGCTATCTACGAAGCTTATTTGCTTAGGGTATTATATCCCTGATTCCCTTGACGGCTAGGAGTTTCCCTCAGTGATTAAAAAGTGCCCAATAACAGCCTTTAAAATAAACCGACTGGGACACCAAAAAAGTATGACACAAGTAGTCAGAGAGAGAGAGAGAGAGAGAGAGTGAGATGGATGGTGGGTTCATTTTTCAGTAACTTAACAGTTTTTAGATTCTTTGGGTCCAGCATCCACGCATCAACCCAACATAACAGGACAGCTATCATTATCCTCGTACGGCCGTATTACTATAACTGAGTGCGCGCAGGTGCAATGAAGTCCCTGGTTCTTAAGTCATATACAGAAGATTTGTCAACGTTAGACCTGGTCTTGCATTAGAGAGTATGAGCAGTATTGATATGTAATTTTCAGATATACTCCATCAGTATCACACGCTTAAGAAATTATTATAAATTTGTAACTCGCCACGGCTCTCCTTTTCAGTAACAAGGATCTTCGAATAATCACAATCAAATTCATACAAAAAATCAATCGTTACGCCAGTAGTTATGTAACAAACAAATGTATTAGTTTGTTCTACTGCGAGACTTTTTATTTATACATTTCTCTCGAAATAATGGTTGTGCTCTAGTACTGTGTCCCCTAAGACATGTAAGCTTGGCATTTCTATTCTCTCTGTCTCTGTCTCTCTCTCTCTTTCCCTCATTATGTATTACTCTTCCCGTCTTTCTTCCGCAGCTTCAATTTCTTTCTCAGTTTTCTTCCTTTCTTCCTCTCTCCCTCCCTCCTGTGCTTCATGTGTTACCGATACACAGATGTGGGAAGCTGGGACGCGGGAGGGAAGGGAGAGATTCATGAGGGAAAATTTCAGGAATACACGTGGAAACAGGGGGAACTGGTGAGATAACGGTAGAAAGGGTAGGGAAACTAGGAGCAGGAAGATTAATAGAAATAAACTGAATTAAGTACAGGGGATCAGAAACAGAGTAAACTAAAGGATATCAAATTTCTTGAATGTAACCGTTGTCAGACAAAAAATGTAACTATGAAAACAAGTAAAATAATTTAAGGTTAATAAAAATTCTCCACGAATGTGTGAGCTGTCAGATAGAAGGCGGTAAAGAAGAACGAATAAACAACAGAAGAAATGAAAACTCAGAGGAGGGAACAATGAATAAAAGCTAAAACTGGGAGATGAATAAGGCGGTATTGCACAGAAACATGTGAGAAAACATTAAAAAACTATATCCAAAAATCGAGAGGTCGTATTTGGGATTAAAGAAACAAGGAATCGGTGGGAAAACAAAGGGCAGGAGCGAAAATGAGAAGCATATAGCACTCACAAAAATGCCGACCAAGATGGAAGAGAAAGTTCGGTGAGGGTCGGAAGACAAGGAGTGAGGCACAATAACAACTTGTGCTTGTGGAGCGGAATAGATATTTACTGGTCCATCATAAGCCGAGGACTAGCATATAGGGTGGCCAGCGGGGACGGAGGAAACTTGAAAAAACTGCAGAAAAAAAAACGATGGGGAAAACAACAGATGGAGAAAGGATTGGGAAAATAACGGGCGCTGAAAATGATGGGGGAAATTGACTGGGAACGACACAGGAGAAAGATACTGTCAAAAGAATGAACGAATGCATTCTTAGTTACCTTATTTTCCATTCACAACCATAAACGCACAGTTTTCCGCTTTGATAAAAACCTTGCTCATTCATTAAGGACGTCCTTATTTTCCTATGTCGCAATTATGATCTCTCAGACTCCCTCAACACTGTTTACATGTCCCAAGAGAGAATATTCTACTGCATTGCTGAAAGTGACTTTCTTTTTGGGTTCTTCTTGTTCTTCTTGCTCTCGTTCGCAAGGTCTCACAGCTTAATTTAATGAGCTCCGTCAAAAGGATGGTCTGGCCAAACTGTGGGTAACATTCATATACGGTGCCTGACATCTAGCTCATCATATCCCCCAGCCAGGCTATGTGACCTACTCAGTGACACACACACACACACACACACACACACACACACACACACACACACACACACACACACAGCCGATTCTGACCAGAGTAGCAAATGAAAGTCAACCGAGAACACCCATACATGTGTCACTCTGCACCCACGTCCACCCCGAACCCATTATATGCAGCAGGGAATACATGAAATGACGTAATATAGAAATTATTGCATTTACAAGTATACAGGTCTTAGCTCCATTAACAGACAGACATGAGGTCTTCATGTCAAGATCACCACAGCGTGCAATGTAAACAAATGTATACTCGTACACTGGTGCCCCATTGACCTCCAACACACCACCTCCTGTGGTACAGTACCTGGGAGTGGAGCCGACTATACCAGGGTCTGGTATCTTTGGACAAAGTTACATCTTCGTCGAATTTCAAATGAGTTTATGGGCCTAAAAATCTAACAGTAAGAGAGCGAAACCACCAAAAAATGGGTACGGCACCACTAGAGGCCAAGACAATCATCCCTTTAAGAGCATGTATTTTATGCTCCATTAGACATGGTTGTGGCATAAAGCAATTTTGATTCGGCGATTCCCTTCATATGAGTTAAAAATACAAGCAAATCATGTATTCTTATATCAAATGCAAACTTTTCGTAACGTGCGTCTGTTCGCATATGTTGCCTTTCTAGTTTACGAGCATTATACACTTTCCTTCCACATCTGAGAAAACAGTCATCCCGTATATCTACAGTACATTCCTTTAACTCGCCCTTTTTCATATATAAGGGTACGTTCACACTCAGATAGGAAATGGACACATAGAATTCTGATGCAGTATGTTCAATTGTGGGAAAATAACAGCCCATTACATGGGCCAAGTTCTGCGCAGACTGTCTCTTGCCACCAGACATAATGTTGGTACCGGTGAAAAATGTAATGGCCAGAATCTGAGCCAAAGATTTTATTATTTTGTTTTTATTCCTGTCTACATGATCGAACTACATGTGCAAAGGTGAATTCCAGCTCCACTGTGGATGCACAACACAAGTAATGCTATCACATTTTGTTTCTAGCATTATCTTGCACTTCCATATTCCCATTAAATCTTTAACGTTACCAGTAAAAATACGAGCGCTTCCTTGATATCAGAGCACATTTGGCTTGATTATCTCTAGTAAAACCCTTTTGGTGTGGCAACTGTCTCACAACTTGGGTATTAACTGGTGGGCATGGCAGTGTTAGCATCTTCATCTTCTCTCACATAAACCGCCTTGTGCCCCGCAGCAGTGGTAGTCAGTGGGAATTATTTGTACCTATTTTTTTTTTTTTTTTTTACCTACAAGAAATACTGAATTCAACTTTTATTTTGTCACTGAACTATATTATTCTCAAATGTTGTCAAGATGAGCATTATAATAATCTGTCTAAGGCTGAGGTAAAACAACAAAAAGTAAGGGCAAGACATTTTAAAACAATGAGAAAATATAATTTTTAATAATGCAGAAAATCGTAAAGTGAGTTTTATGAATAACACAGAAAAAAAGTAATATGATAAAGATGCCATATAAAAAGTAATGAGAGAGTAAGGGGATGCACAGTTTAAGGTATTGGGTAGAAAATGAATAATATTCGATGTACTAAAAAAATTTCGTCAGTCAGTCTTCACGCGAGGATGATAACTGTAATTATCTGGCAGTGTTGCCTACACAATATGCAAATGAACTGAATAAAATCTGCAGCCATCTCTGGTTGAAATATACACACAATACTCTAAAATGGCTTATTAATATGTTTCCGTAGTGGAGATCCACAGTACTGTGCTCAATTTAGGGTATATTAAATCACCTTTCAGTACACATGAAATGGTACACACACACACACACACACACACACACACACACACACACACACACACACACACACATACATTTCAACATCTCCGCCACGACTACTATTCTCACTATGGTGACAGGATTATGAAGGCGGATATGTGCTAATTCATGACATTAAGTTGCTTGTATAACCAAGTATTGAGATGACGAGATGGGAAGAAAAGGTATCTTAAATGTGTGTGTGTGTGTGTGTGTGTGTGTGTGTGTGTGTGTGTGTGTGTGTGTGTGTGTGTGTGTGTGTGTGTGTGTGTGTGTGTGTGTGTGTGTGTGAGTTGAAGAAAAGGCAGCCTGATTACCCACGACAGGGTAACACTGAGGTGATTCATTTGTGGCTTCTTTCAGAGTAAAAACGCCTGGTTATAGGTAGAAAGACAAAGAAACTTTTGTCAGAAAACTTAAACTTCAGCTTTCGTTTATTTCAAGTATTCTAGAATAAAACGAAATTTCGCTTAAATAATTTGCCATTAGCTCCTTGCATGGATTCTACCTCTGCATCAGCCAACTGTGTTATCCTTAAATCACACGGCGGTGCGTCACCAATATGCAGGCACGAGTCAAACGCTGGTAATAACAATACTGAACACACCACCAATGTCTAAGGCAGGCAGTGACAGGTATACCTATGTCAATAGTTCACGTATACCGCCTTTAGCCCGTGTCAAACCTCGATGAAATCTGTGCTACACTACTCAGTAATAATCAGATGACTTAAAATTTTGTTTTATTCAATCAAAAGTCGTAAGGAAAAGACATTATTGACTGGAACTGTACCAGACAAGCTGATACTTGATGCAATGGGAAACAAGGTGGGAAAAGGATAGCGTAATATGAAAGTGTGATTAATATTAACTGCGGCAATGCTAGTAGGTAAAAATAATCGTTATTGTCTCTTTCTTTACGGCCCATACTGCAAGGGGTGCCCTGAAAACTAAAGATGTAAGAATGAAAGGTTTCACGTGAATGGAAGTAACTGCAGCGAAAAAGTAAGAGTTGGCATTAGTGAAGGAAGAGGCAAAAGAAGAAAGAAAATTAACCCCTTACGCCAGAGGACGTAATCTCATTTTTGTTTTTGCTGTCTCCAGACTGTTTAATTACAGTAGCTAAAGACAGACTCTTGGAAGTGACGGCCTTTTATATATACTCAGTTTTCATTTCTTGCACAAGTAGCAAGCTACCCTGTACCCAATAATACTTTCTGATAATAGTATAAAAAAACATAATAAAACAGAATTGCCTCTTCAAACTCTAGTAATTAAGGAACACATGGGAGATAAAATGTGGCGAGGGTGACGACAATCTGTAATCGAGTGATGTGGCGAGAGACAAATGTCACGGGGTAGCACTCTTGTCACCTTGCAAGGCTTTCAAGAGTCACTTCATTAAGGTGGCATATTTTGAATACTGTATGTATTATTTTCTGTTATCCTGCATAATTACTAAGCACAAGTATATCAATGTAGTTGATACAGAAAAAACAACCTGTAAGGAAAAGGCGATAAACGGCTACCTAAGCAGACAAGAATACAGGCCAGAGAGAGAGAGCGGAAGGGCAGCAAGGGTAACACTGCAATGGTTTGGCAATAAGTTAGCTGCAGGACATAAACATTTTAAACCTCAGACCGCACATAAGGATACTTTCTTGTTTCCTTCAGACCATTCCGCTTAGTTATATTTATTTATTTATTTATTGTACAGGAGAGGTTACATACATCATAAATTTATCGCTTCAGTAGGAATGTGACCTTCATAAGCTGAATATACAAGTCTAGTGACAGCCTGAACAAGCCCAGCTCAGAATGAACTTGTTAATAATGTAGTACTGGCAAAGAGGCATTTTTAATTAACACATGTGAAGGATAATCAGGCAGAAAAGCCGATGAACGATACAAAAATGTTTTGAAAAATTCAAAGACATAATGGAAGTGGTTGTCTACAAGACTGAAAAAAGAAATGGCTTAAAGAGTAGGTGAAGGAGAGAGATGTAGTTGGGAAGATACAACCGTGGAATAGAACAATTAATGAAATACGCACCAGAGCTGACAGTATATAAAACTGATAAACAGTGACTGGGACAACGTGGGACTAGAAGGAAGTACAAACATCATGACATGGACGATTCAGTACAACAGATTAACCATGGGGTTCAGATCTCTCTCTCTCTCTCTCTCTCTCTCTCTCTCTCATTCTTCATACTAATCTACCTGTTGGCAGCGTCCTTCATAGAGAATGACGTTGAGAATTATTTAAAATTAATTAGTGACAAACCTAAGTTCTCACCCACCTTATCAATATGCCCTGTAACTCCTCACCACTACCCACACACGCACCAACTTCAGATCAATATCTTCCCGTTTTCCTCCCTCCCATCCCACTCCTAAGCCCAAATGCAGTATCCAGCACTTATATGTATTAATAACTTTCTTCCTTTAGCAAAATACCATTTACTGGCCACTTTATACTCAAACTCCCACAACTCGTCTCTCAGCAGTATTGTAAATCCTTGCTTTGCTCCTGTTCGTATACCTACACCAGAAGTCATTTATTTCACATCCAAGAATTAAAATTATTCTATCTCTTCCCACTTAAGTCATTTTCTTTCAGCCATTATTGAAGAGAACTGATAGCATTTCTTGCAAATAAAAATTTTCTTTCCCAAGATGAAATATTTCCGAAATATAGTGGCTGACAATTTCTTCAGTAGCTTCTTTTCGCATCATAATTATGGGATAGTGTGTGTGTGTGTGTGTGTGTGTGTGTGTGTGTGTGTGTGTGTGTGTGTGAGAGAGAGAGAGAGAGAGAGAGAGAGTAACTAGAGAGTATATAAAAGGTGGGAGGATGGAAAATGAACGGGTACATTAAGAACGAGAGAGGGAGGCAAAATGAAGGCTACATGAAGGCGAGCCGGGGGTAGTGGTGAATATGACACATGTTGGAAAGCAAGATAAACCGGAGACATAAATGTCAGTGGAGAGAGATGTTTTGGACTTGTTACATAGCCTATAGTTTCATCATCCTTTGTGTAATTCTAACGTACAGTATGCTGCATGTTTGATCACGAGCGTGTTCTACCTCACTCCCTCCCCTCCTCCCTTATAGTTGAGTAAGCCGTTCTTTCTGTTGTTCAGAGCAGGATTGTCAACTCTTTCTCCCCATGGCTTCATTTGCGCGTCCTTCTTACAAGTTGTATCAAGCTCTGCCGGCCCCTATATAATGAGCTCAGTCTCTGCATTATTGCCACTTAGATCTACTCCTCATTTTGTTCACATCTCTGTCCTCCCCTGTACAGTTGTTATTATTGTGAGTGCTCAGGAAGTCTCCAACCATCTAGCAGCTGTGTAATTTGAGTATAACTGTTATTGCATTTTTTTTCTACTGTGTAGCGTAAGGTGTTATTTCTTAGGCCTAGTAAGGTTTTTGTGATTCATGTGTTTTGGGTGTCAGCCCTTATTAATAATATTTTGTATCTGTAATAATATATCTTGCATTCACTGAGTATTATCTGGTATTCTCATTTTATCAGGGCTGACTTAGATAAATTTACTCATGCTGATTTCGTGTTAATAAAGGCTATTGCAGTTAACCATATATTTAACCTGTTTTTTGCCATTACATTATCCTTATGAGTCCTGAATGTTTTGTTGTTAGTTTGAGCATTAAACTTTAACTTGTAATTTTACCTAACGCTTTTCTTTTGAACCTGGAACTTTACGGGACAGTAGTGATTTTTAGTATTCTCACTTATAGTGTACATTATCTTTCTCTGTTCTGTAACATAAATTTGGCGACCTCTTATCAGGATATTCAGGATATTATCATAAGGATATTGCTTGATATTTTGTGACTGTGATTTATTCATGATGTCTACTATTACTACGCTTGATGAAGCCAAAGATTTTTTGTCAAATGTGCAAACAGTGTGTGATGTAGAAAACAGAACAAAGAATGAACTTAAGCTTGTTGCTCAACAATTGGGAATTGCAGTTCACTCTCATCATTCTAAAGATCAAATTGTTGGCATGATTAATAAAAGCTTGTTTAATGTAACTCCTCCAAATGAGCAAACGCAGATTGAAATAGCTAAGTTACATCTAGCTCTGCAGGAGGCTCGTGCTAAGGAAGCTGAGTTTCAGGCTCGTGCTAAGGAGGCTGAGTCTCAGCCTAAGGAGGCGGAGTCTCAGGCTCGTATTCAGGAGGCTGAATTTCAGGCAAATGCTCGTATTCAGGAGGCACAGGAACAGGCTCAGGCACAAATTGAACTAGCTAGGATTCAGGCAGACCATGAGTATCGCATGAAACAAGGTGGAACTGGATCATCTAGCTCTGTTGATTTTGATGTGGCTAAAAATGTTAAACTTGTCCCTCCTTTTAATGAATCTGATTTAACAAAGTATTTTCAGTTGTTTGAGAGGGTAGCTACAGGTTTTAATTGGCCCAAAAAGTATTGGCCAGTACTCCTTCAAACTTTTCTCACCGGTAAAGCTCAAGTAACTTATGCATCTTTGCCTCAGGATCAATCTGATAATTATGATGTAGTTAAGAGCTTGATTCTTAAGGCCTATGAGCTTGTTCCTGAAGCCTATAGAGTAAAATTTAGGACAACTTATAAGCAAGATAAGCAATCCCATGTTGAGTATGCAAAAATCAAAGAAGAACTGTTTAGAGCAGTGGTTAAATTCTAAGAATGTGGATTCTGATTTTGATAAATTTAAGCAGATGATTTTGCTGGAGGACTTCAAAAGGTGTATTAACCCCTAAAGCACGGGTCGTTGCGTTTGCGACGCTCGCCAAAAAGGACATAACGGCGGATCATCACATTTGCGATTCGGGTTAGTATTGAATAAACGCGGGCAAGAATGTTCCAGCTGGTATTGTCTATCAGTACCACCACCCTTTAGCTACAATTAGCATACTTTACCTTTGAACTACTGACCTCCGTTGTTGCCAAGTATCGCGTTTTTCCCCCCTCCCCCCCACCACGGCCCGGCCAGCTTGGTTGTGATATATGGCAGCGCTCTGACTGCTCAGAACTGTAAATCTGCGCTCTCCTCTCACATGCGGTTTATGCTAATAGGAAACGCTTGTGTCCCCAGTTGTCACACTAGCTTTTTTTTCGCGCAGTTTGCCCCTGTTTAGCGTCAGTTTACCATAGGTTTTCAAAGTGACATTATGGCGAGTTCTAGCTCTTCCGAGTCAGTGCGAGTGGCCGACAGGAACGAGAATAAAGTGACGGGCATAAGGCAGAATAAAAAGCGCGCTGCGGTGATCTTTTGGGAAGCAATATGATCGAAAATAATGTAGTATACGTGTTTTAAGCTGTGAAAATGGAAATGTTTGTTGAGTGATGGGAAGACCGCCGCCGCGCTGCTTATCGGCCATATGCTTCATTGATTTTAGCCTTATTTTCAGTGCTTATTGTACAAATACGGATTCCAAACTACCTGTACGTTGTAGTATAAAGTTTACTGTGAAAGAATGAGGCTGTGGTAGAGGGGAAACCGGGTTGCTGGAGGGGTGAAAGTGAAGATTTTGTTACCCAAATTTGCAAGTCTCCACAAGTCCTTGGGTAGTCCACGAAGGCTCAACACCTGTCTCTTAAGAAAGCTGAATGTAAGTACTATCTGCAATACCAAGTATAATGTTCTAGGGTTAATCTCTGATTTTTGGCTAATATTTTCCTACAGGTACTCAGACCGCGATACAACCCCGCCACCTGGGGGGGGTCAGCTGTCCATTGGCCGTGCTTTAGGGGTTAATAAAGATGTAAGCCTATATCTTGATGAGAAAAGAATAGATAATTTGTCTGATGCTGCAGTTTTAGCTGATGAATATGTTCTTACTCACAAGAGATATTCTAGAGAAAAAAGGAAAGCTGAGAGTAAGTACGTTGCCTCTACTCAGAGTACAGGTAACAGGAAAGAGAATAAAGATGATGTTTCTCAGGAAGTAAATACCAGCTTCACCTCTAGATTTCAGAAAAGTAAATGTACTTATTGTAGTAAGCTTGGTCATACTACGGAGAAATGTTTCAGGAGACAGCGTGATGTGAACAAAAAGGAGTCTTTAAATAATCAGTCAATTGGTCTAGTGTCCACCCTTGAGAGTTCCCAGAATTCTTTAACTGAGTTAACTGAACCTGCTTTGAGGGGTAAATTAAATTCTCATGATCAAGCTCCTCTTTTGAGCAGTAACGTGGGTGACACTCTCAAGAGTTCATGTGCTAATTTCCTGTCTGATGGTTTTGTCAGTCCTCTGGACAGTAATGACAGGAAATCAGTTAAAATATATCGTGATACAGGTGCTTGCCAATCCCTAATGCTGACCAGTGTTCTAGGCTCTAATGTTAATTCCTCTGATGAAACTGTAATCTTACAAGGTGTAGGGAATAATTACTTCTCTGTCCCTCTGTGCAGAGTGAATTTAGAGTCTGGTTTTGTTAATGGCTCTGTTATGGTTGGGTTGGTTGAGACACTCCCAATGTCAGGTGTAACTTTCTTACTTGGAAATGATATTGGTGGAAGTCAAGTGTGTCCAGCTCCTCAGTTGTCTAGTGAGCCAGTGGCTGTGGCCCAGGATTGTGATGTCCCTGATGTGTTCTCTACATGTGCTGTCACTAGGGCTAAGTCTAAAGTTACTGGTGACTTAGAGGATAATGATGATGATGATGTTATCCTAGCTGACATTTTTCTTGCTAATTTGGACCACTCACCAGATGAGGCAGTACCCTGTAGTGTTGATAATTTGTCTCGTCAAGAGTTGGTTGAGTTGCAGGTTGCTGACCCTGAGTTGAAAGGTCTAGCTAACTCTGCTTGCAGTGAAGAAGAGTCAGTTGGTGCTTCTACTTGTTATTATATTAAGTCAGGAGTACTTATGAGGAAGTGGAGACCCCCAACAGCATCAGCCGACTGTGAGTGGGAGGTTGTACATCAAGTTGTCATCCCTCGTGTTTGTAGGCAGGATATCATTAGAGTGGCTCATGATTCCAGTTTGGCAGGACACCTTGGAGTGAGGAAGACTGTGGTAGGCATTTTGAAACACTTCTACTGGCCAGGTATCTTCAGGGATGTTTCTTGGTATTATAAGTCTTGTCACACCTGTCAAGTTGTGGGGAAGTGTAATCAGACCGAAAAGGTTGCACCTCTAGTTCCCATTCCTCCTTTTGAGGCGCCTTTCACCCGTGTGTTGGTGGATATTGTGAGCCCTCTTCCTAAGACTTCTTCAGGATTTTCTTATGTGTTGACCCTGATTGATATGGCTACTCGTTATCCTGAAGCCATTCCACTTAGAAATATCTCAGCAAAGAACGTGGTTAAGGAAATGCTAGGGTTCTTCACAAATTTTGGTCTGCCCAAGGAGGTACAGTCAGACCGGGGATGTAATTTCATGTCAAATGTTTTCAAGCAGTCTCTGAAAGAGTTGGGCATCACCCAGGTCACGTCTTCAGCTTACCATCCCCAGACCCAAGGAGCGTTGGAGAGATATCATCAAACACTCAAATCGATGCTCAAGAAATACTGTTTGGAACATCAGAAAGACTGGGATAAAGGTCTTCCATTTGTTGTATTTGCCGCAAGAGAATCTCCAAATGAATCACTGGGCTTCTCACCCTTTGAACTACTGTTTGGCCATGAAGTAAGAGGACCCCTTAAGCTACTCAAGGAATGCTGGCTGTCGGAGGAAGATGACGTCAACCTGCTGGAGTATGTGATGAAGTTCAAAGAACGGCTGTCCACTGCTTTACAACTGGCAAGAGAGAATTTAGGAGCTGCTCAGGAGAAGATGAAGACTTGGTATGATAAGAAGTCCAGGTTACGCCACTTTCAGCCAGGAGATCAGGTTTTGATTCTGCTACCAGTGCATGGGCAACCTCTTCAAGCCAAGTTTAGTGGTCCTTATTTCGTGAAGAAGAAACTCAGTGATGTCAACTATGTCATCGCCACACCAGATCGTAGAAAGAACAAGCAACTTTGTCACATCAACATGCTAAAGTTATATCACAGGCGGGACGAAAATAACCCAGTCTGCAATGTAGCTGTTCCTCCCGAGTCTGGAAGTGAAGTTCTCCCATGCAGTATGAGCCTGAGTGATAGTTTGGGGAAGAATCCTGATATCATGAATGATCTCCAGACTAAGCTTTCTCATCTACCTCCCGAGGAAAGGCAGGAGTTTTCGGCATTACTGCAGGAGTACCCGCAAGTGTTCCGTGCTACTCCAGGAAGAACCACTGTGTTAATGCATGATGTCGATGTTGGAGACGCAAAGGCAATCAAATTGCCTCCTTACCGTGTGAACCCTTTGAAAGTTCCTCTCATCCAGAAGGAGCTTGGCTACCTGTTGGACCACAAGATGATTGAGCCCTGTCAGAGCGAGTGGAGTTCTCCTGTCACTCTAGTCCCTAAGCCAGGTGGGTCACAGCGGCTTTGCATCGACTACAGACATGTTAATCAGATAACCAAAACAGACACTTACCGTCTCCCTCGCGTGGAAGATTGCATAGACAAGATCGGAAGGGCTAGGTGCATAAGTGGGTTTGATTTGTTAAAGGGACACTGGCAAGTACCTATGACTGAACGTGCTAGGGAGATCTCATGTTTTGTAACGCTGGGAAAGACTTTTGCATGTTCTGTGGTGCCATGTGGTGTGAGGAATACACCAGCTACATTTCAGAAGCTCATGAATGTTGTAACAGACGGTTTGGCAGGGTGTGTTGTTTATATTGATGATGTATTAATCTTCAGTGACAACTGGAAAGATCACCTATGCCATGTCAGTAAATTTCTTGAGCGTTTGGTTCAGGCTAATCTTGTAGCTAATTTATCAAAGTGTGAGTTTGGTCAAGCTAAAGTTCAGTACCTTGGGTACGTAATTGGTGATGGACATGTTGCACCACCAGGAGCTAAGGTTCAGGTTATAAGTGATCTTCCCAGACCTAAAAGTAGGAAAGAGCTACAAAGATTTTTGGGAACGGTAGGTTATTACAGGAGATTTGTTCTTAACTTTTCAATTCTTGTATCACCACTTACAGACCTGCTGAAAACGGGAGTTGAATTTGTCTGGACCGATAACTGTGAATCCTCTTTCAGCAAACTTAGAGCTATCCTATTAAGTCAGCCAGTGCTCGCTACTCCAAATTTTGCAAAGCCTTTTAAGATGGCTGTTGACGCAAGTGAAACAGGAGCTGGGGCTGTTTTGCTGCAAGAGGATGATCAGGGTATTGAACACCCTGTATCTTATTACAGTAAGAAGTTCACTCCACCTCAAAAGAACTACTCAACTATTGAGAAAGAGCTTTTGGCCTTGATTTTGGGTTTATAGCATTTTTCATTTTATTTGTGTTCTGGTTTTGACCCCATAGTCATTTATACCGATCATAACCCACTGAAATTCCTTAGTAAGTTTAAAGATAAAAATCAGAGATTGACAAGATGGAGTCTACTTCTTCAGGAGTATTCATTAGACATACAACATGTCAAGGGGAAAGAAAATGTTATTGCAGATTGCTTATCTAGACTTTAGACAGATTGTTTTAGAGTAATAAGAAATTTCCTTTGTAAATTTCTTTTTCTTTGTGGGGAGGTGTTACATAGCCTATGATTTCATCATCCTTTGTGTAATTCTAACGTACAGTATGCTGCATGTTTGATCACGAGCGTGTTCCACCTCACTCCCCCCCTCCTCCCTTATAGTTGAGTAAGTCGTTCTTTCTGTTGTTCAGAGCAGGATTGTCAACTCTTTGTCCCCATGGCTTCATTTGCGCGTCCTTCTTACAAGTTGTATCAAGCTCTGCCGGCCCCTATATAATGAGCTCAGTCTCTGCATTATTGCCACTTAGATCTACTCCTCATTTTGTTCACATCTCTGTTCTCCCCTGTACAGTTGTTATTATTGTGAGTGCTCAGGAAGTCTCCAACCATCCAGCAGCTGTGTAATTTGAGTATAACTGTTATTGCATTTTTTTCTTGTACTGTGTAGCGTAAGGTGTTAATTCTTAGGCCTAGTAAGGTTTTTGTGATTCATGTGTTTTGGGTGTCAGCCCTTATTAATAATACTTTTGTTTTCTTGAAAGATTCCCTGCACATATAGTGCAGGCGGGGCCATACATTAGCCCGGTCAGTGGTGTATGGGCTGATTAAAAAAAAGAGTAAGTGGGGAGGACAGGACCTGGGGAATGCCCAGCACACACGTCCTGTCTCCTGACTGGCTTTGTGGTGTGCAAAAAATTATACTTTGTATCTGTAATAATATATCTTGCATTCACTGAGTATTATCTGGTATTCTCATTTTATCAGGGCTGACTTAGATAAATTTACTCATGCTGATTTCGTGTTAATAGAGGCTATTGCAGTTAACCATATATTTAACCTGTTTTTTGCCATTACATTATCCTTATGAGTCCTGAATGTTTTGTTGTTAGTTTGAGCATTAAACTTTAACTTGTAATTTTACCTAACTCTTGTATTTTGAACCTGGAACTTTACGGGACAGTAGTGATTTTTAGTATTCTCACTTATAGTGTACATTATCTTTCTCTGTTCCGTAACAGACTCTACAACATTTAGGAGTACAATGTTTAACGGAAAGATGGGTTGTTTCCGATTAGCAACAAAAATGCATAAAACTCTTCCTACAAAGATGAACCTTCAGACAATAGGTTTATAAACAGACAGACAATTGTTTGTACGCATCGTGAATGAATCCTCACCCCTACACATACACACACACACACACACACACACACCTTCCTCATATTATTGCTTTTGTTATTCCCTCTTCATCATCACTGTCATTTAACTCTTACATGGCTAGGACCAGTACTCGTTCCCGGGGCAGCCATTCATCCCAGAAACTCAGGAAAACGTCGCGGAAACATCGCCTAATTTCCTCCACATTAAGGGTTTCCACAGGGACAGTCCTTGTGGCAGAAATGTGACACAGCAGAGTTTACACTAATATTTAGCGATTTAAATGTTTTAGTGGTTCACAATTTATTTTCACCGTAGTGCATATATTAAGATGTAAGTTATAAATTATATAAGAACTTACGTAAGTACATAAGTTATAAATCATTAGTGCTGTTAGGTAATACTTTTGTACCATTACGCCAAACTGTACGAGGAGAGATATTTGGATGTGACAAATTTTAATAATGATATAGGTTATAACTGCCGGTTTTTATAACCATTATTTATTCATTTAGTTTTGTTGCTGAACTGACAAATGTGTGGGCAAATGGCCAATGACACATTATTAAATATGGAAGTGGAAGTATGCAATGTCAGGCAACAGAGAAATAGACGACAAAAGGTTTTCATATTACGAGTAAAACTGTCTTCCACCAACTACAGTGACATGCATTCATCAGACTCTATTAGAGTATAGAGTGTTATGAAACTTTTATTTATCCTGACATGTATCTCTCAACTAACGTTCGTAAACTTAATAACCTGTCACACTAAATCGATCCATCATATTCGTATGACCGCTACAAATATCCCCAGTTCAGTTGCTCAACCAGACATCTGGTGCTGGAAGGGACGCCTTTACGTGCTGGCAAAGATATATAAACGCACCACAACTCACTCCCTGTCTCCCTAAAGAAGGATAAGTGAACTGCAGGGAGGCAGCAATAACTACTCCTCTCTCATCACAAGTTACATTTATAATGATCAGACCCACTTATGGTTTGTGATCATACAGTAACTTAATTTCTCTTCCATTCACTTTTCGTTGTTAACGCTAACTGCAAGTTCATATACTTGACTTTACGTGCGGTATATCTCACTCCACTTCACATTGTTCGTCACTGTTTTGTACAAAATCTTTACATCATACTTATATTCCCTTATTCCCTGAAAGCTTTTCCAGTTATCTTTCTTTTTCGTTCATCCTTCTTTTCTCCCACATTCTTCACAGCCAAGCGAACCTTCCTACTCTACTGAGCCCCGAGAGGCACGTACCACAAATCCAAGAGTTCTGTATCCGTCTGCTGGTAAATATTTAAAGACAGAGGTTTTCCTGACCACACTAGTTGCAGCTCTTTGGTTGCCGTCGATGTTCAAGCAATACATGTATTTTTTTTTTTCTCCTCGACCACAGGATAATTAATTAAAAAATAAAATAAAACAGTGGGGGTGTACACTCAGAAATGTGTGTTAATACTTCTAACTGTATGAAAGAGTCAGCTTGGACTAGGGTTCATAATTATGTTGTGTCAACATTCTATAATTATGTAAACCTGGTTATACTGTGGCCGCATATCATAGGTATGGTTAATTATTAGCGTAACGAGCAGTGGAATGATGGGTAGGAGAATATGAGCGATAGTAGTAATAGATGTAGCTCGGATGCAGATGTGAACGGTGATGTGTGGAGTGGGTGAAGGCATGGGTGTTGCGGTACATTTTTATTATGCATACGACACTTGCACGCAATTTTCACATTCCATCTGTACTTCTCCCCTGTTCCTTACCCAGTTTACCAATCGTGCACATATGCGTCGTTAGTTTTCACGCCGTATGTTTTTTTTGACTCGGACAGTTTCTTGTACACAAAAGTGCTCAAGCATGCTTTGAGCATGGCGACTGAAATTTTCCATGATAACGCCTATGTGAATCGTACTACTGTATTTCTGTTTCACTGAAGGAGTGTAGCAGTCTCCATTAATTATATCTTTGGATGTGTTTGCATGCAAGTGGTACACCCAGTTTTCACATCGGAGAAATACTCCATGATTGAAACATGTCTTCCCAGAATGCCATCACAACCATACGATCCCTCAGCCAAATTTTCTATATAATAATAATAATAATAATAATAATATGAAGAAGAAGAAGAACTCTGTAACTGCCCTGCAGACAGTCACTAGTCTGCATATACTGTTTCTTACAATGACCATGACCCCATGGAGGCGATCAGGAATTTCTTAAATAAAACGAAATAAACCCTTGGGAATCGGCCCGCCAAGTTTCATTTTGAGATTACGTGCTCAGGTCCTGTTGAGATCTCCTGTAGACAAGACCACTTTCTTTCGATCACAACATAATGCTGATATGACACTTTCTGACATCCCCTTCCACTGCGCATAAAGGATTTGGATTTTTTTTTTCTTTCAGCAATGGCCCATGCTAAGACCTGTCAGCAGGTGATGAGTGCAGGCATTTAATGTAGAGAGGCATTACATCTTTGTAGTCGATGGTGTTTTGTTGGTCAAAGTATTTTACCAAATAGTACAAGCACAATGTCGGTTTAGTTAGGTTTAGATATTAGTAACTTTAGGCGCTAGTGTAAGGTAGCAATTTGTTTACTAGGTTTAGTGGTGTTAGATTTTAGATTAGGTTTTTGTTTTTGTATTTTAAAATAAAATAATTATTTTATTAACAATTAAAATTCTATGAAACAAAAAAAACTAACACAGTAAAAATAACAATAATGAAACCCGTTTAATGACCTGGGCCTTAGGGCTAGAGGTCGATAGAAAAAAAAAAATTGTCCACAGTTACCTACAGGCACACTCTCCAACTTCCTTTCCTCGCTCTCTGGTAAACTATCTGTCAAGTTGCCCCACGTGACCTCACGTTACCTTACCTCACTCTATGTGAAGATGTAGCCTTTGACTCATCTCACCCTCTGGGTACTTTGTACGTTGTTAATTTTGTAATAATGACATTATTTTTATTCACAAGTTTATGTACGAGTAATTTATTAGTTAACAGTGTTATTTGTATTTAAAAATAATCTTAATCTGTTTTAGTAGTTTTGCTTATATTATCTAAGACATTTGTGTATCTCCAAGTTTCAGTGTGGTCTTCAAAAGTCTTCTGAGAGGAGAAACATTGACAAGTAAAATGACGAATATCGCTAACCGGCTATATGAGCATCAATCTCACATAAGCATTCTTCTAAGGACGATTGGTGTGAACTGGCACAGTATCTTGAATGAGGATGTCCTGGTGGATTCTATTCCTGTGTTTCTTGACAGACTGGTGCAGGCACCATGGAGGGTCAATATAATATTCACCATTCACTGTAGCACCACATGGTAGGTAGTGAGTATGAATGTTGCCTTGGCTGTCCTAGAAGACAGTTAGTTACCAAGGTGTTTCCATCCCAGGGATTCCTGTTTGGTCTATGGGTCATAGTAATATTACCAGGTTTCATTACAGATTACCATCCTGAATGGAAATCATCTGCCTTTGTGATTAAAACTGGTCATAAGATATCGTTTGATTGTCAACCTGATATCCATCATTTCGTCCATGAACATTTTTGGGATCCATCTAGCACAAATCTAGCACATGATACAGTGATGACTGGAGAACATTTTTAATGGATTCATGTGACGAGCTGGTTCTCTCTTCTGTCTGACCAATTGATACTTGCCTATTTTCCAAGACCACTTGGTGCACATTGTCCACATCTTCCCCGGAAGTTGCAGTTGTGGCCCATTTGGATTGGTGTCATCTTCCAGACTCACTCTACTCTGCTTAAATTGTCTGACCCATCGTTTGACAGTGGCACAGGATGGAGCAGAACCTCCTTAGACTGTAAACATGCGTTTATAGATTCTTTGTCGTGTCTCACAATCAAGAGCCAGTAACTTTTCACAGTTCATTACTTAATTCTTTCAGTTTCTGTTCAATGTTATGGAGTACCTAGTGGGAAAGCCCACAAGTATCATACCTACTATAGTTGTAGGAAATTTGCAACACTAATCATACTGCATTTCCGAGCAATAATAGGCTACATGTTACCAGACACAAACAGCTGAGCTTTTATTGCAGGAGCTGTGTTAGGTTTAAAACATTTGTCCTCTCCTCTTATATATATATATATATATATATATATATATATATATATATATATATATATATATATATATATATATATATATATATATATTAAATAACAGAACGGAGGAAGGAAAAACAAATGGGGAAAAAAAAAATAATCCATACACCAGATTGCTGGTGTCCTCTATTCATAAAATATCTGTAACAGTTAGACTTGAACAGTTGTGGGTTGAAATTTGGAGGAAAACAACTCTGGGGAAGCAAGTTCCAGAGAGATGCAGTTCGGGGAATGAAAGAATTCTGATAGGCAGAAGTTCTGCAATATGGTTGAGTGACATTCCAGTCAGAGCGCTACCAGATGCCCGTGTAGCACGAGGAAAGGCATGTAGAGGTGGCACCATGGACGCAACTTCGTCTGAGCATTTGCCAAAAAAATATCTGTAAAATAATGCAAGGGAGGCAACATTCCTTCTTACTTGCAGGGGAGTTAGTTTATATGTAATGGCAGGGTTGTTAATGATTCTAACAGCTTTATTCTGAATTTTGTCTAGTTGTCTTAATGCAACCTCTTCACAACCATTCCACAAGGGTGAGCAATATTCAAGCTGAGAGCGCACATGATTCTTATAAATTATAGCTAACTGCTCATCGGCGAAGAAGTTACGGACTCTGTACAATAATCCAAGTTTCTTTGAGGCGGTTTTAGCAAGTGATCTGACATGAGAGGTCCAGCTGAGGGCACTGTTAAGTGAGACACCAAGAATTTCATTACTTTTGGAGATGGGAATATTAGTAGCACTGAAGGTAATGTACGAATCTGGCAATATCTGTCTATTAGTTAACTGTATATATTTAGTTTTACTAGCATTAAAAGAGACAAGGTTGTTTTGTCCCCATTCACTGATTGTAGCTAGATCTTGATTTATGGAGATGGCTGTACTGAGTTGAGAGGTAGAGATATTAGACTTTGTAAATGGATGTCTGAGTGTGAATGAACTATGTAGTGTTGAGTCATCTGCATATGAGTGAACGGGATTGTGAGTGACAGATAAGAGATCACTAATATGAACCAGAAATAGGGTTGGCACCAGAACCGATCCCTGCGGCACGCCGGCGTTAATTGAGTGGAAATTCGAATATACATCATCTACTTTTACTCTTATTTTCCTGTCACTAAGATAAGAAGAAATCAAAGGAACAAAAGACGTTAGTCCATAGCAAGGGAGTTTGGACAGCAGGGAACGGTGCCATACTCTGTCGAAAGCTTTAGAGATATCAAGAGCTACTGCATGAGTTTCTCCAAAAGGATCAATTGATTGATGGATGGTATGAGTTAAGAGACTGAGTATGTCAATGGTGGATCTTTCGTGGCGAAAACCGTATTGTCTATCACTAATTAAGTTGTTGGATTCAAGATGTTTAACAATATGCTTATTAATTAAAGTTCAAATACCTTACCAAGAGAAGATGTGACAGCTATTGGTCTGTAATTGGAGGGGTCAGACGAACTTCCTTTCTTCGGAACTGGGTGGATATTGGCTTCTCTCCATGAATTTGGGAATAAAGAAGTACATATGCATAGTCTGAATAATTTGGCTAGGACAGAGGCAAGTTCAGGGGAACACTTTTTCAAAACAATTGGCGGAATTCCATCTGGGCCTGGAGCTTTGTTGGTAGGTAAATTGTCCAAGATGGATTTTACGAATCTTGTCTGTATTTTAAGTGGGGCAATTTCGGGAGAATCAAGTTCCAGTACTGAGACATTCTGGCTGGTATCATCTATGGTAGAGTTTCTTGCAAAGGTACTAGCAAAGATATCTGCTTTCCCACGTGGGTCATTTGTAATATTGCCATCTGAAGATTTTAGTGGGGGAATGGAAGATGACTTGTTAAAGTTATTATTGAAAGAATTAAGAGCTGACCAGAATATTCTATTGTCATTAGGGTTGTTAAGTAGTTTTGATGCTTGCTTTTGCAGAAAGTTTGATTTAGATAGATTTAATACAGCTTTTGCATGATTTCTAGCAATTTTAAATTGGGAGAGTGATTCAGATGTTTTTGATTTTAAATAAGAGTTATATGCTAATGACTTTTGGGGTGTTGCTCTGGCACAATTGCCATCAAACCATTTTGGAGAGTTTGATCTGTTAGTGAATTGTTGACTTGGTATGAATAAATCCATACCAGCTAGTATTAAGTCGCAAATGTGGGACTGGGTAGAACTGGGATCACTAGAGAAGAAAGACTGCCATGGAACATCAGCAAGATAATTTCTAAATCCATCCCAGTCTGCCCTGTCAAAGTGCCATCGGGTCACCCTGACAGGTTCGGAATGGGGAGGTGTAGGAGGGTTAACTAATGAGGTTTTGATGAGATTGTGGTCAGAGGATCCAAGTGGTGACAGTACCTCTATCCTGTATTGATCTGGATTATTTGTCAAGAATAAATCCAAGAGATGGGCATTATGGTCAGGATTATCAGGTATTCTGGTTGGTTGCTTTACCAACTGGGTGAGATTAAACGATTCCGCAAACAGCTCGCATTCTAGACCAGCGTTGTCAGTCCGGGCAGAATGCAATAACCATTCAACATTGTGTATATTAAAATCACCCAAAATGGTAATTTCATTGCCTAGGGCAAGGTCAAGGTTACTCAACTGAGTGGATATGGAATCAAATACACTGAGTTCCGAAGAAGCACTGGGGGAACGATAAACTACACAGATATATTTGGTAATGTTTTGGCAATTTAATTTATATAATGAGTAGTCAAAACTGGATGAAGTGAAGTTTAAAATAGTATCAACTGCATATTGGAATTTGATATAACAACAGGTGCCGCCCTTGTTTCGAAAGTTATATATATATATATATATATATATATATATATATATATATATATATATATATATATATATATATATATATATATATATATATATCTATATCTATCTATCTATCTATATATATATATATATATATATATATATATATATATATATATATATATAAACAATGAAAGTCTCTGTGAGAGAAAGTTTCCCAGTATAAAACCCTATTACAACATTATCTGGACTATTTTGGAGTTATGACTGAAAAGTCTGAGGATATAGTATGTTGCTGTGAAATTTATGAGCATATAAACTTTCATATAAATAGGTGGAAAACTGTGTAGCGTCATCATTGACATAAACAAAGGCTTTCTGGCCTTGGAAAGCAGCACACGGCTTTGTGTTTAAGAATCTTAGACCTGAAATATTTCCCTCTTCCTGACTCCGCTTAGTGCAGTGATAAAGCAGTTTTGTCTCCCGTCTTATAAGCCTTGGTATTTTCCCCTCCCACAAACAGTGTCACACTGAAACAGGCAGAAGATTGAATGAGTGAATAAAATGAATGAGCCACTCGTATGGGGTGTAAAAGTTTCATTTATAAGGCAGTGGCAGGGGCAGGTGAAGAGTAGTGGGTGGGATGGTCAGTGTGGTAAGGGGAGTGTGAGCAGGGCAGCCCCATTGGTCCCAGGCAGACCCGCGGCCAGCTCGTTCTAGCCATCAGCTCATCAGCTTGTCTGGACACAGCCCACCATGACCCCTAAAGTTGCACCCATTCATCACCTCTTACCTCTTGAATGCCTACACCTAGACTCCTAGAGACCTGGGGACACTTGCAGTGGGTTCTAGGTGATGTAGTTACTGAGCTATGATGGGCTGAAAGCAAGCAACTTTTTAAAAAATGCTCACCTACGGGAAGGGCTCAGTTAGACTTCCGAGCATTAGAGTTAATAGCCTCCAAAATAAGTTTTGGTACTGTGCGTGATATAGCCGTTCTCATCCTACTGCATGATTGGTAGAGCTCTCGCCCGCTTTTCTTCTTTTGAACAATTATTTGCGTTCATTTTAACGGCTGAAATGATAGCCACCATCACCACACCACAAGAGGTTAATCTGGAAGCAGAGACCAAATAATAAAGTTTTCGTTGGTTGAGGTCACAAGACAAATAAGTGACTGTGAAAGGGATGTTTAGCACAGGTCGTGAAACAAATATTTTCAATAACACGTTACCTGCAGATAACACGCTACCCTAGGATAAACCTGGAATAATTGATGTCACATTTAAGTGCCCTAATGTACTGCAGAGTAACAGCAAAAATAGTGAAACAAACTTTGTGCAAGAGATTAACCAGCACATGAATCATTTAACTATGCCTAGTTGCCAACACAGATCTTTTTGCATTATCCCTAGAGTTTCTTTTCTTTTTCTTTTCCTCGTCTAGTGCCTAAATTATGGATATAGAACATTAGCGCAATTTTAGAGCTAACTTCAGTGTTTTTCTGTGGCTAAAGATTTCATGGTAAAATGTATATCTAATGTGACAAAAAGTATAAGTGGGTGGAAAAAAAGAAAATGAATGAATAAAAGAAAGAAAAACAGAATTTGCCTTTGAACAATTCCTAACCAGGCGGATCCAGTACATGCTAATGACTATACTTCTCTCTCCCAGAACTCTCCTGTTTAGTTCTTCTTAGCCACTTCGATGGAGTGCGTCCGTGACAAACACCCTGGGCTCCTCCTAAAATTGTGGGACATCTGGCCATTTCTCATCACGTTCCGTAACATTTTAGGGTCTATTGGCGGGACCCTAAATATGAAAGGCGACTGAGAAAAGTTGAGGGTGATGACACTAAGTGCATCACCAAGCACTGACACTGTTCACTGGCTGCCGAAGAAAGTGACGCTAAAAGGCACAGAATCATCTTCAAGCACAAAATGCTAAAGACTCATTAAGTATTAAATGCCAAGCTATAATTAAGTTACCATAAATAAGATAAGAAAGTCAGTGGCGATGTGAGAAAACTGGGGTAAATGTGTCACTGTTTACTGCTGAACATGTTCACAGCATGCAGTTTACCACCTCAGTGAGCTTTGCAAAGCACGATTTACAGAGAGAAAAGGTTACAAAGGTCGCACGTTACGCAGATCAAAGTGTAGCGCAATTGTGTGCAATGTCCTTGCCCCACACTTCAAATATGACTTGAAATGTGATATGGTAAACAAGAGTCTCAGTCTACTAGTTAACGAAAGTAATGGCATTTGGTAACCAAGTTGCTGGGGACAGCTATAGCTATCAGGTATTATTCTGAAAAGAAAAGGCAAACTGTGGTTACATTCCTGGACTTTAATCAACTACTTGATTGTGATCCCAAGGAAATATGTGTGGTCTTGATTTTTTTTTTTTTTTTTTTTTGAGGGGGAGGGGGGAGGAATTTACAGATTTCACTTGCACAGACATTGCATTTGGAACTGATAATGCTTCTTTGATGATGGGAGCAAACAACATACTTTATGTCGATTTAAAAAAAAAAAGTTTCTCATCCAGTACTCACCAAGTGTGTGTGCCATCCCTTGCAGTTAGCTGTGTCTCATGCTTCAACAGTGTCTCTAAGGAAACCGGGACTTTATGTCCAAAGACCTATAATTTGGTTTTATCTTTCGACATTTCGTCAAACCAGGTACAAGGTGGGCTTTTCTTTGATAAACGAAGACCAAACCCCTCTGATATTATCCGAAAATAATAGTACAGTATATATATATATATATATATATATATATATATATATATATATATATATATATATATATATATATATATATATATATATATATATATATTGTTACGGAACAGAGAAAGATAATGTACACTTTAAGTGAGAATACTAAAAATCACTACTGTCCCGTAAAGTTCCAGGTTCAAAACAAAGAGTTAGGTAAAATTACAAGTTAAAGTTTAATGCTCAAACTAACAACAAAACATTCAGGACTCATAAGGATAATGTAATGGCAAAAAACAGGTTAAATACATGGTTAACTGCAATAGCCTCTATTAACACGAAATTAGCAAGAGTAAATTTATCTAAGTCAGCCCTGATAAAATGAAAATACACTGGGTAATGCTCAGTTAATGCAAGATAAATTATTACAGATACAAAATATTATCAAAAATGACTGACGACAAGAACCCTACATGAATTACAAAAACTTCACTAGGCCTACAAGTTAAACTTATGCTATACAGTACAAGAACAAAATGCAGCAACACTTATACTCAAATTACACACAGCTGCTAGATGGTTGGAGACTTCCTGAGCACTCAATAATAACTGTACAGGGGAGGACAGAGATGTGAACAAAATGAGGAGCATATCTAAGTGGCAATGATGCAGAGACTGAGCTCATTATATAGGGGCCGGCAGAGCTTGATACAACTTGTAAGAAGGACGCGCAAATGATGCCATGGGGACAAAGAGCTGACAATCCCGCTCTGGACAACAGAAAGGACGACTTACTCTACTATAACGGTAGAAGGGGGGGACTGAGGCAGTACACGCTCGTGATCAAACATGCAGCATACTGTGCGTTAAAATTACACAAAGGATGATGAAATCATAGGCTATGTAACACCTCCCCACAAAGAAAAAAGAAATTTACAAAGGAAATTTCTTATTACTCTAAAACAATCTGTATATAGCATTACAGAACATACAAAAGTCTTTCCTAATGTTACAAAACATGAGATCTCCCTAGCACGTTCAGTCATAGGTACTTGCCAGTATCCCTTTAACAAATCAAACTTACTTATGTACCTAGCCTTTCCGATCTTGTCTATGCAATCTTCCACGTGAGGGAGAGGATAAGTGTCTGTTTTGGTTATCTGATTAACACGTCTGTAGTCGATGCAAAGCCGCTGTGACCCACCCGGCTTAGGGACCAGAGTGACAGGAGAACTCCACTCGCTCTGACAGGGCTCAATCATCTTGTGGTCCGACAGGTAGCCAAGCTCCTTCTGGATGAGAGGAACTTTCACTGGGTTCACATGGTAAGGAGGTAGTTTAATTGGCTTTGCGTCTCCAACATCGACATCATGCATCAACACAGTGGTTCTTCCTGGAGTGGCACGGAACACTTGCGGGTACTCCTGCAGTATTGCCGAAAACTCCTGCCTTTCCTCGGGAGGTAGATGAGAAAGCTTAGTCTGGAGATCATTCATGATATCAGGATTCTTCCCCAAACTATCACTCAGGCTCATATTGCATGGGAGAGCTTCACTTGCAGACTCAGGTGGAATAGCTACAGTGCAGACTGGATTATTTTCGTCCCGCCTGTGATATAACTTTAGCATGTTGATGTGACATAGTTGCTTGTTCTTTCTACGATCTGGTGTGGCGATGACATAGTTGACATCACTGAGTTTCTTCTCCACGAAATAAGGACCACTAAACTTGGCTTGAAGAGGTTGCCCATGAACTGGTAGCAGAATCAAAACCTGATCTCCTGGCTGAAAGTGGCGTAACCTGGACTTCTTATCATACCAAGTCTTCATCTTCTCCTGAGCAGCTCCTAAATTCTCTCTCGCCAGTTGTAAAGCAGTGGACAGCCGTTCTTTGAACTTCATCACATACTCCAGCAGGTTGACGTCATCTTCCTCCGACAGCCAGCATTCCTTGAGTAGCTTAAGGGGTCCTCTTACTTCATGGCCAAACAGTAGTTCAAAAGGTGAGAAGCCCAGTGATTCATTTGGAGATTCTCTTGCGGCAAATACAACAAATGGAAGACCTTTATCCCAGTCTTTCTGATGTTCCAAACAGTATTTCTTGAGCATCGATTTGAGTGTTTGATGATATCTCTCCAACGCTCCTTGGGTCTGGGGATGGTAAGCTGAAGACGTGATCTGGGTGATGCCCAACTCTTTCAGAGACTGCTTGAAAACATTTGACATGAAATTACTTCCCCGGTCTGACTGTACCTCCTTGGGCAGACCAAACTTTGTGAAGAACCCTAGCATTTCCTTAACCACGTTCTTTGCTGAGATATTTCTAAGTGGAATGGCTTCAGGATAATGAGTAGCCATATCAATCAGGGTCAACACATAAGAAAATCCTGAAGAAGTCTTAGGAAGAGGGCCCACAATATCCACCAACACACGGGTGAAAGGCGCCTCAAAAGGAGGAATGGGAACTAGAGGTGCAACCTTTTCGGTCTGATTACACTTCCCCACAACTTGACAGGTGTGACAAGACTTACAATACCAAGAAAGATCCCTGAAGATACCTGGCCAGTAGAAGTGTTTCAAAATGCCTACCACAGTCTTCCTCACTCCAAGGTGTCCTGCCAAACTGGAATCATGAGCCACTCTAATGATATCCTGCCTACAAACACGAGGGATGACAACTTGATGTACAACCTCCCATTCACAGTCGGCTGATGCTGTTGGGGGTCTCCACTTCCTCATAAGTACTCCTGACTTTACATAATAACAAGTAGAAGCACCGGCTGACTCTTCTTCACTGTAAGCAGAGTTAGCTAGACCTTTCAACTCAGGGTCAGCAACCTGCAACTCAACCAACGCTTGACGAGACAAATTATCAACACTACGGGGTACTGCCTCATCTGGTGAGTGGTCCAAATTAGCAAGAAAAGTGTCAGCTAGGATAACATCATCATCATCATTATCCTCTAAGTCACCAGTAACTTTAGACTTAGCCCTAGTGACAGCACATGCAGGGAACACATCAGGGACATCACAATCCTAGGACGCAGCCACTGGCTCACTAGACAACTGAGGAGCTGGACACACTTGACTTCCACCAATATCATTTCCAAGTAAGAAAGTTACACCTGACATTGGGAGTGTCTCAACCAACCCAACCATAACGGAACCATTAACAAAACCAGACTCTAAATTCACTCTGCACAGAGGGACAGAGAAGTAATTATTCCCTACACCTTGTAAGATTACAGTTTCATCAGAGGAATTAACATTAGAGCCTAGAACACTGGTCAGCATAAGGGATTGGCAAGCACCTGTATCACGATATATTTGAACTGATTTCCTGTCATTACTGTCCAGAGGACTGACAAAACCATCATACAGGAAATTAGCACATGAACTCTTGAGAGTGTCACCCATGTTACTACTCAAAAGAGGAGCTTCATTATGAGAATTTAAGTTACCCCTCAAAGCAGGTTCAGTTAACTCAGTTAAAGAATTCTGGGAACTCTCAAGAGTGGACACTAGACCAATTGACTGAATATTTAAAGACTTCTTTTTGTTCACATCACGCTGTCTCCTGAAACATTTGTCCGTAGTATGACCAAGCTTACTACAATAAGTACATTTACTTTTCTGAAATCTAGAGGTGAAGCTGGTATTTGCTTCCGGAGAAACATCATCTTTATTCTCTTTCCTGTTACCTGTACTCTGAGTAGAGGCAACGTACTTACTCTCAGCTTTCCCTTTTTCTCTAGAATATCTCTTGTGAGAACATATTCATCAGCTAAAACTGCAGCATCAGACAAATTATCTATTCTTCTCTCATCAAGATATAGGCTTACATCTTTATTTATACACCTCTTGAAGTCCTCCAGCAAAATCATCTGCTTAACCCGCCCCGTCCCGACGACGTATGGGTACGTTGCAACGATTTGCATTTGCCAGTCCCGGCGACGTACCAGTACGTCGTGCAATTGCAAGGTCGCTAATTTGTACAATTTTCAATTTTCGCACGTGATTTTTCGAATGTATACACGGGACACCTTCCTCTATTCCTTTACAAGATACCAAGCAGGGACAATGCCTTACACTGCATAACCTCCCCCCTCCCCCCCTCACGCCATTGTCTTGGCAAAGGACCTGTTACCAGTGACCTGGCTAGTAAAGTTATTCAGGGCCAGAGTGATTCCCCAATCGATGACAATGTGGAGGACAATGTTTACATAGCATTAGAAGAAGAAACAGCCAGAAATAATGATCAGGTAGTGTGGCAAAAATAGGTCAGGTATGGTGATTAGTTAGTGAGTGAAACAATGCTTGTAATGCCTTTATTACTGCTTGAAAACCAATATACTGTCATACTACATATACATTCGTACCAAGTAAATAAATAAATACCGTTTATGAGTGGATAAAATAGTTACCCTCCCATAGAACTCGTTTTCTTTGGTGCCATCATGTTAGAAAACCCACTCAGGTAAGGAGGAACTCCTACCTGGATTGGGCACTTTAAACCTCAGGTGAGCGATTTCTCTATGAATTTTCGATGTTTCTCACCAAAAGCGAAGGTTTTAGCCCCCCAAAAAAAAAATCGAAAATACCTCGGGACTGGGGGATGTCGGAGGTGCGGAAAAGCTCGGGACGTGACGGGTTAAATTTACCAAAATCAGAATCCACATTCTTAGAATTTAACCACTGCACTAACAGATCTTCTTTGATTTTTGCATACTCAACATGGGATTGCTTATCTTGCTTGTAAGTTGTCCTAAATTTTACTCTATAGGCTTCAGGAACAAGCTCATAGGCCTTAAGAATCAAGCTCTTAACTACATCATAATTATCAGATTGATCTTGAGGCAAAGATGCATAAGTTACTTGAGCTTTACTGGTGAGAACAGTTTGAAGGAGTACTGGCCAATACTCCTTGGGCCAATTAAAACCTGTAGCTACCCTCTCAAACAACTGAAAATACTTTGTTAAATCAGATTCATTAAAAGGGGGGACAAGTTTAACATTTTTAGCCACATCAAAATCATCAGAGCTAGATGATCCAGTTCCACCTTGTTTCATACGATACTCATGGTCTGCTTGAATCCTAGCAATTTCAACTTGTGCCTCAGCCTCCTTAGAACGGGCCTGAAATTCAGCCTCCTTAGCACTTGCTTGTAATTCAGCCTCCTGAATACGAGCCTGAGATTCCGCCTGCTTTGCCTGAGACTCCACCTCCTTAGCCTGAGACTCAGCCTCCTTAGCACGTGCTTGAAATTCAGCCTCCTTAACACGAGCCTCCTGCAGGGCTAGCTGTAACTTAGCTAATTCAATCTGCGTTTGCTCATTTGGAGGAGTTACATTAAACAAGCTTTTATTAATCATGCCAACAATTTGATCTTTAGAATGATGAGAGTGAACTGCAATTCCCAATTGTTGAGCAACAAGCTTAAGTTCATTCTTTGTTCTGTTTTCTACATCACACACTGTTTGCACATTTGACAAAAAATCTTTGGCTTCATCAAGTGTAGTAATAGTAGACATCATGAATAAGTAACAGTCACAAAATATCAAGCAATATCCTTATGATAATATCCTGAATATCCTGGCGAGGTCGCCAAATTTATGTTACGGAACAGAGAAAGATAATGTACACTTTAAGTGAGAATACTAAAAATCACTACTGTCCCGTAAAGTTCCAGGTTCAAAACAAAGAGTTAGGTAAAATTACAAGTTAAAGTTTAATGCTTAAACTAACAACAAAACATTCAGGACTCATAAGGATAATGTAATGGCAAAAAACAGGTTAAATATATGGTTAACTGCAATAGCCTCTATTAACACGAAATTAGCAAGAGTAAATTTATCTAAGTCAGCCCTGATAAAATGAAAATACACTGGGTAATGCTCAGTTAATGCAAGATAAATTATTACAGATACAAAATATTATCAAAAATGACTGACGACAAGAACCCTACATGAATTACAAAAACTTCACTAGGCCTACAAATTAAACTTATGCTATACAGTACAAGAACAAAATGCAACAACACTTATACTCAAACTACACACAGCTGCTAGATGGTTGGAGACTTCCTGAGCATTCAATAATAACTGTACAGGGGAGGACAGAGATGTGAACAAAATGAGGAGCAGATCTAAGTGGCAATGATGCAGAGACTGAGCTCATTATATAGGGGCCGGCAGAGCTTGATACAACTTGTAAGAAGGACGCGCAAATGAAGCCATGGGGACAAAGAGCTGACAATCCCGCTCTGGACAACAGAAAGGACGACTTACTCTATTATAACGGTAGAAGGGGGGGACTGAGGCAGTACACGCTCGTGATCAAACATACAGCATACTGTGCGTTAAAATTACACAAAGGATGATGAAATCATAGGCTATGTAACAACATATATATATATATATATATATATATATATATATATATATATATATATATATAT
Organism: Coenobita brevimanus; assembly: GCF_032717465.1. NCBI lineage: Eukaryota > Metazoa > Arthropoda > Malacostraca > Decapoda > Coenobitidae > Coenobita > Coenobita brevimanus. The sequence goes on along the minus strand of NC_137048.1, from coordinate 2,405,830 downwards.
ATATATATGCCAGACAATATTTTTATCAATTGAGTCTGCTGTCGTGAGATTGTTGCAGCAGTGAGATGAACTTAAAACTCACTTTGCGACTGCAATAAGAACTTTGCTATATTGCTCAGCTGCTCTATGAATTGTTCTGTGACAAGAAAAACTACGTGTTTCTGGTATTTCTAAAGTATATCCTAGGAGTACAGTTTGCAAACAAAAAATTCGAAGCTGAAGTAAAGGATCCAACCAAGTTGTTAAGTTACCTGTTCATCTAGCAGATTCCGTTAGTTCAAAGGTCCTCATTCGTGGGGGAAAAAATGATAAGGGAGACATTACAGAAATATTTTGATCCACGTTCATACTTAAGATGTGAGTTCAAAAAGATGTCCCAAAGTAAGATCCCTGAAGAAGTGGATATTCATGAACAGTGCTCAAAGTACGTGATAAAGCTTCAACAACAACCTCGTGAACGATTGCCAGACAGTGTTCAAACCCTGTAGTCAGTGTTATCTTGGAGTGCAAGTAGGTGCCTCAAGCCAGTAAAACTTGGAGTACTGTAACTGACAACGATGTTTGATGACAACGAAGACATTATCACACGGATGTACTGTCAGTGGATGGAACTTAATGTTCTATGGAAATAACTCATACACTCAAGGACTCTGCTCAGAATTAGATTCATACTGGGGTGCTACAAGAGAAAATTCTTTTAGTGGCCTTTCAGAGTTACCTTTAAAGTAACATTGCCCATTCCAACGCTGATGTGGACAGGATGTTGAGTCACATGAACACTTAAATTGAAGCAGACTAAGCATTGCAAGTTTAAATGCACTACTGGCAATTAGGTATGGACTAAATGGAAGAACCAAAACCCCAGATGTCCAAACTGAAAGTACACACATCGAGGAAGAGACTGATGACTTGGAATTAGCTGGTCTAGAATACTGGTGATTATTAGCCCATTTAACACTTTTAAGAAGTGAATCTAAAACCTTGAGAAATTTCGAGTTGGCAGCTATGTCACTATGTTCCACATACAAGCTGGATGTGCTAACGCATGCATAACTGGCTCCTCCTGTGGTAAGACACCTTTCTTCCTTCCTCCTCTTCTACCCACAATTCTGAATGGCACTCCTACCCATCCTTCACTCTTTCTACCTTCACGCCGTCTCTCCTCAGCCCCCACCTATTCCTCAATCGGCCCTCTTACCCCGTTCCCCAAATAACCAGTCGGCCAGTAGCAATTCAATGCTTTTTGTGTTGTTATTAACAGCCTTAAGCTTCAAGCTTTATCGCATAAGGAAGTCAGGCCACAGGATCTTTCCCAGAATCAAGAGACTGAGTCAGTCCACAGCAGAAGACCTCTCCCATCTTTATCTACTCTGTATTTTTGTTTGCCATTTCCATCCCAGCGCGGTATAATTGCTAGTTATGCTCTATCTTGTTACTCGCCGGCCATTCTCTCTCATTTCATCTGTGTAATGGCACTGTTTCCTCATACATGATCACATAATGTTATCTGCTGTCGGAAGTATACAACCTGGCCATGTTCATTTCTATATGTTAATTTTAGCGATTTCATCTGCCGTATGTCTGTACTTTCCTTATCACCGAAGTTCATATCATATTTTGTCATGTGATGTCTGACACAGAACATGCTACTCAGATCTAAGTACTCAGCTTACACCCGAATGACTTTATCACATTCCTGGTTTCTAATCTATAGATTTAGGCTGAAGCGGTGTTCAGTAAAAAGGTAAAGAACTCTAAAAATTAAATAAGGTGTGAACAGGAGTTGCTGTGGAAAGATGCTGAGAACGTGACGGGGGAACTTAGTGGGAGAGAACGTAAGTGTGTGTGATGCGTTGTGGGTGGAGGGGAAAAAATTAATATGGAGAGATAAGCCAAAGTAGTCTTTTGCCGAGGCCACCCCTCACAGATTACAACATGAAACAGCACCCAGACAAAAATAGATGTTATATTCTGATAAAATATTGGATCCTGAACAGTCCCCTCTCGTCCAAAGTATTTTCTCACTTTACCTTTCAGCTGATACACTTCCGCTTATGGTCGTTACCCTAACATATTCATATTCTCCCTGCCCCCTGTACAAGTCTCGTTTTTTCCCTCCGTCTCCATGTCAGTCCTCTAATCATCCATCGCCTTTTTTTTTTTTTTTTTTTCTTGTGGGTTTGATTTTCACAGTTTACTCAGTACTTTTCTCTCCCTATGATTTTTTCTTACCCTTGCCAGTACGTGGACTTCCTGCACCTTTATCTTTTTGTCTTTTCTGTAGATTTTTCTGCATCTCATTTTGTCCAGATCGTAACCTTCCCTATATTTATTTTCTCTCCCACACTTAACTTATATCTTTCTTTGTTACTGATATTGCTTCTCTCTCTAATTTCTACATCTTGCGGCTACACTGAGGTACAACAGCGAGAGGAAGACTAGGGACTGGTTAGGTGCTTGAGTTGGTCGTCAGCAGAACTTAACACGAGCCGAGCAAAAACCTTCATGCAAAAAGAAATTTGTATCTCTCTCAGACTGCGCTGAGACAGCCAAGACCAAGTTACCTCAGAGTAAACTGACTTAATCGAGCATCATGAAACTTGAGAGCGACTCTGATAATACAAGCACTGATTAGATGGATTGGTTTAAAGACTACCCTACATCTAGCTGACTGAACTACAGTGGCGCGGTTGTGGCTTGTTCATGTAGCCACCTACTTGTACCCCGCGTTTAGAGTCGGAGACCCAAGATATGATGGACATTAAACGTGAATGATGGTGCAATATCCTTTCATATGCATGCATAAGATTTCCTTTTTCCTGAAACTGTACATTTGAAGTTAATATCTCAATTTACATTATGGAAAATGGCAGCGATTCTTGCATTATTTACTGCGGCAATTTTCGAGTCCCTTTGGTACCAAACTTTACACCCTTGTATGTAATTTTGTTGTCCACCATACTCTCCTTCCTGCCTTTATACAACCAATTAATTTTACACTTCATTTCCTTTTTCTTTCTCATATCCCCTCCTCAATCCTCTTGATCTCTTACACCCCATTTTTTTTTTTCATTTAACTACATACTTTCCTCAGCAATAATTTCCTTTGATCGCACCTTACCATCTGAGCTCTTTCACCCCTCCCCACACCCCACCGCATATACTGCAACAGGGGAGTTGCAACAGGGGAGTTGCAATTCCGGCTCGGGTGCTTCACTACTGTCAGAATAGTGGCCATTACAAGCGACGTCAATTATACATCATCGTCTTCGAGTTGATATTATACAACTACTTATGATACATTTTTGCTCAACTCGCCATAGTTAATGAGTTTCTGTGATCGCAAATTTTCGAAATGTCTGGAATCCAGGAACTATAAAGAGGGACTGAATCTTGTCAAATCCTGTTAGTCCAATAAACCTTATCTTGAGCGTGACGTGCTGCTTTCTGTATATTATTTCATAATTCTCTCTCTTCCCTTGGCTTTGCATCGATTTTGTCATTAGAAACCTGTTTTTGAGACAGGTTTGAGCCTTCCTCGGGTGCAAACGCCATGGCAAAATGATCAGAAAATGAATGAATATTGCTCATAATAGCCACTATTTCTCTGTTTCTGGGGTGAACCTAGGGGATGGGGTTGAGAGATAATAGAAAGCTTAACATCCCATAACAACTGGATGAAACCATTCCTACGAGATACTTGATGGTGCATTGTTAAAAATCCTGCTCGTATGAGGTAGGTTGGATGCCGTTCGACTTGATTCAGATGGGTTCTCTCTCTCTCTCTCTCTCTCTCTCTCTCTCTCTCTCTCTCTCTCTCTCTCTCTCTCTCTCTCTCTCGTCACCTTAGTCATGGTCATTCCTTTTTCGCTATTGTTCCCTTCAGGTAAGGAATTTTTCCATGAATAAATATGAAACATTTACATGCCAGAGCGTTCCTTGTCCCTGAGTTACTGGTCTGTCTTTTTGCTTCTTTTTAAACAACATTCTGCGTCTTCCCCGTTTTATTCACATGTGTTTTCCCTGTTCACTGTATTTTTCCCACTTCCGTCTCAGTGGGATAAATATGTTTTGCCAAGCACCACCATTGCAAATACATGTAGTCGTCGCCAAGCTATTGCAACTGTGTGTTGAACTGTAGGGATTTTAAAAAGAAGAGAATGTTCGTTGTACTTGGTGTAGATGGCGGGAGAAAGATAAAGATGAGTCTGGGGTTTGATTGCAGTTTATTTCTTCAAAGGGAATATCTCACAAGAGTAGTATTGAGGTGAGTGTTCAAGGGAGTGTCTCACAAGAGCAATACTGAGGTGAGAGAGGTTTTATGCTTGCTAGCCCCCGTGCGCTCCTTCCTGCATCTCCTCACCGTGCCTCTGTTCTCTCCTAACCCCTTCTGCCCTGTCTCCCCCATTTCCGAGGTGTATGACTGATTGTGTCACGTGTAAGGGCATGGGTGTGTGGACCCTTCCCGAGCCTAGGGAGTTTCCTGTCAGGCGTCATCGTGCTGTGAGTGATATTCCTAACTAAGAATGTGAGTTTCTGTTTCCTCTAGCCCCCTCGCTTAGGCACGACTTTCATCTAACCTCCGTATTACGTATATACGTTGCTAGCTGTTATGTAGTGTGTTATGATATTTTAGTGTCCTAACACAAACAATATTACACGGAGTTATTTATAAGTTCATAACTGTTCAGAAATGGAAACTGGCGGTTTTCTGGTATAGTATATGCAGATGCTACCAAACGGATACTGGCTTGAAAAGTTACCTCAGTTTCCCTGTTCAGGTATTTACTGGAAAAAAAATCAATAACTCTTAGCACAGTCATCTGATAATATTGTGATTAAAACAGGTATTGATGACAAAGTATCTCCATGACTTACAGTCGGCATTCTTGGCATAATAATCAGTATTGACATCAGTACATACACAGACGTGACAATGATAATGTAGACAGGTCTAAAACCGCTGATTACTAGTACAGCAACTTCAAAAGTTTAAAATCGACAGGTACTACACCTACTAAAATACCACAATAACAGAGCGGTTAAGCCCACCTGCCAGTAGTCTACCTTGGTATGTGAATCTTGGTAGTGAATATGGAAGTAAGATTGATACACAGTGACAGTTCAGCGGTACAACGTTGCTCTGACAGCTCTCACACCTGAGTTTTTTCCTACTTAGATAAAGTCATAATATAGTAGTGTTGATTTTTTTTTTTTTATACAAACAGCCCTTCATCAGTAACAGTGGATATCTGACGTAATTTAAGGAAAAAGTTAATATTATTAATTCTAACTGGATAAATAATGGACTAACCATCATTCTGACACCTTTTTTCAAATGATGGCAGTACTAGACTGTCAGTAGTGCAGTGTAGTGCCATCCAGGGTTAAATACTTCGTCGGTAAATCAGTGGCTGGCCTACTTATATCACAAAGCTTTCCTCTCTGTTCATAACAGATCTTCATTTTAATCAATTTTGCAATGAAATATAGAGTTACTAATTATAATGGCACTTCCATATCACCTTTGTTGAAAATAGTCTCTCTCTCTCTCTCTCTCTCTCTCTCTCTCTCTCTCTCTCTCTCTCTCTCTCTCTCTCTCTCTCTCACTGCAGGAGGGTCGTGGCTTTGAGGATGTTTCTGATCCCTACAGGACAGTGATGCCTTTCACAAGATGAATGGAATGGCATGGTATTGTTCAAAATAAAATGGAACACACGTCTCCAAGGCTGTGAGGAATAACATGTTTGGTGGCTGCACTAGATCTCCCAGCTCCTTTGATATCAAAGCATGAATTAATTTGGGTCTGGAGATTCAAGGGTTAAATATTATCGATACAGTTCTTGACATTCTCCTTACTCAGGGTTAATTCCCCCCCCCCCAAAAAAAAAGAAATTATTAGTATTATTACTTAAACAGATGTCTCTTATGAGAGTATGGCTAGTTCATTCAATAAATTCTAAAAGAAAATAATTACTAAGGATGGAAGTTTCTAAAAATATATTCCAAGGGAAAATTATTATTAAACGTAGGATGCATTGGCGTATCTCTGCTCGTCGTTGCCACATCCTGTCCTCTGTGGCCATGTCATTCTTTACTCTTTCGCATCGTGCCTCTGATATATTCCTTTTCAATTATACAGTTGTTTTCGGTTGCCAAAACTTTGCGTTACATTTTAAGCAGAATATTAAGAGTGTAAATGTTGAGACTGTTTTCCTGTATTTCGAAGTATCCAGTTTCTTAAGTACATTACGCATTTCAGAGTGTAACATATTTATTTTGGTTCTTTTTTCATCTAAACATTTTTTGGGGAAAGATGTTTGCCTTACCTCCCATTTAGTATAATTCATTTTTTCTTCTTTCCCATTCAATGAAACCTCCTGAAGTACCTGATCTGATCTCTCCCCTCGTTGCTGATTTGAACTACGACTCCCACTGCCTCAACCTCCCTAGTGCCCCCGACCAACATTTCAAAAGTAATCTCTTTACCTTGACGACCAACCACCAGAAAACTAAAAGCTACTGTCATATTGCCCTATGGCAATTCAACCTTCACAATATAACGAACTAAATTAGCGAAGCTAAAAGATGTTCATCGGCGAAACTACCCCCTGGTATACCATGCTTCATCCAGCATCTGTTTTAGGCACCATGGTAGACAAAGATCTGGACCTGTTTTCATATAGCCTAAGCTGATCTTCATTCTCCGAATAACACACATGAAAAGTTGGGATGTGAGTTGCGCCAAGATTTGCAAAGTGTCATTTTTCACTTAAAAACGACGTAGAAAAGTCCATCAAGGTCCCTGTTATGTAGTTGCATAAGCTGGGACGCGTAGGAAACAAATTGAGCCCACCAGTAATTTGAAGGCTGGACGTGGGAGAGATATAGAAAGAGGTGGAAGATGAGGGGAAGTGAGTTAAACTATCCATCACCCATCAATAAGAAGACGAGGGAGGGAGAGGCTAGGATCTCTCGTGCTCCCATCCCGGGAGAGAAAGAAAGAAGTGGGGCGAATGATAATTTAAAACCAAAGTCAGTTTTGACTCAATACTGAGATCAGGAGAGGTTCATCAAAACAAGAATTCAGCTCAGCGTCTGCCTCTATGTTCATTTCATCATCATACTTTCCGAACCCTGTCATACAAATGACTTAAATAAGCAGTGTCCACTGAACTGTATATTTCACCATGACAGATTATACTTTGCCTGGGAAGCCAACACGTTCTATGTGGTTACAGTATGGACAAATCACATTTGGTCAAAGTACCTCGAAAGCAACACTGACTAATCTTGACCTATATAAAATATCATGTTGAGTTTCTTTTCTCGTGACATCAGGCTGCAGTCCGATGTTAGGATTACTTAAGATGTTTTGACTTTTTCGTATTCTCTTTCGTTTTCTCGTCTCGTCTCTGTATCTGTCTGTCTGTCTGTCTGTTTCTCTGTCTGTCTGTTTCTCTGTCTCTCTCTCTCTCTCTCTCTCTCTCTCTCTCTCTCTCTCTCTCTCTCTCTCTCTCTCTCTCCTTTCCAATGACGTACCTTGGCATAGTGTTTCCTTTCCTTTAGTTCAAATTTTGTTCCCTTCTGCTTCACCTCCAATTCCCTTTGCCTTGTTTCTTTCAGGCTACCATGAACTCTCATTTTCTCTTCATAGCTTTCACAGAGTTGCATCTCATCTTTCTTTCGCACTTCATTCCTCCATCTTCCTGCCTCCCTTCATTTCGTGTGCGTACTGTTTCACTGCAATATCTCTCTCTGCTCTTGACTTATTCTTCCACCTTCCTTCTCGTCTTCTCTTGCCACTCCCCTTCTCCCACTCCCCTCATGCAGTTGCAGTCAGTCTCTCTGTTCCCCACCATTCAAGGAGAGTTACGTCGCACCTGCTTCTCACCTCCCCTGTTCTTGAGTCCTTCTCCCATTTACGTCCATTCCATCCATCTTCCCTCCCCTCTTCTCGCTTTACAGCTCCCTTGATCCTTATCCCTCCGCCTCCTATCCTGCAGTACAGCTTCCTCTCCCGTGAAGCATCGCTCACATCGAACATTAGTTCCCCTTTCTCCTCTCTCACGGTCCTCCTCCCCTCTCCCTTTTCATCTCCCAGATGCATTGTTCATCTTTTTAGTTTGTCATATTTGCCAACGTGTCAACTCAAACACTGCCCAGTAACACAACCACGCGGACACAAAAGTACATTAAAAGCAGAAAGTGGAACAGCAAGTGTTAAAATCATTAAACCTATAGCGTAGTTTTACAGCATTTCTTCAACCTCCAGATTATTTTATTCAGCTTAGCGGAGACATATGATTTCCGAGGATGCATTTGTAAACTCTGTTAAAATGTACCATAGAATAGGGTTTCCGAATCAAAATATCTTCTAGAAATCGGAGGAATAGAATAAATATAAGTCTTGTTGTTTGAGATGGCCAGCACTAATTTCGCCTTCAGACTTAGCGCCGGAGTATGCATTACCTCATATGCATCTACTTTATAGGAATATAATTATTTCTCTCTCTCTCTCTCTCTCTCTCTCTCTCTCTCTCTCTCTCTCTCTCTCCAGTTACATACATTAACAAATTATTTCTTCTCTTCTAGTCCAAATAATGATCCCTTCCAGTTTCACCCCCAGTTCGCTTCGCCTAGGTTCTCTCAGCCTCCCAAAAACTATTTCCCTCTTTTCATTTGTCCCTCCGTTCTTTCCCCTCTTCCTCCTCCTCCTCACGTTGCCGCCTCCTTTTCCCTCACTTACTTCATTTCCTATTTCCGCTTTATGTCACTGAAGTCACTTTCTCTGCTCTTGTCTTTTTCTTCACCGTTCCCTTCCTTTATCTCACGTTACCCCTCTTTCTCTCCCTCTCCCCTCAAGCTCTCAGTTTCTCAGTGCCCCTCTCTCTTCGTGCAGTTTGTTCCGTCCTTCCTCCTCTCTTCTTCTCTCACAGCTCTTCTTCACACAATCTATCTTCCCTCCCTTTCTCTCACGTTACTCTTCCCTTGATCCTTTACCGTGCCTCTCTCTGCTTGCAATCCTTTTGTAGCCCTCTCTTCATATAGTCTTTAACACCTTACCTCCCTTCCCCTCTCCCACTTTCAGGCCTTCTCTTTCCCAGTTCCCATTATTACTTCCATCTCCCCAGTGCCTCATTTGGAGTTTCTGTCTGAGCCACAACAAATTCGCAGTGAAACTGATACACGAGAAAGGAAACATATTAAAAACAAAAAATGGATCATTATGTATCAGCATCTCTAGTCCTATAACGATCTTTTATGCAGTTCTTGCAATGTGCAGTCGATTTCATAAAATTTGGGAGAGATAGTTCCAACTTGAGGATTTATTTATTAGTTTTCCCAACATACCATATAAGAGATTTTCTTGAATAAAAACGTCATGAAGTAAACAGAATTAGCAAGAAAATGAGTCCTCTGATTCACAGTATAATAACAGGAAGTGTCGCAATTTCTCTCCATTCATCCCTATTATGCACAGCCACTCTTCCTTGCTCTGCAGACATCTCCCTCACATCTAACACTCCCTTGACACTGTCTTTCCATCCTATCCGTGGTCTTCCTCTCAGCCTTACACCTCTCACATTACATCCAGTTATCTACTTCATCAATCGCCCTTCATCCATTCTCTCCATATACCTAAACCACTGTAACACTCTCTGCTCAGCTCGATCAGCCTTCTCTCGCATAACTCCAGTTTTCCTTCACACTTCATCATTTCTCACTCGATCCATACACGTCACATCACCGGTACTCGTACTCCTCAGACACTTCATCTCCGTTACATTCAAACTCTTTCTCTCTGTTACTTCCATATTCTATGTTTCAACCCCATGTAATGCAGTTGGTACTAATATCCTCTCATACAGACATCTCTTTACATTCATTCTAAGCAAACGACATCTAAACACTTTCCTCATTCCTCCCACCACCTTTCTTACTTCATTCATTCTAAACTTCACCTGTACATCTATTCTTCCATCCACAGCAACATGTGACCCTAAATACTTAAAACACTCTACCTCCTCAAACAACTCACCATTCAAAACTACATTCATTCTCCTACCATCTACCAACCTCGCACACTTCATCATTCTATGCTTATTCTCATTCACTCTCAATTTCCTCCTTTCACACACCCTTCCAAACTCTGCAAGCTGTCTAAATCTCTCCTCTGAATCAGTCACCAGTGCAGGATCATCTGCAAACAACAGCTAACTCAGATTCCACTCTCTACCATCAGCATTCACCAGACTCAACCTCAAACTAACACTCGCATTCGCCTCCCTTACAACACAATCCATATAAATATAGAAAAACAAAGGCGACATCACACATCCCTGTCGCAGCCCCACTCTCACAGGAAACCAATCACTCACAGTATTTCCTTCTCTTCACGCGCTCTACTATTTACAGAAAAACTTTTCATTTTTTTTATCAACCTTCCACCCAGTTCATACAATCTCAAAACAGTCCACAAAGCCTCCCTATCAGTTCTATTATACACATTCTCTAAATCCATAAACGCCCAAAACACATCCTTTCCTTTCACCAAAAGGTAAGCTTAAATTTGCACGTGGGTTGGGGTGACAGCAACAGAATAGGCAGGTCGGACATTATCTATATTTATATCTTCTTGCTGACAACATAATTCCCTCTCTCTCTCTCTCTCTCTCTCTCTCTCTCTCTCTCTGACACACACACACACACACACACACACACACACACACACACACACACACACACACACACACACACACACACACACACACACCGCTAGTTGGCTCAGTGGTAATGCTCTCGCCTGCCATCTGGTAGATGAGGGTTCGTGCCTCGCTCAGGACGAGAAAAGTTTCACTGACGAAGCAGGTAGTTACAGTCCCCCTTGAGCATGGACATTGGTGCGTGCGTGTGTGAAACGTCATAGCCTTGTCCTTAGATCAGACTATATGAGCTCTCAGCTCTTTTCCAGGTGGGTAACAAGATGTCGATCGCGACCATCACATGATCCTGACCGACCCGGTGAATGACACACGACCAACCCAGCCACACAGTCATATTGCCTCGCATAGCTTAAAAAAAAACAAAGACAATTGCCACGAGCTCATAGCTGAAGTTAATCATTAGAAAAACATTCAGCTTACACACAGTAGATTTACTTATTTCCTCTTTATATGTCTTTTAGTCCCTTTTCATTTTTCGTCAAATACCTTTGCTGTAGACATTAGAAACACCCCTCTCTCTCTCTCTCTCTCTCTCTCTCTCTCTCTCTCTCTCTCTCTCTCTCTCTCTCCAGTATCAGCCTCCTTTTACCTCGTGTTACTGTCCTTTCATTCTTCAAAACTAAAAAAAAAAAAAAAAAATATCTGAACAATTTCCAAAGCACAAAACCGGCGGATGAGTTGTAATGTATTTAAAAACCACATAAATGCCTTTCAGATCAGTAAATTGAGTGTTGAAACATAAGATTCTTTGTATGTCAAAATTTTTACGCAGAGCAACAAACCCTTTCTTTTCGATGTAATATACTGACCGCCCAAACTGACTGAGGAACATGAGAAATTACGAAAAAAATAAAATCCGTCAAACAAATAAAGACGACGACATTTGGGTAGGTAAGGGGGACTTAATCCAGATATTGATTGGAATGACTCGTGCGGAGACAAATAAAGGAACAGATTGTAAGAACTGGTAGACGATGCATTCTGAAATCAAACAGTGACTACACCGATGCATGGTAGTAATAAACTGTGCATTGCCCTGTCTACAGACAGTATTTTAATAAAACTGCATGATGTTGATAAAAATTTTAGCATCAGCGGTCATAATATAGTCAGACTTTAAATTATCACAGACTGTAGGCTATAACCATCATATATAGTCTCTTCTTTCTAACATTAAGAAGAAGCTAATTACAATAATATCAGAAGTGGAATTGCCAACACCAAGTGGAATAAGTTGCTAAAGGTGGATAACGTCGAAGAAGTGTGGGAAGTATTAACTATATCGATGCCGTAGATGTCTACCAAAGGAAGAAATACGCCGAGGGTTACGCAAAAACATGATCAGATTTACCTAGATGTCTAAGAATATTGAATAAATTATTGGTCACAGAAAACGAGCATATATAAAAAAAATAATAATAATAATCGTACAGAGAATCACGATGGCAATGTGAGAAAATTATCAGGGAAACTGAACGAGACTATGAAGCATAAATTTTTCTTGAAGCAAATTCAAACATTAAAATATTTTTTTCTTTTCGTGAGGAATAAGAGAAATGTTAAAGAAAACATAAGCCCTTTACTAACCTCGGAAGCCAATTTCGTCTATGACTGAGTGCGCGCGCGCGAGCGCTCACATTACTTTGGAAACTAAAAAAAAAAAAAAAAAATGCGCACTATTTTTCATCGCGGGGCGTGCAAGGCCCCAGCGTGGTTGAGCGTGGGAGTGGTTGAACAGAACTTGTTACGGTGTAAATGATGATGCTCTTTTTTGTTGTTCACGTACTCTCATGTAAGTGGTTTCCTGCTGGGTTGGACATGGAAACCGTTTCTACCCTTTTTTCTTTAACTAAGTTCTGCTTGCGTTTCAGATGACTCTAACATCTTTTACGATTTTTTCCTTGATAAACATTGAAATAAATCAAGCTTTTACCTGGATTGCTGAACTGAACTTTTTCAGTTCAGCAATCCAATACAAGTTTCTCTATCAACACCGAACTACATGCACAGTACACACTTCACTTCCTTTCCCAAAATAAAAAAATCATGGGAGCACTACACGTGGCCTCGGAGTCCCCAGAGGGGAGGACCATAAATGCCCCCACCTTCCGCCCCTTCCCCGGTGACGACTCGAGCTGCTTGGAACCACTGTCTGACTCTCTTCTTCTTCATTTCTGCAACATTCGCTGCCTTTCCTCTAAATTTCGCTCTGTTGAGCACCACCTCTCCTTCTCTCAACCTCATCTTCTTTTTCTAACTGAGACTCAGCTGTCTGAGGCAACTGACAGCAAATCCTTTTCTGTATCCTCCTACTTTCTCTATACTCATTTCAAAGCCAAAGGTGGATGTTGCGTATATGTACACAACGACCTATCTTGTTCTCGCGTTCCTGAACTCGATTCTTCTGAATTCTCTACACTTTGGCTTCGGCCTTCCTGTCATTCTCTGACTAAATATATCTGCGCTGTTTACTTATCTCCTAATTCTACTGACTATCAAAAATTCTTTGACTATCTTACTTCTACGATGGAACACATTCTATCCATTTCTCCTTTCTCTGAAATCTCCATTCTAGGAGATTTCAATGTTCACCATCACCTTTGGCTCTCCTCTTCTTTCACTGATCCACCTTGTGAACTAGCCTACACCTTTTCTATGCTTAATGACCTAGGACAGCTTCTACAGCACCCTACCCGTATCCCTGACCGCCTTGGAGAGAGCTCCAACATACTTGACCTCTTCCTTACTACTAATCCTTCTGCTTACACTGTTAATCTTTTCTCTCCGTTGGGCTCCTCCAATCACAACCTTACCACCTTAACCTGTCCTATCGCCTATGTACGGCCTGTGGACCTTTCAAAGAAACGTCATCTGTGGCACCTTGGAGCTGCAGATTGAGAGGCCCTCAGGAAGTACTTCTTTGATTTTCCATGGAATGATTACTGCTTCCATGGCCGGGAGCCATCTGAGTGTGCCTTGTGCATTACGGAGGTTATTCTCTCGGGCATGGAAGCATACATTCCTTTCTCATATCTTCTAACTAATGCAAGAAAGCCTTGGTTTAATCACGCTTGTTCTAATGCTGTTCACAACAAGGAGAGGGCCTATGAAAGGTACCGGAGTCAACCCACCCCTGAATCACATCTTTTATACGTTTCTGGCAGGAATCGTGTTAAGTCTGTTTTTCACTCTGCTAAGAAGAGTTTCATCTGTACTAAATGCTCTCAACTCTCTAACTCGAATTTTTCCCGCTCCTTCTGGCACCTTGCCAAAAACCTTTCTAACAACTTTACCTCATCATCCTTCCCTCCTCTTTTCTGTCCTGAAGTCTCTGTAGCTATTTCTTCTACTGATAAAGCAGATCTCTTCGCTGAGACTTACTCCTCCAATTCCACCTTAGGCAATTCCAGTGCTGTTCCTCCATCACTTCCCCCCTCTGACTTCCTCATGGCTGACATTAAAGTTTCTTCAGCTGATGTATTTTCTGCCATTGCTGGCCTCAATACTAATAAGGCATATGGGCCTGATGGAGTCCCTCCTGTTGTTCTCAAGAACTGTGCCTCTGTGCTTACACCCTGCCTAGGCAAGCTCTTTCGCCTTTGTCTATCAACTTGTACCTTTCCTTCTTGCTGGAAGTTTGCTCTCATTCAGCCAGTCCCAAAGAAGGGTGACCATTCCCAATCCTCTATCTATCGTCCAATTGCTTTAATATCCTGTATCTCAAAAGTTTTTGAGTCAATTCTTAATAGTAAAATTTTGAAGCATCTTTCCTGTCACAACCTTCTTTATGATCGTCAGTATGGATTCCGTCAGGGACGCTCCACTGGCGATCTTCAAACCTACCTCTCAGACTCCTGGTCATCCTCCTTTCGGGACTTTGGCGAAAGCTTTGCCATTGCACTTGACATCTCTAAGGCTTTCGATCGAGTCTGGCATAAATCTTTAATTTCCAAACTGCCCTCTTACGGTTTCTATCCTTCTATCTGTGCCTTCATCTCTAGCTTCCTTTCTGGTCGTTCTAGCCGCTGTTGTAGACGGCCATCGTTCTTCTCCTAGATCTATCAACAGTGGTGTTCCTCAGGGCTCTGTCCTATCACCAACTCTGTTCCTTTTATTCATCAATGACCTTCTAAGCTGTACATCTAACCCTATCCACTCATATGCTGATGACTCCACCCTTCACCTTTCCATTCTGTTCCCGCAACATCCATCTCAGCAGTTACTTCAACAAACAAGGGATGAGGCTATGGCACACCTAATGTCTGATTTGGCTCGTATCTCTGACTGGGGTAAAAATAATCTGGTTGTTTTTAATGCATTAAAGACTCAGTTTTTACACCTATCAACCCGACAAAATCTTCCACAGGTATACTCACTAATGTTTAATAATATTCAGCTTAATCCTGAATCATCCTTGAACATGCATCGGGTTTCATTTACTCGGGACTTATCTTGGAAAGATCGTATTACATCTCTTGTAAAATCTGCTTCCAAGAGGTTAGGTGTGCTAAGCCGACTCCGTTCCTTCTTCACCGCTGCACAATTGTTGACTCTATACAGGGGTTTTATCCGCCCCTGTGTGGAGTACAACTCTCATGTGTGGGGAGGCTCCCCACATACTGCTCTTTTCAATAGGGTGGAGTCGAAGCCTTTTCGTCTCATTAACTCTCCTCCTCTTACTGATTCCCTTCAATCTCTGTCTCTTCGTCGCACTGTTGCATCTTTATCTCTTTTCTATCGCTACTTCAATGGTCACTGCTCCTCTGAACTGTGTGCATGCAATCCTTCACCTCTACGACGGGCGCGTAGCACCTGTCTAGCAACAAACTCTCATCCCTTTTCTGTCCAACTCTCTAATGCAAGAATTAACCGTTACTCCCAGTCCTTCATTAATGCAACAGCTCAACTCACAGTCGTCCTCCCTTTTCCCCTTCCATTTTCCAAGTGCATCGTTCTGCTTTATAAAATGATTTATATTTGTCAACGTGTCGGCTAAAACACTGCACAGTAACATAACCACGCGGAAAGGAAGGTACATTAGAAAACAGAAAATGGAACGGCAAGTGTTAACATCTATAATCCTACGACGTTTTTGCACTTGAAACTCGGAATCTCGAACAGAATTGGAGATAAATAGTCCATTCTGAAAACTATCATACGAGAGGCTTTCCCTAACATAAATAAATCTTCTGGAAGAGGGAGGAATGAGATGAAAAGAAGTCCTGTGATTTCGAGGTTATAACAGGAGGTGAGTCGACCAACATCATTTGGACTCCCGGGCTTGGCCGCTGGAAACAGGTTAGGCAGCTCGACAATTATCTCTTCCACTATTTTACCTTCTTCCTGAAAAAAAAGAAACTCTCTCTCTCTCTCTCTCTCTCTCTCTCTCTCTCTCTCTCTCTCTCTCTCCCTCTCCTTTCCAATTACATGCCTTAGCAAAGTGTTTCTTCTCCTTTAGCCCTAAGTATGTTCCTTCCAGTTTCACCTCCAGTTTGCTTTGCCTCGTCCCTCTCAGCTTCTCACGAACTATTTCCCTCTCATTACTTGTCTCTCAGAGCTCCCTCCATCAGCTTCTCGCAGTGCCTCCTCCATCTCCCTCACTTCCTTCATTTTATCTGCTCTCTCTCCATCTCACCAGAATATTTTCCTCCGCTTCATACTAATTCTTCAACTTTTCCTACCTTCCTTTGTTGTTCAGGCAATCTGTCTCTCTATTCTCTTACTTTTAAACAGTTTTTTAAGTCCTAGTTTCTCCTCCCACCTCTCGGCTTCACAGTCCTCAGTCATGTGCTCCTTTTCGTCCAACTTCCTTCAGTGCACTTTCTCTCTCTTACGTTATTCCTCCCCTGAAAGCTCTTTCCCTTCTCCCTTCTTGCAATTACTCTTTTTCGTTTCCCTCAAGCAGTTTTGCACTCCTGTCTTCCCCATCTCACAGTCCTCCCTCACACACCCTATTCCCGTCTCCGCCTCTCAAGTGACTCGTTCATTAAGCATTTTTACCTGAATCATATTTGCCAAAGTGTCAGCCCGAACATTTCACAGTGACACACCCACACGGGAAAGAATGCGCATTGAAGTCAGAAAGGGGAATCACAAGCATTTATTGCCATCGAGCTGTAAAGATATAGAGTACACATTAAGGCAATACCTCACATGTACGAGTATACACTACGTTCTTGCAAGAGTAGTTCATTCTCTGTCTGTCTGTCTGTCTGTCTCTCTCTCTCTCTCTCTCTCTCTCTCACACACACACACACACACACACCGCTCGCTGGTGCAGTGGTAACGTTCCCGCTTGCAAACTGGTGGACGGGAGTTCGCGCCTCGCTCAGGTTGCGAAAAGTTTCACTGACGAAATGGGTGGTTACTGTCCCCCTGGAGCAAGGGGACGGGTGTGTGCGTGTGTGAAGGTCACAGCCTTGCCCTTAGATCGGACTATATGAGCTCTCAGCTCCCTTCCGGGAGGGTAAAAGCTGACCGTCACGACCATCACGACCATCAAGTGTTCCTGACCGACCCGGTGAATTACACACACACACACACACACACACACACACACACACACACACACACACATCAAAGCACCTCCTGCTTGATCTTTTTTTAGGGTTCGTCCGAAAGAGGAAAATTAAAGTGCTGCTTTCATGGAACACAAGGCTAAGAAAAAGTGGAGAGAAGGGAGTATGGGATGGATGATTCCAGGTACTGTACAGTCTGGACTGGGGAAAAGAAACGTGGCAAAAGAGGACGGCCGGTTCCATGATGTGAAAGGGTGGTGGAAGGAATAACGAATTTGTTATATTAAATGAAATATCCTATTAGCCCACACAGATGTCCATTCCAAAGAGAGTACAAATCATCATTCAGTTAACAAACATTTGGACACATTGTGTATGGAAGCCTGCAAATTACTGTAAGAGGGAAAGACAGACAGTCTATGATTGTTCCAAAACTGACAAGCAGTGATTATGGCGGACAGAATATGCCTGATACATCCAGCGTGAGAGAGGTGGACAGAAATGGAGAGAGAATTGCCAGGTGACGGGTGACGCGTGTCTGCTGTGTTGGGAACGCACACTGACGGAGAACTGAGAATAGCTGTCAGTGTAATTGTTATAAGAACTACCATAATGTAAAATTTCGGTGATGAGAGAATGAAGGAACGTAATGCGAGCAGCGGAACTGATGAAACAAAAATCCTTTGATTAATCCCAGTTTACGATGTGTATTGAGCGCTTCTTGAGTCATGAGAGTAGTACACCAAACTGGGACAAGTAAGGCTCCCTAACCAGTCAGGTACTGCGTACTGGGTAGAGTTATAGAACACATGAGTGGGTTAAGCACACAATTCATATATATATATATATATATATATATATATATATATATATATATATATATATATATATATATATATATATATATATATATTAAAGATTGGACAAAATTAATACACCTGGTTTGTTAAGACTCTCTTGTCTGAGACGTATGTACTGACGCAATCTGTACACTTACATACACGTATATGGTACTTGTATAAGATATTTCTCTTATGAAGAATCACGATACATCAGCTTGTCTGTTCTGTATAAGATGATTGTAGCGAACATTTTGTATAGGGTCAGTGTGTCATAAACACGTACACAGTTGACTGATATAAGCTACTCGCTCATATGCAACAGTCTTTCAGTCACGTGCCACAACCGTCTATGCTTAATGTTGCATTTTCTAGTTGATTCACCGTTTGTTTGACACATTCAGTTAATTCACTGATGCCATAATACTGTAGACACAATACAAGAGATATTACTTTTATATAAACAGTTAAAATGCGTACTGTGTCAGACAACAGATCATTCGAATAAAGACAGTAATGTTTGTGGGGACATTTCTGAGGAAACAGGAAAAACACTTAACCGATCACGAAAGATGTTGAATTGTAATGGCACATCACTCGAGGCGTGGAGGAGGAGACTCTCTCTCTCTCTCTCTCTCTCTCTCTCTCTCTCTCTCTCTCTCTCTCTCTCTCTCTCTCTCTCTCTCTCTCTCTCTCTCTCTCTCTCTCTCTCTCTCTCTCTCTCTCTCTCTCTCTCTCTCTCTCTCTCTCTCTCTCTCTCTCTCTCTCTCTCTCTCTCTCTCACACACACACACACACACACACACACACACACGATTTAATCGTTTATGTGAAATCCACTCCTCCCCCAGGGCTCATTTCATAATCATTCGGAGGTGCATTGAGAAGGCCTTACCCTATCTCTCTTGTCAGTAAAAGCGCCCAAATGATTATTGTCTTTAGATGCTGATACCAGTGCTTCCTAACAAAGCACTGATTCTATTTTTTTAATATAATATAAGAAATTAGTGACATCGAAGCACTGAGCTCTGTAACTATAATACAACTCTCTCTCTCTCTCTCTCTCTCTCTCTCTCTCTCTCTCTCTCTCTCTCTCTCTCTCTGTAGTCACTGAACACCTGTTTTTTGCACCTTGAATTTTTCATATACAACACGAATATTATGCATGATGCACGGATGTTTCCTGCATGTTGCACGAAGTATATTGTGTTTATCAGTAATCGTATAGATCAGCTACAAAATATATTTCTTACCTGTGAAATGTAATGCCATCTCTCTTCGATGAATTTCTGTGCCCATATCTGCATCCGTAAGCCACATAATGACTCATGGCACCATAGTTTCCGGACTCATCAACTGATTTCAAAGGGCAAGAGTGTTAGGCGGGGTGTTTAAAAATGGCTGCCACCTCACCAGCGCTGTCCTGGCGGTGTACCAACAAACTACGCAGCACAGTTCATGACAGAGCCCCTGCATGTTATAGAGCTCAGTGGTCTCCACTGAGTCTGAGTTTCAGATCATGGTATTACTGCACTCAGGAGTATTGATCAACCCTTCTTCAGCTGTCTTGTTAATGTGGTGGCGCCGTAGTCATGGTTACCACAGTTGTCTCCAGTAATTTCTATGACGAATCAGTTCTGGCTCTCAGTTTACGCCGTTTTATTTTTTCTTGAATATGTTGGTGAATTTCGAGAAGTCGCATAGGCTACATAACACCTGCTACACCACTTTTTCATAAGATTTCCACCGAGGCAAATAGATATGTCGGAGCTATGTTACCGAAACAGCATTTTTTTTTTTTTTTTACTTTTTTTTGGTGTGTGTGTCTTCGACTCTGGGCATAGGCTTCACTGCCCGTTCCCAAGGCCCAGTAGCCCTCCTACATTTCATACACCTCCACATGTCACCACTTCGGCGCTAACACACACCATCCATATTGAATACATGCTAGGGCTGTCTCATACAGGAATGGTGTACTGGTATTAGCGGGGGTATCTTTATGACAGGTCGGCGGGTCTTCTGGTAGATCAGTAAAGATTGCTTTTATGAAATTCAAATCCTTAAACTGTTTCCTGCCTCAGCCGGGATTCGAACCTGGGTCCATTAGGACCACAGGTCACCTCTCCACCGATTCAGCTGCCGCCTCAGTTTGACTTTTTTCAGTATGGTGGACGTTCGATAAAAATTGGGTAAGCAACGCCAGTTACTTCTCATACACTTTCCAAAAAGGTGAGATCCCTGTAGTTTTAATATTCTCCTAAATAATACGGTTTTGGTGATGTGGACGATATAGGCCAAACCCGATGTCTAATAGTCATGTAGTCCTGCTCTACAAACTTGCCAACAAGTCAGTCAATCATTTCTCTCTCTCTCTCTCTCTCTCTCTCTCTCTCTCTCTCTCTCTCTCTCTCTCTCTCTCTCTCATATCCATGAGATTAATACATGCTATTCCTTCAGGAGCAATCTAGGTTGGTTTCAATCAGTTTAACTATATTTTAACTTTAAAGATGTAAATAAGTGCCCTCGAGAGTGTTGGAAGGCGTGAAAGCCTCCAAATATGATATATCAAGCATTTAACCCCTACATTCCGGTGATGTATTTTTAAAATTGTATCTTGCTAAACTCAGACGATTTTTTAAAAGTATGAAATGTCTCTGGAACTGATGGAATCAATGAATGCAATATCTAAATCCTGCATTTAAGAATATCTTAAATTAAAAGGAATGAATCATAAAATGCGTCCCCGGGGTGAAGGAATTGAAGGCTTAAACTAGGGTTGTATACTGAGTGCAACAGCATTTCCAACTTTGAAGTAAAATTTACTGTATTCCAAAAGGCAACGCAATCAATAGCAACGGTGGTAAGAGAATGATGTAGAAGAAGCAACACGTAATTTCCGATCTTATTTTCCCTGTTATCTAACAACCATGTTTGGCAACCGTGTGTCCCGCGTTGTTATGCAATGCGTGTGCTGAACGAAGGAATGGGTTGGATGGACTGAAACATAGGTGCGTGGTGAGGTTGGGGCGGGTAAGTATAAGCTGTGTGTGTGTGTGGTCAAGGATTTGTAATATGAACGATGTCAAGAATTATTTCACACTACACTCTGGAAATGAACCAGTCAAAGGATAAAAAGAAATGATTGGGATTTGCCGGAACTGTGGCTGGAGAGAGGAGGGCCATGAAGAAATGGTGGGGGAAAGCCTGATGATGTAAGTGCAGTTAAGGTGTATTTCAAAGTGTTCAACAAAATCAGCTCGCGTTGCTCTAACTTGCCTGTTTTTATGACACAGGTAAAGAAGTTTTTGATTCTAAAATCAGTTGTTACATTCAAGTAAAATCATGTTGCCAATAACACCCAAGCCGACCAGCATATCTGTCTGGTATTTTATAAAATATATTAATTGTTCTTAAAACTGACAGTTTGTTATACCCGCGCTCACGACTGTGAGGCGATGTACTGTTTTAATAGGTGTGTGTGTGTGTGTGTGTGTGTGTGTGTGTGTGTGTGTGTGTGTGTGTGTGTGTGTGTGTGTGTGTGTGTGTGTGTGTGAGAGAGAGAGAGAGAGAGAGAGAGAATCAATTAATCCGGAGCTGTATTGTTTCACGAGGTGTGTGTGTGTGTGTGTGTGTGTGAGAGAGAGAGAGAGAGAGAGAGAGAGAGAGAGAGAGAGAGATCAATTAATCCGGCGCTGTATTGTTTCACGAGGTGTGTGTGTGTGTGTGTGTGTGTGTGTGTGTGTGTGTGTGTGTGTGTGTGACAGACAGGCAGACAGACAGACCGAGACAGAGACGGAGGGAAATAACTCAGCTTATCCGGCGGTGTAATGTTTCACTACTCAGTTCTTTTTATCGAAGCGAAGATGCACTTGACAGCTTGGTGATTATTGGCTGAATGCAACATTACTTCTTAATCTAGCATTATTAACTTACAACAAATATCGGAGAGGGATATTTGGGTTAGTAAATATTTTTTGGAAATGTTGCATTCAGCCAATCATTATCAACCTGTCAAGTGCATCTTCGCCTCAATAAAAAAAAAAAAAGGAGCATAGGTGTGTGTGTGTGTGTGTGTGTGTGTGTGTGTGTGTGTGTGAGAGAGAGAGAGAGAGAGAGAGAACTATTTTTTTTATATGATTTTAGCCAAGCTTGATGGAAGGTTTGAGGACCAGCAATTAGGCTGACCACTCTTTTTTGTTAAGAGCAATTAAGCTGAAGCCAAGGAAGGACACATAATAATGTCAGCTCAAACAACTGTGAGCTGACTGTTCAGGTCTTAAGAGTGAAATATCCTAGTAACATTAACAAGTCAAATTCACTCAGCCTGATTCAGGAAACGATGTTTAGGGTTAGTACAGATGTTGAAACTCATCATACCACAACTTGTCATGAGCTTAGGGAACATGAACCATTTGTTCACAGTGATAATAATGATGGGCGAATGAGAAGACAAGTGTTGGATCCAAGAATGTGGAGAGAGTGAGGGAACGGAATCTCGGACCATCACTCAGTGATGGCCAAGGTAAGGCTGCAAAGAAAATGGGTGAAGAGACGGACGGGAAGACAGGAGGGAACAGCTCCTGTGAAAAGAGTGAAGTTGCAAGAGAGTGAGAAAATGGCAGAGTATAAGAGCATAGTGGAAGAAAGATTGAGAAGGTGTGAGTTAGAGCATATGGAAGGGGTGGAAGACGTATGCAATATATTCACGGAAGAGATAGGTGCAGCATGCGAGGTGGTTTGTGGAGTGAGGAGGAAATGCAGGGATGTGCAAGAGACAGCATGGTGGAATGATGAGGTGAAACGAGATGTGGAACAAAAGAAGAAGGCATATAATGAATGGATAGCGAGTAGCGGTAGGGGAGAAGATGAAAGAGAGAAGAAAGAGGTATATGTGAACAGGAGAAGGGAGATGAAGAGATTGGTGAAAGAGAGTAAGAAGAGATTGGATGAAGAGTTTGGGAGGAATCTGAGTGTGAAATGGAGAGAGAGTAAGAAATTGTTTTGGAAGGAGGTAAAGAAAATAAGACAGTGTGAACTGTGAAAGGGGAAACAGCAGGGGATTGAAAGAAAGGAATAATAGATTGTTGGTGGAGAAGAGAGAAAATGAGATGGAAGGAGCGCTCTGAGGATTTGTTGAATGTAGAGTGAGAACAATGCGAGTATAAGTGGCTGGGGAATGGCTGGGAGAAGAGATGAGAGGAGGGAGGAAGAGATCAGTAAGGCAGAAGTAGCTGAAGCAATGAAGAAGCTCAAAATGGGAAAGGCCCCAGGAATTGATGGAGTGTATGGTGAAATGCTAAGGTATGGGGGTGAGATTGTAGCGGAGTGGATATGGAAGTTATGTAGATTGGCTTGGGAAGAGGGAAGAGTTCCAGAGGAATAGAAATCAGGTATAATTGTTGCTTTATACGAAGGAAAAGGGGAGAGAGAAGTATGTGGTAACCGTAGAGGTATTTGCCTTCTTAGTGTGATTGGGAAAATATATGATAGAATACTTATTGATAGGGTTAGGCATTTAACAGAGGAGCTAGTTGGAGAAGAACAAAGGGGATTTCGGAAGGGAAAGGGTGTGCAGATCAGATATTTGTTCTAAGATGTTTAATGGAGAAGTATCTAGATAAGGGAAAGAAAGTGTATGCTGCCTTCATGGACTTGGAGAAAGCATATGACAGAGTAGATAGGCAATGTATGTGGAAGGTTTTAAGAATATATGGAGTGGAGGGGAAATTGTTGAATGCTGTGAAGAGTATGTAAGAGGGAATTAGGGCTAAGGTGCGGGTGGATGGTGAGCTGAGTGAGTTCTTTGATGTAAATGTGGGACTGAAACAGGGATGTGTGATGTCTCCATGGTTGTTTAAAATATTCATGAATGGGGTTGTAAAGGAGGTTCATGGTATGGCGGTGGATGTGGGGGTGGCTCAAATGAATGAGGGTGAGGTGTGGAAGATTCAGGTGTTGCTGTTTGCTAATGATGCAGTATTGTTCAGTGAAGATGAATGGGAGTTGCAAGGTTTGGTGAATGAATTTGGGACAGTGTGTAAGAAGAGGAATCTGGAAGTTAATGTAAACAAGGGTAAAGTTATGGTGTTTGTAAGGAATAAAGTCACAGAATGCACTGTGAGGTTGGATGGTGAGGATATGGAGAATGTGAGTGCATTCAAGTACTTGGGTAGTGTGATGAGTAAGGACGGAAGATCTGGTGATGAAGTACTTGAAAGGGTGCAGCAGGGAAGGAAAGTTGTTGGTTCACTGAAAAAGGTGATGAGAAATAGGGAGGTGAGTATAGAAGTTAAGAAGTCACTGCATGATAGTATTTGTGATCCCTACCCTGACGTAGGGAAACGAGGCGTGGACCTTGCTAGAGGGGAACAAGTCAAGAGCGAGAGCAGGGGAAATGAGTTACCTGAGAGGAGCATGTGGAGTGACATGGAAGGACAGGTTGACGAATGAAGAAGTGAAAGCACGTTGTGGGGTGGATGTGGATGTGACAGAGAATTAGGAGAAATACACTGAGGTGCTTTGGACATGTGGAGAGAATGGAGAATGATAGACTAAGAGGGTGTATGTAGGTGAAGTGGAGGGAGGGAGAGGGAGGGGGAGACCGAGCTTGAGATGGAGAGATGGAGTTAAGAGATATATGAGGGAGGGGGGAGTGAGTTGGGGAGAAGGCAGTCAAATGGTGGGTCACAGAGCGACATGGAGACGTTTTGTCTGCGGTCACCCTTTGCGGGATTAGGGGTCGGGCTAAAAATAGATAGATAGATAATAATGATCTGAATCCTGAACTTATAGAACGAGAGCTACCTATTAACAGTGACACGTATCAGAATATTGATGTTATTACCTTAAGTTCTTGTGTCGGTGCACAACCTAAAACAGCCAAAATTTACTTGCAAATGAGACGACTTCAAGTACGAGAGAAACAACTGGACCTAGATCATGAGTTGTGACTGAGGCACCTTGGCAGTTCACCTAGTCCTTGAGGTGCCTCTGCTCATGATTCTTTTGATGTTGCGAAGAACATTTAGGCCCTTTAATGAACAAGATTTCATTAAATACTTCCAAATGTTTGAGAAGGTGAAAAGTCGTGTTTCCTGGTCGATATTAGCCTACTGCAGATTGTACTTAAAGGTAAGGCACAAGAGGCCTATACTGCTGTATCAGTTGACCAGTTTGGTGATCATGAGGTGGTAAAAAATGCAATTCGTGGGACTTAAGAACTTGTACAAGAAGCTTATAGGGTCATGGTTAGAACCACCTACAAACAAATAGATCAGACTGCTGTGGAATACTCATATGCTAGAGTACTTCAGGGTTTGATCAGTGGCTACACTCCAAGAAAATTAACAAGAATTTTACGAAGGTGGATGGAATAGTTGGTAAATGGGGTGTGCCTGCTGAGATAGATGAGAATGGCAGTGCGTTAGTGGACATTTGTGCCAGGAGGAGGTTGGTGATAGCCAATACCCTCTTCAGGCACAAAATGATCCATAGGTATACATGGCGAGTGATGAGAAGGGTGGGGGGTGAACTGAATGAAAGGAAGGGAATGATTGATTAGGTGCGTGTGGATGAAAGGATGCAAAGATGTGTAATGGATACAAGAGCTTATAGAGGTTAGGGGAGTGGACTTTCTGACCACAACTTGGTGGTGGCCAGAAACAAGATCCAAGTAAGATGGAGAAATAGCAGAAGGGAAGGACGGGAGGAAGGAGCAGTTGCAAGGAGAGTGAAAAGGTTACAAGAGAATGAGAAAAAAACAGAATATAAGAGAGAAGTGGAGGAACGATTGGGTAAATATGAATTGGAGCAGATGGGGGACGTGGAAGGTGTGTGAAAGATATTCAGAGAAGAAATATGTGCAGCATATGATATAATGTGTGGGGTGAAGAGAAGACGGAAGGGGGTGCAAGGAACAGCATGGTGGAAGGAAGAGTTGAGACAGGCTGTGGCACAAAAGAAGAAAGCATACAATGAATGGATGAGAAATAGGGGCGTGGAAGAAGTTGAGAGGCGGAAGAGAGAGTTATATGTAGAAAGGAAGAGAGAGGTGAAAAGATTAGTAAGAGAGAGTAAGAAGATAGTGGATGAGGAATTTGGAAGGAATTTGAGTGAAAAGTGGAGGGACTGTAAGAAAATGTTCTGGAAAGAGGTGAAAAGAGTAAGACAGGGTGGAAGTGAAGTTAGCAGGGGAGTGAAAGATAATAATGGTAGATTACTAGTGGAGAAGGGAGAAAAAGTGAGCAGATGGAGAGAACACTTTAAGGAATTGTTGAACATAGAGGATGGAAGTAATGCGAGTATAAGTGGCTGGGGAATGGCTGGGAGAAGGAGGGAGGTGAGAAGACAGGAAGAAATCAGTAGGATAGAAGTTGTGGAAGCAATGAAGAAAGTCAAACTGGGGAAAGCCACAGGAATTGATGGAGTGTGTGGTGAAATGCTGAAGCATGGGGGAGAGATAGTAGTTGAATGGATGTGGAAGATGTGGAGATTGGCCTGGGAGGAAGGTAGAGTCCCGGAGGATTGGAAGTCAGGTATAATTATTCCCTTGTACAAAGGAAAAGGGGAAAAAGAAGTGTGTGGTAATCAAAGGGGAATATGTCTTCATAGTGTAATAGGAAAAGTGTATGGTAGGATACTTATTGACAGAGTTAGGGAAGTAACAGAGGAATTAGTTGGAAAAGAACATGGAGGTTTTAGGAAGGGAAGAGGCTGTGTAGATCAGATATTCATTCTTAGATCTTTTGTGGAAAAGTATCTAGAAAAGGGAAAGAAGTTGTATGCAGCCTTCATGGATTTGGAAAAATCATATGACAGGATGGATAGACATGGATTGTGGAAAGTATTAAGAATATATGGAGTAGATGGGAAGTTGTTGAATGCTGTGAAGAGTATGTATGATGGTGCTAAGGCTGCAGTGCGTGTGGATGGTGAACTGAGTGAATTTTTCTCTTTGAAGGTTGGGTTGAAACAGGGATATGTCATGTTTCCACGGTTGTTCAATCTGTGCATGGATGGGGTTATAAAAGAAATACAAGGTAGGGCAGTGGATGTTGGAGTGGCCTTAGTGAGAGAGGGTAGTGTTTGGAAACTCCTTGTACTGTTGTTTGCAGATGATACTGTGTTGTTAAGTGAAGAAGAAGGGGAGCTGCAAGGCTTGGTGGATGAGTTTGGGAGAGTGTGTAAGAGGTGGAATCTAAAGGTGAATGTAGGGAAGAGTAAAGTGATGGTCTTTGAGAGAGGTGAAGTCAGCGAATGTACAGTGAGGTTGGATGGTGGGGATAAGGAAAATGTGAGTACGTTTAAGTACTTGGGTAGTGTGATGAGTAAGGATGGAAGTTTGGAGGGTGAAGTGCTTGAAAGGGTACAACAAGGAAGAAAGGTTGCTGGTTCCTTGAAAGCAGTGATAAGAAACAGGGAAGTGAGCATGGAAGTGAAAGTTACTACATGACAGTATTGTGATACCAATTCTAACGTCTGGAAGTGAAGCTTGGACGTTGTTGGAAGGACACAAGTCAAGAGTGAGAGCAGTGGAAATGAGTTATTTAAGAGGAGCCTGTGGAGTCACATGGAGAGACAGGCAGACAAATGAGGATATAAAGGAGCGTTGTGGTGTGGATGTGGATGTGATAGGAAGCGTTAGGAGGAACACAATGAGGTGATTTGGCCATGTGGAGAGGATGGAGGGTGAGAGACTGACGAAGAGAGTGTATGTGAGTGAGGTGGAGGGGGGTAGAGGGAGGGGGAGGCCGAAGATGAGATGGAGGGATGGAGTGGAGAGGTATATGGGGGAGGGGGGTATGAGGTGGGAGCAGGGCATTGAAATGGCGGGGGACAGGGCGACTTGGAGGCGATTTGTTTGTGGCCACCCCGTACGGGATCAAGGCGTCTGGCAATAGATAGATAGATAGATTGAAAGCTTATGATCTTGAAGATCTTCAGTAGATATATTCCCAAGATTGTTGCCACTCATCTGTTTCAGAAATAGGTGGATAACCTGATTGAGACAGCTGTTGTAGCAGATACCTGGTTGAGACATCTGTTGTAGCAGATAACTATAGTACTATCCACAAGTATGATATAAGCCTCAATCATTTGGTAGATATAGGAGAGTGGACCAATTAGACTCTGTATCCTTCTTGCAGACCGGTTAAGATTATATTACTGTAGATGACTACTGTATTAACTATAACCCCAGAGCATGCTGGTTCCATCAAAGAGTGGATACACTGTTGTCGCAGGGCCAACATAAAGTTCCAAGTTTTGTTAGTTTTCTCAAAAGTCGGGTCATGTAGACAAAAAAGTGCTGGAAGAAGGTAAGAGGAAATCACAGAACCAAATCTCTTTCTTTGATAAGTACATGGGGGATTGCTAATACTGAAAGACAGCACTCACAGATAGATAGACCGAATGGCAGTCAGACAAATTTGCAGCAGTGTTTAATGTGTTCTAAGTCAAAGAGGAACAGTCTGTTGTTGATAGTCAGACTCTTGTAGAGCTATCACTAGACATTAGTGAGAATGAGATGGTGCAGCTGTCAGGAATTAATGAAAGTGGTGATAAGGCTCCATCGGAGCATCCTCCCTCAAACAGTAAGCAAAGTGCCCCCCCCCCCCAGGGATAGCAATTTCATGTCAAAATTATGTGGACAAACCCCCAAAGAGTTAAGGATTTCTGATATGACCTCTTCAGCTTACCATCCCCAGAGTCTTGGACAACTGGAGAGATATCATCTCACGCTCAGACTAATGTTAGAGAAATTCTGTACTCGTATTGTTCATAAAAAGAATTGGGACAAAGATCTTCTCTTCCTCTTGTTTGCCAACAAAGTGAAGCCAAGTGAGTCCTTAGACTATTCCCCACTTGAGTTGATATTTGGTCACGACGTGACATGTCCATTAATGTAGATTTACGAACAATGGGTCAGTGCTGATGGTCATGTAAATCTATTAACCTATATCTCAGATTTCTGAGAAAGACTAGCCAAGAGTTTGGAAGTACCGGAAGCAAATTTGAAGTCCTCTCAAAAGAAGTAAAAAAAGTTGGTATGATAAGTGCAACCAGGCTACAAGCAGAGTGTTTCACCCAGAAGACAACCTGCTAGTATTGCTTCCTGTTCGTACACAGCCATTACAGGCAAGTTTCGCAGGCCATTACATACTAGAGAAGAGAGTAGCTGATGTTAACTACATTACTCAGACGCCAGATCAGAGGAAAACAAGAAGGTTGTGCAATGCCAACATCTATCTATCTATCTATTGCCAGACGCCTCAGTCCCGTTTGGGGTGGCCACAAACAAATCGCCTCCAAGTCTCCCTGTCCCCAGCCATTTCACCGCCCTGCTCCCAACTCACACCCCCTTTTCTCATATACCTCTCCACCCCATCCCTCCATCTCATCCTCGGCCTCCCCCTCCCTCTTCCCCCCTCCACCTCACTCACATACATTCTCTTCGTCAGTCTTTCACCCTCCATCCTCTCCACATGGCCAAACCACCACAGTGTGTTCCTCATAACGCTTCCTATCACATCCACATCCAACCACAACTCTCATTTATATCCTCATTCGTCAGCCTGTCTCTCCATGTGACTCCACAGGCTCCTCTTAAATAACTCATTTCCACTGCTCTCACTCTTGACTTGTGTCCTTCCAACAACGTCCAAGCTTCACTTCCAGACGTTAGAGTTGGTATCACAATACTGTCATGTAGTAACTTTTTCACTTCCATGCTCACTTCCCTGTTTCTTATCACTGCTTTCATAGAACCAGCAACATTTCGTCCCTGCCGTACCCTTTCAAGCACTTCACCCTCCAAACCACCATCCTTACTCATCACACTACCCAAGTACTTAAACGTACCCACATTTTCCTATTCCTCACCATCCGACCTCGCTGTACATTCACTGACTTCACCTCTCTCAAAGACCATCACTTTACTCTTCCCTACATTCACCTTTAGATTCCGTTTCTTACACACTCTCCCAAACTCATCCACCAAGCCTTGCAGCTCCCCTTCGTCTTCACTCAACAACACAGTATCATCTGCAAACAACAGTACATGGAGTTTCCAAACACTATCCTCTCTCACCAGGGCCACTCCAACATCCACTACCCTACCTTGTACCTCTTTTATTACCCCATCCATGTACAGATTGAACAACCATGGAGACATGACATATCCCTGTTTCAACCCAACTTTCAAAGAGAAAAATTCACTTAGTTCACCATCCACACGCACTGCAGCCTTTGCACCATCGTACATACTCTTCACAGCATTCAACAACTTCCCATCTACTCCATATATTCTTAACACTTTCCACAATCCTTGTCTATCCACCCTGTCATATGCTTTCTCCAAATCCATGAAAGCCGCATACAACTTCTTTCCCTTTTCTAGAAACTTTTCCACTAAAGATCTAAGAATGAATATCTGATCTACACAACCTCTTCCCTTCCTAAAGCCTCCCTGTTCTTCTCCAACTAATTTCTCAATTCTTTCTCTAACTCTGTCAATAAGTATTCTACCACACACTTTTCCTATTATACTAAGAGGACAAATGCCCCTATGATTACCACACACTTCTTTTTCCCCTTTTCCTTTGTACAAGGGAATAATTATACCTGACTTCCAACCCTCCGGGACTCTACCTTCCTCCCAGGCCAAACTGCACATCTTCCACATCTATTCTACTACTATCTCTCCCCCATGCTTCAGCATTTCACCACACACTCCATCAATTCCTGGGGCTTTCCCCGATTTAACTTTCTTCATTGCTTCCACAAGTTCTATCCTACTGATTTCTTCCTGTCTTCTCACCTCCCTCCTTCTCCCAGCCATTCCCCAGCCACTTATGCTCGCATTACTTCCATCCTCTATGTTCAACAGTTCCTTAAAGTGTTCTCTCCATCTGCTCACTTTTTCTCCCTTCTCCACTAGTAATCTACCATTTTTATTTTTCACTCCCCTGCTAACTTCACTTCCACCCTGTCTTACTCTTTTCACCTCTTTCCAAAACATTTTCTTACAGTCCCTCCACTTTACACTCAAATTCCTTCCAAATTCCTCATCCACTCTCTTCTTACTCTCTCTTACTAATCTTTTCACCTCTCTCTTTCTTTCTACATATAACTCTCTCTTCCGCCTCTCAACTTCTTCCACGCCCCTATTTCTCATCCATTCATTGTATGCTTTCTTCTTTTGTGCCACAGCCTGTCTCACCTCTTCAGTCCACCACGCTGTTCCTTGCACCCCCCTCCGTCTTTTCTTCCTTCCACACACCACATCACATGCTGCACATATTTCTTCTGTAAATATCCTACACACACCTTTCACGTCTCCCATCTGCTCCAAGTCATATTTACCCAATCGTTCCTCCACTTCTCTCTTATACTCTGCCTTTTTCTCATCCTCTTGTAACCTTTTCCATTCTCCTTGCAACTACTCCTTTCTCTCGTCTTTCCCTTCTTCTATTCCTCCATCTTACTTGAATCCTAATTCTGGCCACCACCAAGTAGTGGTCAGAAAGTCCACTCCCCTAACCTCTATAAGCTCTTGTATCCATTACACATCTTCGCATCCTTTCATCCACACACACATAATCAATCATTGCCTTCCTTTCATTCAGTTCACCACCCACCCTTCTCATCACTCGCCATGTATACCTGTGGATCATTTTATGCCTGAAGAAGGTATTGGCTATCACCAACCGCCTCCCAGCACAAATGTCCACTAACGCACTCCCATTCTCATCTATTTCAGCAGGCACACCCCACTCACCAACTATTCCATCCACCTTCACATTCCCAACTGTACCATTCATATCACCGATCAAAAACACTCTCTCATTCCTTCCAAACTTTTCCATGCACACTTCTTCATTTGTCCAGAACTCTTCTCTCACCCTTCTAGCACGATCTTGCGCTGGCGCATACACACACACAATCGCCCACATTTGTATTCCAACTTTCAACTTTACCCACACAATCCTTGACCCAACTGATCCATACTGTCTTATGCTCTTCTTCCATCTTTTACTCACAACTATACAATCATACTCCTTCCTTTGCCCTCTCATTCTCACCTACTCCTGCACATATACCCCATCCATACTCCCATTCTCTCACACTTTCTCCTCTCCATTTTGTTTCAGTTATTCCACGTACATCCACTTTCGCACCCTCAAGCACCTGGACAATCTCTCTCTCTCTTTCACCTCATCATTCGCTCCTCTTACATTCCATGTACCCATTACCAAGTCCTTTGTCCGGTCCTGGGTCGTCATCGTTTGGTCAGTCCTTGTGCGAGGCTTCTTGTTTGTTTTTTTAGTTAGTTGTTTTCCGGGGAGGGGCACTAACCCTCCGCCAATATGCTGGATTATAATGAGCGAGAGGATGTGAACGTACTAGTGCTGCATGCCGAGATTATGAATGGGCTGGGGTGCTCCTTGACTTTGGATTAGACTAACAGCTAGAAAGAGAATCAAAAGGCTTGGACGGAGTTACGTGATGAACTCCCTCACTTAACGGCTGAGCGACGTACTGATCTGATTGCCCTTCGAGGGAAGTATCCTGATGTTTCCCTGAACACCCCTGTACTGATAGGTGCATCACAGCATGATGTCGAGGTTGGAGACGCCTGTTCTGTAAAGCAGCCCCCTACCGTGTGAGTACACAAAAGCAGATTATCCTGCAGGAGCTGACCTACACACAGCAGCAGGAGTTGACCGAGCCATGCCAGAGCGTGTGGTGCCCCCCAGTCACCTTAGTTCCAATAGCTAATGGGACATATCGTTTATGCATAGATTACTGTAGGGTCATTTCCTTCACTAAGACTGATACCTATCCATTTCTTCGAGTAAATGACTACACTGGCAAATTTAGCAGTGCAAAGTCCATTACCAAAATTGAATTACTGAAGGGATAATGGCAAGTCTCACTTACAGAAAGAGTACAAAATATGTCCAGCTTTGGGGCTGGCAATCAGGCTAACCAAATCATGCCATATGGCATGGAAAATGCTCCAGCCACGTTCCAGAGGCTAATGAACAAACATACTTGATATCAAGAAATGTGATACATTCACTGATGATTTAGTTATATTCAGTAACTCCTGGGAGGGACACATGATCCAGCTAGATGCCTTGCTGCAGAGAGTGTTGTCTACTAACTTAGTAATTTGCCTAGTGAAGTGTTCTTTGTAAAGGCCCAGAATCATTAATTAGGCTACATGGTAGGATTGGGTAAAGTAAGTCTGCCCAATGCCAAAGTTGAGGCCATTGTTAACTTCAGGCAACCCAAGAATATAAGAGATTTGCAGATATTCCTGGGTACGGTGGATTACTATTGGAGGTTTTGGCTTAAATTTCTCTAATGTTGTAGCTCCCCTCGAAGCTTTCTTAAGAAAACGAGTCAAAGCCCTAAATTTCAACAAGCCTTTTAAATTGGCTATTAATAGTAATGGTGTTGACACTGGTGCAGTTCTTTTACAAGACAATAATCATGATGGTGAACTACCTGTTCGTTACTTTAGTGAATAAGTTTAATATTGCTCAGAAGAATTAGCCTACTATTGACAAGAAACTCTGGATTCATATTTGCCCTGCAACAGTTCTCAGTGTACGAGTATATAGGTTCAGGCTTATCTCATCTTACGTGTATACTGATCACCACCCCCTGAAATTTTTAGCAAAATTTAGAGATAAACGTGAACAATTATCCCTTTGGGTTTTATTCCTCCAAGAGTGTACCCTGGATATCCATCGTGTTAAAAGGGAAAGGAATGTTTTGGCAGACTGTTTGTTTAGCATATAACCTTGTGAGATGTACAGAATTTCCAGTTATAAATTTCTTTATTTAGGAACCGAGGTGTTACTGGCGTTGCCCGCCGTTAATCTGGGCATGGACTTGTGAAGCCTACCATTGTCGGTGTGAACTCTGTTTTGGTTGAATACCACTGTCCCGACAACTAATCTGGGTTTCATTATGTGGAGTGACCCAACAATGTCGTCTTACCTCGGCTAGCCCTGCCTCAAGTTTCCATCAATGTTGGCTGAGCTCAAACATAGTTTGGAGCACAGTCTATAAGTAATGATAACGGCCAACCCGCATCGAATTACAGGGAGAAAAATGAGGCGGAGCCGAACTCAAGTGGTAAGGACTGGCGTGATCCTCACCACTTGGGTGCTGCAGCCAATCCCAGCTGAAAATAACCTGGTGTGACCACCCTCCCGAAGAGATTACTGGAGAAAGATATTATCATAGTGTTAGGTAAGTTAGTGTAGGGAAAAAGATGTTTGGCTACTGGGATATAATTATGAAGAGTAACTAGAGGTGGTAGAACTACTTCCCTTCAGTCTCCAACCTCCTCTAAGCCACCCACTTTAGTGATACTGTGTAAGAAGTTCTTCCAAGACATCCAGTCGTAAATTAAGATATGTATCTAACTGGTACATAACAGCCTTTAACTTGTACATAGAAGCCTCGTAATGTAGTTGTTCCCAATCAGTATAAGCTGAAGTGTTTGCTTGATCTTGCTGAGCAGGTTTGTAAGTGATTCTAATTAGATTAGATGTGACCCACTGTGCATCTGTTACTTATATAAAAGAATCCAATTCCGTTATTTGCTGTGTAGAGATTTTGTAAGTAAAGCAAGGTTATATGTTTGAATGTTATTGTCTTTGATTTGACGCTAGACAGGAATCTCCCTGCAAGGTTCGGAACAAGAGGTTACATATAGTTTCCAGTGACCCCCTCACAAGTAAGATCGCCCGTAATATGAATATAGTGGAAAACAATTTAATCTTATTCAGAGAGCTCATACCTCCTTCAACACCTATGCCAGAAAACAGAGATAAACAAAAATTAATTAACTCTTCCTTGGCTCATGCCCTACATATCCACAAAGTTTCACTAAAATCCATCATTAACTTTTCTTTAGGCATCTTGTGGACAAAGAAAAAAAGTCCTGAACCGGGACCCGAGCTCATATCTCCCCCAGAATTTAATCAGCCCTTCTTTGCTCCGTGACACATATATCCACAAAATTTCTTTGGAATCTATCAATAACTATTTTTATATATATCTTGGACAATCAAATAAACAGACAAAAAAGGGGCAAATGCACAACTTCCTCCAGCTTCAGTGGTGGAGGTTCTGAAACACCGCCATGAGACCACTATGTACACGACTATGTAATGACGTTTCGCCTCAGGTCTTCTTCGCCGTTAAACGTTAGTCCACAGCAGTTCCGTATCAGTTATTATATTTCAGTTGTTTATAAACCAATCATCACTGATAAAAATGGCCGTTTGAAAAGAGCAACTTATCAACAGAATGCGTCATGAGATTAGAGTAAATTTATTGCGGTGGCGTCTTTTACATTTTACACTAAAAGCACCAATAGTAATTTAATTATCAAAGGCTCTACTGGGAAGATAGGACAGCTTTCATTGTTTACACTAAGAAAATCGTGCCGGGCCGGGCCCCTAAAAGTATAATAATATTACACTTTCAGCAATACCATCTGTTGCTCCCAACTCGTACTACCCGATAACTCTACTGAGGCAACATACACCTTTAGATTTAATTGCTTTTACTCAAGTATATTAATTCCTATGCTCTTTGTTTTCTTCCCTAAAAACCAAACTAATACGATAATAAGCTCCAGTATGTCCACTCCTACATCTATATCTATGTCCTTCTATATCTATTTGTCTGTCGATGTCTGTCAATTTATCCATTAGCCAATCTTTCTACCTATCTATATATCGGTCTGTTTGTCTAATTACATGCCTAAATATTAAGATGGCATACACAGTCCCTTGTAAATGATATGCGATGCACAGTGCCTAATTATGTACCTTATGTATGCTCCTTTATTTGGTAAACAAAAGAAAAACATGGGAAGGATGGATAGGCTATCCGTGCTGCATGCAACACTCCAAACCACAAGCTGGTAACACAACCACTTTGATGATTACGTCAAATACGTGCTTTAATTATAGATATTAATATGCAAATTCTTTCCTAAAAATACAGTAATCACACTTGACAACACTCAGAGAATGTGCACCTCCTTTAACGCCTATACTAATCAGTTCAGATCACCACCAAATTTAATTGACCCACATATCAACAAAATTTCACTGAAACCAATTAATATACATTTTTTTAGATATCTTGTGGACACACACACACACACACACACACACACACACACACACACACACACACACACACACACACACACAGTCCTGAACAGGGACTCGAACTCATATCACCACCAAAATTTAATCAACTCATCCTTCGCCCATCGCCCACCTGCCCGCACAGCCTTATTGAAATCCATCAATAACTTTTAGAGATATCTTGTGGACAAACAAACAAACAAACATTTATGAAACTGCCATAGGTAAAGCGCTTGCCGGATAGTTTTGACTTAAATTTCCAATCCCCCATCCAGTGCACTACTGAAATTTTGAGGGGATGAAAATATGGATATTTCTTTGTGTGATGTTATTTCACTCCTCTGCTTAGTTTTCACTGGCATGTAGGCAGTCGTTTGACGATTTATTTTCTCGTTTCATTGCGAAACACAGGATGGGTTTAGGAAACTAAAATTGCATTGTCAGATGCGCTAGATGTTTCTCACCAATTTGGTAAGGAAAAAATGAATATTTTTGAAATCTGAAAAAAAAAAGAAAAAAAAATGGTGCAGGAGCTGGTCACTGGGTCCTGATGATTTCTGGACCCATGGCCATTGAGCGGTTTCAAACCCACCCAGCCTAGGTCCTTTGACCGATTTTGATTAAAAACAATAGGCTTTCAGGGTATATTGATATCTACCTTCTGATTTTTTTTTTTTTTTTTTCAGAACGATTGTCGCAAAATTGTTACCTGTACAATGCAGACGAACAGACAGATAGGCAGACAAACATACAGATAGACAGCCAAACAAACATAAGGAACTCACCAACATGCTTTCCAAATCGACAGATTCCGGCAGGCAATGAAACTGCCATTGGCAGAGTGCTTCCCAGATGGATCCGATTGTGTCTGCTAAGTTTTCACGGACGTGTAGGCAGTCATTTGGCGAAATATTTTGCACTACAAATTGAGGAGCAGGATGGGTTTAGGAAGCTAAAAAGTTTATTGTCAGGTTTGCCAGAAGTTTCTCTTCAATTTGGTAAGAAAAGAAAAATCGATTTTTAAAATCTGAATAAATGGTGCCTCAGCCGGCCACAGGGTTCCAGAGATTTCCGAACCCACAGCCTCCCACCC
Organism: Coenobita brevimanus; assembly: GCF_032717465.1. Taxonomy (NCBI): domain Eukaryota; kingdom Metazoa; phylum Arthropoda; class Malacostraca; order Decapoda; family Coenobitidae; genus Coenobita; species Coenobita brevimanus. Next base: position 2,368,468 of record NC_137048.1, on the reverse strand, counting down.
AGCCCAGGGCCTTTGACCGACTTTTGATGAAAAACAATAGGCTTTCAGGATTTATTGATATCTACCTTCTGAATTTTTCTCAGAACAATGGGAGGAAAACTATGACCTGTAGAGAGCAGACAAACATACAGACAATGAAACTGCCATAGGCAGAGTGCTTGGTGGATGGATCTGATTGTGTCTGACAGACGTCGCCACCCTCTATGTTTCTATAAAACTTCATAAACATCTGATGAGAATTGGCAGATATGAATTTTAAAAAATTTGCCCCATGTTAAAGATAGGGATTCAACCCCCCCACCTAGCCCAGGGCCTTTGATCGATACTGATGAAAAACAATAGGCTTCCAGGGCTTATAAATGTCTACCTAATTTTTTTCTGAAGTAACGCAAAATTTTGACCTGTAAAGTGCAGACAAACAAACAAACAGACACACAGACAGACAGACAGACAAATATACGGAACTGACCATGCCTCCTGAATCTTTCGATTCTTGCAGGCAATAAACATATGGAACTGACCAACATGCTTGCCAAATCGAATGATTTCAGGAAGTAGTGAATACACAACCTCCTCCATTTTCGCTGGTGGAGAGATAATGTTTTACTCATGTCAGTGAAAACCTAATGTTACAGTGTTCCAAAGTGCTCTGCAAGCATATGATACATCTGATGCCAGCGCCATCTATTGCGTTGTCTTCGTTGTTTGTGCATGCGTACGTGTGTTCACCTACGTTAGGGTCCCAGTTGCAAAACTTTTTTTTCATGGTATAGTCAGCCAAAAAAGTCGTGTCATCGTTCCGACCCCGTAAATATTCGAACAGATAAGTCGAAGCAGCAGGGATAGCTTCACAAGTCTGGCAACAGTGTCAGACCAGACGGTGGTGGGGGTGGGTGGTTTGGGGTGCCATGTATTACTGTCGGGTGGAAATTATTGAGAATAACATCCTGGGTAATAGGGTTATGGTCAACTTTTATCACTTATGTTACTAAATGTCTACGTATGCATCATCATGAGTTTACATGTAATCAGGATATACTGCAGTTTCATATACGTGGGTTGTCATGTCTAATTCATCTTTGATATTTGGAATACTACAGAGGACGGAATAAAGGTGGAATACGTTTCATAACGAGTGTTTGGAATTTAATGAAACGTCACGATTATGATAATATAAAACAGCTTTTATTGGTGATAACTAGAATCTCCCCTCTATTTCCCGTCGTCCAGTATAGATAACTGAATGACTGTGAAGATATGACTATATGCTGGTGGGTGTATATCTTGGTTTCATCACCTTGCGTAACACCTGTGGCTGGGTTTCCCCATTGATGCAGCATCGCCCATTCTTCAGTACAGCAGCGGTGCGTCTGTGCGTCCGCCATCTTGGAGCGGTGAAGCATGTAATAGTGGGGCTTGTTTTAGAGTGAATTCAGACTATGAAAATGAATGTTGTTGTGGAGGAGGTGGTGATGGTCGTTATTCTTGTGGTAGTGGTGATAGTGGTTATTGTGGTGGTTTTTGTAGTGGTGGTGGTGATGGTGGTTTTTGTAGTGGTGGTGGTGATGGTGGTTTTTGTAGTGGTGGTGGTAATGGTGGTTTTTGTTGTGATGGTGGTGATGGTGGTTTTGTTGTGGTGGTGGTGGTGATTTTTGTCGTGGTGGTGGCGGTTGTTGCTGTTGTGGTGGTGGTGGTGATGGTGGTTTTTGTTGTTGTGGTGCTGATAGTGATGGTGGTTTTTGGTGTTGTTGTGGTAGTGGTGATGGTGGTTTTTCGTGTGATGGTGGTGGTGGTGGTTTTTGTTGTTGTGGTGGTAGTGGTGGATATTTTGTTGGTAGTGGTGGTTGTTCTGTTCATGGTGATTGTTGTGGTGGTTGTTGCGGTGGTGGTGGTGGTTTTTGTGGTGGTGGTTGTTGTTGTGATGGTGGTTGTGGTGATGGTGGTGGTTGGTGTTGTGATATTGCTTGTTGTTGTTGTCGTGGTAATTGTTGTTGTGGTGGTTATGATTGTTGTGGTGGTGGATGTGGTGGTGATGGTTGTGGTGGTGGATGTGGTGGTGGTGGATGTGGTGGTGGTGGTTGTGGTGGTGGTGGTCGTTGTGGTGGTGGTGGTTGTGGTGGTGGTGGTATTGTTAGGGTGTTGTTGTTGTTGTTGTGGTGGGGGTGGTGGTGATGGTGGTGATGGTTGTTGTTGTTGTTGTTGTTGTTTTTGTGATGGTGATAGTGGTGGTGGTGGTGGTGGTGGTGGTGATGGTGGTTGTTATGGTGGTTGTGGTGGCTGTTCTTGTTATGGTGGTAGTGGTGATTGTTGCTGTATGGTGGTGGTGGTGGTGGTGGTGGTTGTTGTTATGGTGGTGGTGGTGGTGGTGGTTGTTGTTGTTATGGTGGTGGTGGTGGTGGTGGTGGTGGTGGTGGTGGTGGATGTGGTTATTGTTGTTGTTGTTGTTGTGGTGGTGGTGGTGGTGGTTGTTATGGTGGTTGTGGTGGCTGTTCTTGTTATGGTGGTTGTGGTGGCTGTTCTTGTTATGGTGGTAGTGGTGGTCGTTGTTATGGTGGTGGTGGTGGTGGTTGTTGTTATGGTGGTGGTGGTGGTGGTGGTTGTTATTATGGTGGTGGTGGTGGTTGCTGTTGTTGTTGTTGTGGTGGTTGCTGTTGTTATTATGGTGGTGGTGGTGGTTGCTGTTGTTGTTGTGGTGGTGGTGGTGGTGGTTGCTGTTGTTGTTGTGGTGGTGGTGGTGGTTGCTGTTGTTGTTGTGGTGGTTGTTGTTGTTATGGTGGTGGTGGTGGTGGTTGTTATTATGGTGGTGGTGGTGGTGGTGGTGGTTGCTGTTGTTGTTGTGGTGGTGGTGGTGGTTGCTGTTGTTGTTGTGGTTGTTGTTGTTGTTGTTATGGTGGTGGAGGTGGTGGTTGTTATTATGGTGGTAGTGGT